>NW_015094507.1:15683791-15883286 GCF_001431845.1 Calidris pugnax
TTTTTTAATTGTAACTAAAAAAAAAACCCAAAAAAAAAAAAAAAAAAAAAAGGGGGGGGGGGGGGGAGGGATGAAGAGGGGAGAATAATGTTATACAAAAAATATTTAATTTTACTTAAAAATAAGAAATAGGTTAAAATTATAAACTGGAACATGATTTCAAAATCTGTTTTTCTAAAATTGTTCTTCATTTAAAAAAAAATATTTTCAAACAATATCTGTACATCTGACTTTTTTTTAGAAATCAAAACATTCAATCAAATAATTTCCAGCCATTTACTTAACACTGATTTCAGTCGCAAGAACCTGTCTCAAGTGAGATATGATTTTAATTTTCACTCTGAAACCAGCACTTTTCAATGTGAATAAGCATATCACAAATATGATTACTCCTTAGTAAGAAAACCTCTGAAAATTTAAGTGCTTGTGATTGATCCGATTGATCCATGAACCTTAACTTTCATGAGTCTAACATCTTTTGTCAGCTTCTCCATTTAACTATGAATCACTTAATAGAAAATTTATTTGATTTATCTGTGGGCTTTATTTACCTTACCTATTAAACACTGACATCAGCAAGGCCTTCACATCCAGGTGAATGACCCAGAGACTATATATCTGGCTGATATATAATGTGTTGGATTCAATCATCCGATAGTAAGGCATTCTCAGAATTTCTCAATAAATTTCTCACCTCGACTTGTCTCAGTTCCTAATGTTCCTTTTCCTGGATGGGATGAGAGGAAACAAAGTTAGTTCATGTGTATCTCCATGGAAAGTGTGGAATTCGTTATTTTGCTTACACCTGTATACTTTTAGACATCTATAATTAGATTGTAGAGTAGTGGGAGTGATTTCTGACCCTACATATTACAAGTGGAAAAAAGCCTGTTAGTTCATTTCATTCATTCTCCTGTCACAACCACTTATGTCCACTACAAAGTTAAATATATCAAGCAGTGGGAATTTCCCATATGCTTGGGAAAAATTAATACAGTAGTTAACAGATCTCATTGTTCAGAAGTTTTTCATTTCAATATGTCAATCTCACCGTTCCTAACTATCAGTGTTCTCATTCTAGTCAAGTATCCAGCCTTTACCTGCTATCTGTGCACACCAAACGTTGCAAGCATATTTTTTACCCTCTTGGCAATTTTTTAGTAAAATATATAACCCATTATCATTTTGTCTCCTTTCAACCATTTGGATTGTTCTTTTCTAAACATTTATTTCATTGCAAAAAATTGATTCAGTGCCAATCAAACTGTTTCAGTTTTGGCATCCCTTGAATTCTGCTGGAACAATTAGTATGACTTCTATCTTTTGTAATTTATCTTCATTTATTATTTTAGATCACATCTCTTGAGTTTCAGCTGCGGATTCTTCCTGTGGCCCAAGTTTTCAAACCTTGAGATAAGCTGTAAGTTATTTGACTGTAGCCCCCTGTTAATTTTAAAAGTCTGTCCTTTTACAGCATGGTGAAGGTGCTCATGACATTTCTTGCTGTGAATGAGTAGCACCAGCGCCGGTTACAGAGGACAGAATAGTCAGGCGTTTAATACATCTGCCCCCTTGAGGCTCTCTGTAGGTGGTCAGCCATTCCGAATTATCTTTGTTGTCTGATTTTTCTTGCTCATATAATACTCTAGAGGACTGTGTTTCAAAGCAAGTGCTCAGTCTTTGAGAGTGTCTAATAGCGACACCATAGGGTTATTAAACATAGATCTTCGTGTCAGAAGGGATCACTTTGGTCATTTAGTCTGACTTGCCACAACACTAAGGTAAAAAGATTTCCACGATAATTTATTTTGCTGAAGCTACAGATTGTCTCCTAGAAAGCTCGTTAAATGTGCTTGACAAAAATATAACCTAATGTTGAAAAAAGTATGCAGCAAATTGCAATAAATTCTAGTAATAGAAACTGTTGGGCTTGGTTTTGTGGCCTTTTTTTCCCCCATATTCCCCAACAGAATTTGGCATTCTGTTCCTGCCTTTGCTTCACGAAATCTTTAGCCAAGGCCATGGTTCTATTTAAATAAAAATCACTTTCCATTTACTTATGGCATTTTTGAAATTAGTATTCAGACCCTGAAAGGGCCTGTCTTATGTCCTTTTTCTTGATTCTTACCTTGCTTTTATTTGGCTGCAGACCAGAACATGCATAGAATTGCTTCACAGAGAAATTAGGGTTAGTGGGGTTCTCGCAAAACCTGATCACAGAGAGATGTCCATTTCACAGTTCTGCCTTTCAGGTATAATTTCCTACATCACTTGTGTGACTTATACATAGTTTACATAAATGATACATAGACTCAACGAACAGACTATTTTGATACTCCAACATAAACCTTACTATGTACTTGACTAACAGTACTATAGTAAATTATTTCTATACCTTCATACTTCTTTCAGAATCTGCACTTCTGAAGAGTGCCATAAACACAATCTATGTACGTTTTAGTTGCAGGGAAATAGCTGTGTTTGTCCTCCAACTTTTTTTTCTGAATTGTCCTGCAAACAGCAGTAAGAACAGAAAACAAGAGGAGTAGATGACAGCTATCAGATTTTTCCAAGCCCGTAATAACTAGAAACAGCCAAGAGCGTAGGAGGGAGCAATATCTTTCAGATAGTTCATTCCTAAACTTTAAAAACTGGCAGCTATAGCCCTACCTTACCTTTGGTTTGTTTGTTTTCAAACACACTCTCACACACACTAAGCTTGACCTGCAAATATTACTGAATTACTGTCTGAAGTCCTTGAACCCATATAGGTGGAAAAGGTCTCCTGCTAGGAGCTTTGAAGAAGAAACTAAAAATGACACTATAAGAATTGTTTCCATTCTTTCCATCTCAGGTATTAATGTAGAGGGGATTCTTGAGCTAGCATCATATCAGTTGGCTTGGTGTTTATAAGGGTATCTGCTTCCAACATTTCAAAAATAATATGAGTCACAGCAGGTCCTTTCAACCTAAAAGACTCAGTGGAAAGGACCTTCTCCAACATTTGAGAGATTTAAATTAGCAAGATGGCTTGGAGATCAGCGAGGTAAAGGAGCCCACTGACTCATATGTTTTTACTTTTTAGGAACTTTTTATATGGTGGACAAGTAATGTTCCTTCAGCCTTTAAGACTTGGGTTAAATTGGAAAACCATAGTGAATTTTCATTTGACTGTTGTATTTGTACAGAAAGCTTACTGATAACAACTTGTAGTAACTCTTTCTCCCTCCTAAGCACTATTCTTCTCCTGTGTGTTAGCTTATCTGCTATTATAGTTAAGATTTACCTATTAATTAAGTTAAATTTTGTCATCACATTCCCCTGAAAACATGCTGGCTTTAGACATCACAGTATGAATAACAGATAGTAGATTTGCCTGTTCCATAGAGGTGGGCAGGCTATGTTAGACAAACTTGTAAATGAATTTTAAAAGTTTACAGCAATCAGAACCATTTGCTGTTTACAATTTGTAATTTGTGCAAAGTATGCACTTTTAATTTCCTATTTACTCCACTTTTTTTTTTCCCTATTAACTCTGAATTCCTCCTTTATCAACAATGAATATTCTTATAAATGTTATTAGTTACCTTAATGGGGCAAATATTTTTCAGTCACTAATTCAGGACTTGAGGAATGCTACAACCTACATGTTACCCTTCCTGTGGACATACTCTCCATTTCAATCCTGTGGGTTGATTCACAATGGTTGGATATTTTCATTGTCAATATATATTATAATCCTGAAATCTCAGGCATTTTTGTTACTCATGCAGATCATAATTATTAATAAATTTTTTGCACTCTGTACTTTTCCTAATTCTTCTTTTTTCTTTCTTAGTTTTCCCTTTCACTTCTTTTGTGAAATATAGTCTCCTGTGAAATATAGCCTAATGTAGATTCTGTAATGATTCAGGACCATCAACCAATGAAGGTTCAGCCCAGTGTGGTGAATGCAGTGACTGGCATAATCAGTTATTCATCGGAGTGTAATAGACTTGTCATGCTGATTGATGCAACAAGATTTGTGATTGTATTTTTAAGGTCAGCAAGTGCTCGGCTGTGATTAGCATGACAATTCTCTTCTATCAGAACAGTAGCAGCCTGTTGTGAACTTTTTCACAAATCTTGCTAAGATTTGTCTCCTGTTATAAAATACATTATGTGATATACTCAATGGATGGAAATTCTGTTATATTAAAATGAAGAACTGATACTAGCCGTCATATTTGTTTTGAATAATTTTGAAAAGTGTCCTTTAGCTTATTGGAATATTTCTTTAGTTTTGTTTGCTCTGCTGAAGTAGATAATATATTTGAATGACATTTTTAAAATGTCCCCTTAGTTGCCACTCCACAGATCTGGCTTCAGGAGTTAAATGTACCACACTGTACTTTCATACAGGTACAAGTGAAAGTCACAGTTAAAGTTCTGACCTTGTTGTATTCCTTTGCTTCATTAACATAAGCAGAGACAATTTCTTTTTTAGTTTAGAGACTGAGGGCAGTTTGGTTTTGAAGAAGAAAGAACAGGAAAAAGGGAAATTCTTGAATGAAAAGATTCATGGGAAAGAAAAATGCTTTAAATAAACATCATCAGAAGAAAGGGGGAAAAACCCACAAAAAAAAACCAACCAAAAAACCACCACACAAGCCAGAAATAAACAACAAAACCCCTCTTAAAAACAAAAGGAGTTGAACCATGGAAATATTATACAACAAATGCATTAATTTTTGAGTATACATAAATGAAAGCTGGCTGGTGTAAGATATGTGTGAGGTATCATAACTCTTCTAGTTGGTAAGTTATCGATGCTTTCTTATTAAGACATCTGCTGAGTGCCCTGCTTTCTGAAGCTCATCTCCAAGAGCAAATAACAAACCACAGGGCCTTCCAAGAAGTTCCACAGGTAACTGATGGGCAAGAAACAGAGTAAACCAAATATTTTTACTACTTTTTTCTTATTTCATTGTGGTGTGTTTTGTTTTGGGTTTTTCATTTGTATGTTGTTGTATGTAATCATGTTTCCTCACTTTAATACAGTTTGACCATCATAACACATGCAAAATATATCTGAGATCCTTTCTGTCTATTTCACTGGGGCTTGGATCCTGTGCTGCTAGGTTAGGTGAGATACCTACTTAGCTCCTGTAGTTAAGAAAATTTGAAATCCCTCATATGTTTAGTAAATCCAAGTGAAGAATTCCTACAACTATTCTCTTCAAGTTTGTCTCTTTGTTATCTAAATTATAATGTAGGCAAAGCAATGTAACAGAAACTTTTACTACAGGTATGACCATAGAAATGTCTAAGGCTAGGGTTTTCAAAAGCAATTTAAGGGAATTAAGGACCCAAATCCAAGAGAAATTGAAATCCAGATGCAATTGATCTATTGCCTCTCTTAGGCTTCTTTTCAAAATCTTTCTCTGATTATTCCTTGCCTACCTGTTTTATTCAGACTGAACTCTGCAGTCCTTACTCAGTGAAAACCTCCATTACTGCTAGACTGTCAAGGCATCATGAAGAACAGTTTACTGATTCAGTAATAGAGAAATCTGAGCATCTAGCAGTGTTCTCTCATCACTAATGTCATTATATCAAAATCAAAGGGAAAATGAAAAGAAAGGAATGTTAACCATTTGTCTGACATATACAAGACATATTTTTCAATATTTGAATTATAATTCTATATTTTGCCTCAGTGTCTGAGAATGTGGGATAGGTCCCGATGTGTGGTGGATTCCCAGACATTTCTGCACCTGGCCTCTTGGCACTGTGTCAAAAAGTGACAGGGCAAATCATAAAACTCAAACATGAGATCCAGAAAGCAGAGAACCTAGTAGATTCCTTAGTGCTCAATGATCAACTTAAAAATCTCTCTGTAAAATCTACACTGGATTTCTCACCCTCAGAAGTGAAGGTGCTGAAGGAAAACCTGAGCGCAGAATTTTCTCTGAGCAATGTTGCGTAAAGTTCAGTCACAAAAGACAGTGAATGGCACATAAATATCTGAATCTAAGTGCCTGTGTCCTGTAGGAGAGCTGAATGTGTCCTGCTGCTGTTACCACCTGTGAACGAGATACGACATGGGCTGGCTGCAGGTAGGTGTGTCTCATTTGTTAGCATTTAATCCCCTGTCTTGGTGAAAAAAAAATGAGGCATTTTCATCAGTACTTTTGATCTTTAAAGATTGCTTAAAGGAATCACAAATCTTGCTTTGTCATATTTTCTGGTCTGATTGTTACTTTTTCCACACATTCTTTTCAGGATACTCTTT
The DNA here is from genome assembly GCF_001431845.1 of Calidris pugnax. Lineage (NCBI taxonomy): Eukaryota > Metazoa > Chordata > Aves > Charadriiformes > Scolopacidae > Calidris > Calidris pugnax. Next base: position 15,690,066 of record NW_015094507.1, read on the forward strand.
CAAGTCTTGGGTTTCAAGGCAGCCTGTCTCTCTTAAAGCAGATTTTTTTTTGTTTGTTTCTTCTGCTTTTATTTAAGATCACGCAATGTTTATCCTCTATTTAGCACCTGCATTTATTCCCCTGCAGGAACAATTACATCATATCTATGACTCAAGTGTCTTAAAGAATAATATCATTCTAAATAAAAGAATTTAAAAGAAAAGTAGATCTTAAAAGTATACAGCCTATGTTCAGGCCTGCCTTTCCTTAAGGCGTGCCTTCCTTTTGAACAAGGCAATGACCAATATGGTTTAAATCTACCCAGAAAATCTCTCTATCTCTGTATTGAATTGCTTTCCTGCTTGACAGTCCCAGAATTTCTCCCCATTAGAATGAGAAAATACCTTCACAACAGAAAATCTGGCAGCACCATAAACTTCAGCTTCATCTGACAGCATTGGAAATTCAGTGAACACTGAAGATACATTGGAGATAAGATTGCATTTAATTCATGATGCACAGAATGATATGAAATGTTTTGCTGAACAAAACAGTTTGTTGTAAATTTCATATCTCCATTAGCCACATTTCAAGATTTGAGTTTGGTTGGTTTTTGTCTTTTTTTTAACCAAATACCAATTGGTTCATGCTCTTTAAGATCTCTTCAGAATGCAAACCAAAACACAGTAAGTGAGTAAACTGAGAGATCGCCCTCAAAATCATGTTTCTGATCTAAGAAGAAGAGGGAATATGAATTATGAGATGATCCAGGTAGATGTTGCCAAATCTGACAGCAGAACTGCATCATGAATGCACGGGTAGATGAACTGCGAGCTGGGAACTGCTGCAGAAAGACAGAGAAGGTCTGAAAGCATAGAAAAATGAGATCCAATACAATATACATGCCAGAATTTAAACTCTTTTGCTATCCTGCTCCAAGACAAGGAATCTTAAGCTTTAAGGAGAGTTTTTCATAATGTTCTCCTTGTCCCAGTTCACCATCACTACTGTCAGAATTTACCTCAAGTGGCTGAAAGCTTCCGAACTTCTCTTTCCTTGCAAATCTGTCTGAAGCACTAAAGAGGGAGACATCCATTCTTGAAAACAGAAAAATAAGGTTATGAACAGAGGGGCATTTGTGTGTATTCAGGGAAATTAATGCCCTTTAAAATGAAAAATGGGTGAATGCTGTTAATAAATGATAACATGAGATATGTGTTTTATTTATATATAGCTGTATAACTAGATTAGGATAAATATCACGACGGACTGTGAGAAAGTAAAAAAAAAATCAAGTCAAACTAGTGGCAGAAATAATTATAGGAGAAGATGAGAAAGTAGACTGTACACATACCCTCACCATTTCATGGTGAGTAAAATGCAAGAAGTACAATTGAACAAAAGCAAAGATCAGTAGACTGAATGCTGAACGTAGATCACCTTTCATTAGGTGAAAACTCCTGCTTTAAGAACCAGGCTACTTCTGCTATAGATCAAAGGATCAAAGGCTGGTATCAATATTATTCTGTAAATTATCTATGTGTGTTGTCAGTCTCTTTTGAATGCTCTTTTGCTATGCTGAGAGGAATACTCTTTTGTTCATGTTGAAGTAAAATGTTAACAATTATTGAGGCATAAAAGAAGAAAGATTTAATGCCAGTAGAAGAGCTAGATATTGGAAAATTTAGTGTAATCTTTTCACACTGTAGGAAAGGTAACATTCAGATAAGCCGATTCAAAAAAAAAAAAAAAAGCCATAAAACAGACTAAAAAGAACAAGCAAGATTGACTGACTGGGACAGTGAGATGTGGAAGGAAATGAAAATGAGAGGGAAAGAGCAAACCTATACAATAGCAAACCTATACAACCCCTCTGCGTAGCTGCCAGAAGTATCTGAACCAGCCTTATGGCAGACATATAGAATCAGATGGGCAAAAGGACTAGCACCTGAATTACATGAAATTTTAAAAGGAAGGAAATAAAAGACTGTATGGGGGAAAATGATTTAATTTTTTTAAGGCACTGGAAAGTATTTATAGCTTTTTTCTGTATAATCTTTTGAAAAGAGAAGACTCTGTAGGCTACTCGTTCTTCACTCTCTTTTGTTCTGTCACTATTTACTACCTTTGCATAGCTTTTTTGCTATGTTTTTATGTCTCATAACTTTTAAGAAGTTTCCCATTCCCCAAACAGTGAGCAAGGCTGAAACTTGGGCCTTTGTCTCTGAGGGGATCCCTCAGCATGATCTATGGCCAGGCTGCACTATTAGCTTTTGGGGATGGTTAATGTGAATAACTTGTTAGAAGGGATTCCTAGCAGTAGTAGTGTTTTGCTATCTGTTCATTTCTGAAAGTTTTGGGCTAAAGATTGTCTTGCCCAAGAGACAAAAATGTTGTCTTAGTTATCCTTTTAAATTATTTTTCAGAAAGTTGTAAGCAGCACATTAAAATCACAACTCTATAAAATGTAGTGGCAGTTTTGTCACTGATTTCAGAGACACCAGGGCTGTAATTTTTAAGGTTACTGTCTGAAAATAGGCATGGATGTACATGCCTTTGAATGTGTGACTGAGGAAGATTAAATCTCATCTTCTAGTTTAATAACTCATTGGTGACTACTAATCTTTTTCCTCACTTATTTTTTAAGATCATTCATAATGCAAAGCTTAATGAAACACAACATTTGCTTGGTCCCAGGAGATGGACAACTATTCATACAAACATACATGCTTATGACACTGCAGTAAAAATGGAAATGACAACTACGTTGTTTATACAACACTACTTGTTAGCATAATGCCAGCTGCATTATTGTTGTTGTAAAATTTACTGCTAATATTTATAATATATAATATATTTCCATGAATTTGGAGGACCAGAGAAGATGTTTTAAATGAACTTCCCAAAGTTATTTCTTGCAAAGAGTTTGTATCATAGCAAAGACTCCAGAAGTATGACTTCTCACTCGAATGAATAGCTTAATGGTTAAAGTTTTAAATAAAAAATTCTGAAAATGGATAAAGTTACAGATTGGATGAAATATTTTTCCTTATATTTATACTTAGATTTATTTATAATGTATCTTTAATACATGCATGTGTAAAAATTATGAAAACCTACATTGTATGAATAAAAAAATCATATATATTTATAGGTATATATAAACATACAGTTAAATTTCAGTGAAATATGTTTCCTATTTTTTCAATTTACCACTAGGAAAAATCTAAACACTTTTAGAACTTTTGATCCATGTATTATTATCTGTCACATTAAGCTGAAACATTTTGTGTTGTATTACTTGAAGGAATCTGTCTGCTTACGCTGCATAGGATAGATGTAGTAAAAGTTAGCACCATTAAGTGAAATTAATTCTCATAGTTGTTCAGATTTCTGAGGAAGGCTCCACAGGTAAGCCAGCATTTGAAAAGACTAAGCAATACCACAATTAAAAGTAAAATAGATATAACACAGAAGAGGGAAGCTAAGTGGTAAAAACTAAGCATTGTTGCATTGTTACATTGTTACAGTGGTAAATCGTTACAGTGTTACATTGTTGCATTGTCACATCATTACATTGTTACATTGTTACAGTATTAGGTTTTCATTTGTTTGCCTTTAAATATGTCAATATTGGCCTGAGAGACTGCAGCCTCTTAGGTTACAGACCTTCCCTGCCCCGAGCTGTCCCTTTGTCAGCTAAAGATGAAAATTCTGTCCTCTCCATCAGCTCTGGTTAGATATTTTTACCATCTTAATTGTTTCGATGGCATCTGAGAACTTACAAAGAGCTACCACTTAAGATACATGGAAATTTCAATTGATACAATATGGCATTATCTTTATATTACTTGTTGTTTGAAGATAAACTATCAGCATTCTCAGTTATTTTACAGAGGATTAGCATATTTTGTCTCTTTAGTCCCCCTTTGACTGTGAATCCAGGCAGAAGAGGGAAAGATGCAGCATGAAAAAAAAATGTAATTCTAATTTCCTTATCTGCTGGCCAAAACTGGCATGAGTGGGAACAACACTGAACAGGATTATACTCTTTGCAGGTATCTTCAGGGAGAAACAATTAAAACTAGTTCTTGGCATGACTTTTCAGAGCTGGCAAGTCAAACATTGCAGTGAAATTTTTTTATGAAGTAAAATCCTGTGCTTATTTTTTCCATGAACTTAGCATGTGGCTTCCACTTAAAAGTCCCTTTTCACAAATATAAATGGCAGTTGCTGTTGATGCACTAGAGTTTCAACAGTGCAAAAGGATGTCTCCTTTAACACTAGCCATTCTGTCATGTCACATTAGGGACTTTTCCATTAGACTGTGCCAACATACAGCTCCAGAAGATACAACATCAGATGACTGGACAGATAAAACATCACAGCCAACTCCAGTGACTAGTTGCCTGCTGCCAGTCTAGTGTTTGAGCTCGTGAGTCTGCAGCTGAAGCCCTGCTAGAGCCAGAGAGAGGACAGCTGGAAGTCTCTTGGCACTTCACTGCCCACTAATTTCAATATGTCCCCCAGATATTAGAGGAAGCAAGCTAGTGCAGGAGTTTTTAGAGAGTATTGAGTTAATTAAAGGAATATTTTTCAATATCCACAAAACAGAACAAGTTTTACTTTTTAAAAAATCATTGCTTATGAAGTTAGTGTTTCTTAAAAGGACTCAAATGTCAGTCACAGAAACCAAAGGTCTCTAACTCTTTAACAGGCATAGCACGACAGCAATGTGAGCTTCCTACCTTTAATTTCCTTTAATTACCTACCCCAATTATATTCTGTGATCTAGATAAAACATTCCTAGAAATGTAAGAGGTGTGTCGTTTCCTGATAAATGGTTCCAATGCTTTATGTGCAAAGTCTTGGCAGCTCAACAGTTCAGTACCCTCTGAACATGCTTTGGTCTTGCTTTTGTTGAAATACAAGGAAGAAAAGAGCATCTTAGGTCATCACATTCATTGCCCTGCCGTGAGGCAGGCATGTCTCACAGGCACCATGTCATATAAACATCTCCTTAAATTTGCAGCTCTCAAAAGGCAGGTTGGTTTATTTGTCCTTACTGGCCTTACTGGATGTCTAACCAAAATCTACGCTTTACTGAAGTTCAGGAATATTCTCATCCTCAGCCCATTGATGCCCAGTGTATAGCCATCTGTTACTATGCCAGCCTGGCCTATCTGTTGTTTATCTTTTGTGTAATTTATATGGGACAGTCACATTCCCTCACATCCTTTGCTAGACTAACCACATCAAGATTTTCTTTTTTTTTCTTGTAAAATAAGGTCTTGGTTTGTTTTTGTTTTTTTTTTTTTTTTTTTTTTTTTTTTTTTTTTTTTTTTTTTTTTTTTTTTTTTTTTTTTTTTCTTATCATCTTATACTTTATTCTGTTCAAGGCTTGAATAATTTTTCATGTAGCTTCTGACAAATTGCTAAGAATGGCAACTCTTGGCAGGTACTTTTGTTATTGTTATGTCAATATCTATCCAAATATCTATTCAAAGGGAAAAACACAGCCCTGTCCTATTTTAACTGCATGAAGAAAGCCATAACTTCTATGAGAATCTGCCAGGCCTGAAGATATTGGCAAATGCTCTACACATTATTATTGGAAGGACAATGAATTTGGATGAAGATTCCTGAACAGATCAGTTGGATAATTTGTTGCCTGTGTTTGAAGAACTCTGTGTTGGCACTTCTTTCATAATGAGTTGGAATAGATCTTTCCTAACAGCAGCTAAAGTTTAATAGTTTTCATAAATACTGTGGGGAAAAACAACCAAAAAACACAAAAGGTAACCAAAAATAAAAATAGAATTATTGAGCCTTCCTGACTATATATATATATCTATATATTTCTAATAAAACTATCCTAAGCATTTTGATACGGCCTTTTCCCAAAGAGTCACTTGACAGAAAGAAAATGTTTTACAGCAAGGATTGTCTACTAAACAACCTAATCAAAATATTATTAAACAATTACACTGCAGTAGGCTGTTTAATGAAGTGTTTTCAGTGAGGTTTGAACGTTAATAGCAACAGTGTTAAGCTGCTTTGTGCTCTGTGTATCAAACAGCCTGGAGTAATGTGAGCTGACTAACAGCCAAATAAAATCTTGAAGCGCCTTTGACAGACAATATACTTGTGCCAGTCTAAATCTTGTCATGCATTATTATTGAGCATGGAAATGAAAAAAAAAAAAAAAAAAGAACGTCAAGAGCTTCTACATAGTATATATCGTAGTTAGCTCCATGATAACAGGGGGCCTCCTGCATTCCTCCTCATGGCTGTCCTGTGCTCTAACAGGGATTTGAATCTGAGCAGGAATTTGAAGCTGTACATTCTGTAGCTGCGTGGAAAGAAAGTTTAGATTTCTGTTCAGATTCAGAAACTCTCCTGGGCTGTAGCTAAGGGGTGCTGCATCAGCATGTAATTTACAGATAGTCACCGGTTCCCAGAGGTTCAATTGGCTTTAAAAGAAGAGGGAAGTACTCAAGAGAGTGAAGAAATGGCCTGTTTGAATCTTTGCTGACTAAAACTTTTCTAAAGCTCAGTATCTCTGAGATTTTTGCTTGTTTTAGCAAGAAGCCAACAATAGGATATCCAGCCAATCTTAAATAGAGAAATAGGCAGAGTGTTTCAAGAGTTCATCCCCAAAGCAATAATCTAAATTTCATTAAGGAGATCCATTCTTACTGAATATCAACAAAGAAGGAAATTGATAGGGTGTGAAAACACAGAGCCAAATTTAGATTTAAATCTGGACTTCCCAGGGATGGGTTGCATTACCTCTAACATAAGTGGGGGTGGAAAAAAAGGTGGATAATGTGAAAATTTGTAACATTCCAATAATCTTATGTAGCTATCCCAGCTACAGAACTTAGATCAATGGCTGATGAGCTATGGTGAAGCATCTTTAAAGTTGATGTAAAGTTACCATCAGCTCCATCTCTCTGCCACCCTAAAGCAGAGTGGTCCTGAAAGAGACAATGTCTATACTTCAGCTTATCTCAGTTGAAAGTCCACATCTTATCAAACTACCAAAAATGTCTTTAGGCCAGGATGCTGTACTTTGTGCTGAAGCACCTGGGCTGAGGGCATTCTTCCTCTTCCAGTATCTCTGCTGCAAATGATGGGGGAAGAAACACAAATTCTCCTTGGTTGACAGAATAAATATCTAGGGACTACCACCGTAAAATGGCTGGGACATTGCCTTCAGATTTGGCTTGTATCTATATGGGTCCCTAGCTGAAGTCTGCCTCCTGGGTATTTCACAGGGGCATGGCCAGAAGCCTTCCAGAAGCAATGAGCAAATCTGGCCATCCACCTCACATTTAAGGGGAGGCTGAGCTCCAGTGTTCATTTCTTTTAGTCCCAACCAGTTCTGCTGCCCTTTTCCAGAAATGTGTGTGGGCTTTCATAATTGTATCACAGTCACAGCAAGACTGGAGCTGTTGATGTTAAGATGTGGGTAACAAGCACTGTTACTATGGTAAAGCATAATGTCATCTTACAGCTGTAAATGTTGCATAGTACAAAACCTACTGTACTGGGGGGAGAGGAGCAAGTTGCAGCACAGATGTGAGAGTGCAGGAAAAGTTGGTGAACTCTAAATCAGTTACACAGCTGACTTTGTGAACTGACCCTACAGCAGCTTGTTCAGTTTCTTACAACACCTAATAACTTTGTCTTCTACAAAAAAAACCAAAACAAAACACAACCAAAAAAAACCAAAACCAACAAACCCCCTGCAAAAAAACCAAAAAAAAAAAACAAAACAAAACAAAAAAACCAAACAAAAAACCAAAACACAAAATTTAATCTGAGTTCTCCTGAAATGTGGAAGAAATTGCTAGGCTGAAGATTTTTTTCTTAATAGCTACCAAAGCCAACAAAGTTGGAACAATGTTTTGTCTCTCTTTTCCAACTTAGCAACACAATGCACCGATTACAGTAATTCTCTCTTCTAAACAACATCTACCTCCACTTCCAAAAATATCTTTTTCCACCCACCACCAAAGTGCTTCCTAATAGCGGAGAGAGAGCCCTAAAGGGGTGGTTGCCATGAGATAATTGGATGACATACTCCTGAGATCTGAAGTGTCGGAGGCATGGCTTAGCTGTGCTTTGCCTCACAACACCCCAGGGATGTGATATAGGCAATTGAAGTTTCTGTTTCCACTTACGCCTCATTGCCTCAGCATGCCAGACCACTCTCATGCAAACCTTGATGGCACTTCTGTGTCTAATATAGTCTACGCTTATGGGTTCTGCAACACAATTTCAAAAGCAGTAGCTATAGCACGACACAACAATATTAGATCTGGCCCCCAAAAAACCCAAAACCAAGGGTTTTCATTAGCAAATGTGGGCTTGTGAAAGAAAAAGAAGAAACATTTTACGGGAACATAGTATCCATGAAGGAAATTACCAAGCTATTATATTTGCTCTTCTGATCATGCCTGTTGGAGGCATTCCACTGTCATATAAATATTTAAATTCTGATTTGTGCTGGAAAAAAGTGTGACTGGATTTGGGAGTTCTAGGTTCAAACTTTTGCTTCACGCTCTGAATGTCTCTACCTCTGTAACTAGGAGCCTGGGAAAGACGTAGCCATACCTGAGTCCACTGCAAGGTCAGATTGGGACTTTAGGCCTGGCCACAGATTTGGGCTTTTATGAACTAAAGGGAAAATCATCTCTATTGTAGGCACTTGTCAGCTCTGCCAACAATTCTTGAAATGCCCAGAGGCTCGGCACAAATCACAAGGTAATCTTGTGAAAATCTTTCCTCATCACAAATCATGTGAGAGTTTAGAAGTATCACAAAGGCATCACTGGAGTCACATTTGATAACAACAATTAAGACTGGAACAGTGTATTTATTTAAAAGACCTGAAAATAAAATTCTTCATGAAGGCCAAAAAACCATAATGTCTGGATCCACACAACCTTAATGTTTGATGAAGAAGATATTGAAGTAAAAGAAATTGGAGACCCAGATTTTCTTGGGGTTTTTTTGACTGTAAGATACTTAGTTGAGTTTAAAACAAAGAAACAAACAAAAACCCAAAAAAACCCCAACTGAAAAACAGGAGGAAAATAGCCCCCTGTTTCTATTATTTCAGTTTTTCGAACCCCTCAGGCATGAGTAGTTCATTATTTACTTTCAGTAAAGTGACCAAATTACCTTTTACAAAAAACCAAAACAAAACAAAACAAAACCGCCAGAAAAAAAAAAGGGAAAAAAAAAAAAAAAAAGAAAATATTTTATTGTGATAGGTGGATCTTTCTGGCTTGGTGAAGTAAGAGGATAGATGAATGGACATGATATGAATAAAAAAAAAAAAAAAAGGAAATATTTTACAGAAGAATCCACAAAAATATTGTAAAAATATTCCAGGTTGATGTTTCCCCAGAAAATTCGTGTAATGATCTCTAATGGGAAAGTTCCTGGTTGATAATGTTTTTCACATTTTTACTTTTTTTTTCCCTTCAAGGCTGATCTGCTCAGTGTCTTTGTGGTTTCCTCACTGAAATTGTGATTATAGACTAAGCACTGCCTTTCAGAGTGCCATTGGCAATGTCTTTAAATTACGAGGCATGGAAGCAAAGAGCTCTTTAAAACGCCTGAAATCTGAGACCACTCAAACTAATTGATTTTTCATCCTCAAGTACTGGTATTACTGAAGTTGGATGCTCCCAAGTATGGCACAGTTTATCTTAGCACCTGCACTTTGGTAGCATTTTGGTACATAAAAAGCGTTTTTCTTCTTTTGTTAATTGTGCTGATTTCTTAGTGCACAGTCTTAGGAGAAGAAAAAACAAGGGTGATTTAATGAATTTATGTAGTCAGAAAGTGGAATTTGTTTCTTAAACGTTGCCTGCCTTGCTGTGACTAACTAAAATGTAAAAACAGATACATCACAATGTACAATAAAAGTATGAATAGATAATGCTACATAACGTCAACATCATATCATAATTTTAAGACCAGTGTCTTCGGATTTTGCTGTTTTGGTTTTTTGGTTTGTTTTTTTTAAGACAGAAAGAAAACTCAACATAGTTTTGAGTCTCGTTTAGTTACAAGAATTAAGTCCTTCCAGTAATGGGAGAAGTGTGAGTTATAACACTTATACACCTATTCATTTTTGTATTTTTGAAATATTTATTTGTAGAAATATTTACACATCAGAGATATTTGGGTATGTAGGATGTACTCACATCTATCTATCTATCTACCCAATACTACATACCTACTCATCCAACACAGCTGTAGCAAAGACTCTGCCATTTAGAGGCTTGTGATAATAACCCTCTACAGATGAAGCTCTGCTCTATCAACTACACCCTCAGTCTGGGGAAACTCTGCATTTCTTCACCTGATGTTTCTTTTTGCTTGGGTGGTTGCCAGGCAACAAAATCTGTACTGTGAGGGTTGTATGTTACATATTTGCTGCTGTCACACTTCATCATTTGCTACTGTGTTGTAAATGAGTAAAGGGTGAGGACTCAAAATAGGATATTTTCTTTCAAGCCAGGTACATTTTGAAGGCCACCTGACATATCAGCAAGAAATCAGGTTGGTAACAACATTATTGATACAAATATCATACAACCTAATTCTTAACACATTTAATGTGCCTGTGATGCTATCTTCATGTTCTAGAATCAGAGTCTTCACTTGAACCGTTTATGTTGCATTTTTTAACAGTAAATAAATATTCAAGATTCTGTGAAATACACTGAGAAATTATGCTACTGTGAAATGACTCAATGATTGGTCAAGAACAGAAGTTTTTCTGTGTGCATGAAATAACAAATCTCTGAAGAACTGTTCTGGTATCTGTTTGTACGATACCCAACATTCAAGTTCTAGCCTAAATCATTAAAAAGAAATATTTCCAGCCTCAGAAGGGGGATTTTCCATGGGCCAGAATGGTTTAACTGGCAGGGCCAGAACTGGAAGATCAGCGTGACTTGGTTTCTGCTCTGTATTAATTAAGGATATTAAAATACTATTAAAAAATCTACCTCATGAGCCAACATCAATTTTGACTGTGTTGGGATTGCACACAGGGTACATACAATTTATAAAGGGGTGAAGTAGGTGTGGTACTGAAGACCCTTCTATTCTTCCTGGATGAATGAACGAGCCCCCAGCCTTGTGCACCTTCCATCTTTTTTATTCACGTATTAGTTTGTAACCTGCACAATGAATTTATAGACTTCCAAGAGCTAACACAGGTTCCTTAATGAATTTATGGATTTTCTTTGTCAGTTGGCTCTGGAATCCTTGAGACTATTAATCTTATATGATTTCAATGTCCATGTTGACAATGTAGAAGATATGTTTGCTTTCACGCTCATCTTCCACTTTATAGGCAAAATCATGTGTTTATTAGGCCTGTCTGTTATCCCTCTGATAACTCATGACTGCAAGATTTACTTGTCTTCTCTCCATGCTCATCACTGGAATGAATGACAGTTCTTCACTCTTGCCAGTTAAATGGTAGCATTTGCAATAATTCTGTCTAGTTTTATATTACCAGCTATGAAACCATTCTAGCTTTTTCTATTTAATTTCTGCCGTTCTCTATTTTATATATCTGTTTGTGCTCAGTAAATGCAAAAAATAGTTTGGCAGTGTCTGTCACGTCAAAGCATACAATATTTCTTGCCTTTAAAAGAAGCTTTTAGATGTTTTTATTAGCTTTCAATTTTCTGTTTTTTAGGATTTCTGTAGTATTTATCAGTTAATTCTATTCCATTAGCCTTCTTTTTCTTCGTATCTTATGTCATTAATATTGTCTGTACTTGGATTGCTTTTAGTCTCTGTCTCCAGTATGTTTTAATTTATGAGATTATTTTCTTCATATCTTAATATTCACATTTTCAATTAATTTATCCACGCAGTTATTTATTTTAAATTTCCTGGGTTTAATTTCCTTAACATGCACATTCTTTTTATGTCTCTTCTGATCTCCGGAAATGACCAGTTTCTAATAATGCTATGCTTGTGTTATCATGGACTTCCTTTCTGCTATTAGCCCTGAGCAGTATTACTTGCATTTACCATAGATTTGGGGGAAGGGAGGAATTGCTTCCAGTTAGCAGCAAAATGAACAGGATACAAAGTGGAAGCTGCAAAATCTGGTGTAAAATTAAAGTGCAGGATCAGACTTTTTGTTCTTCAAAGTCTGAACTGTTTGGCTAATATTCATTGCTCAAGTTCATATTCAGAAGCTAAGATACAAAAGTATCGTATAAATCTTCCTTAGACTCATCTTTAGATCTAGCACACGACTCGGGAGCTACAGTCACATTTCACAAAACCCACTGAAATAAGAAATCTTCCTAGCAACCTTCCCCTGCACACACATTTCATGCAGTTGGGAAGGAATACCCATGCGTCTTGGCTTTGGTTTTCCTTTGGTGCTACACAGCAGCAATCAAGGGAGGAAAGACACCCACTGAGGACTGTTTTCAAGCTCTGTCTTCTTGAAATTCTTTTACAAGATCCTTTTCAGTGTGACGAGATAATCTTTTACCCACTCTCTGAACTCTTATATGTTTGAAAGGAATATTTTCTCTCCTTTTCTTACATGCTGGGAAGTTTTCTATTGTTGGTCTCCTCTCTTGAGAACGGGTTTAATTTTCATCTGATGATGTCCCTGCATTGGCACATGCATTTTGTCTTTTCTAAAGCAGTGCTTTTTCCCTTCCTTAGGGACTGAGAACCTATCATATTAAAAAATCCTGTTGAAAAATCAATCACCTGTGGTCATTACCAAGAATATTATTGTTTATTTGTGTAATGGAAAAAATAAAAGTGGTACAGAAAGAAAAGTTTTCTGGGGTTGGTTATCAGTGTCTCACAAATGTTTTGTGTCACAGCTTTTGTATCCCTGTTGGTGTCTGTGGGAGTTTTATCATTTAGTGTTCTGAGAGTTGCATAGAGTTGCAATCTAAAGACCAGTAGTAATAACTGCATTTTACAGGTGGGGAAACTGAAGTACGGAGTCATGGAGAGATTTCTTCAAAGTCAATGACAAAACTGAGAAATGAACAAAGAATTTCTGTTTCCTAACCTCAGAATCTTAGCCTCCTCCTCTGAAGTGCTTCATTTCACAAGTAACCTTGATGGTCATTGCTAACAACATTGATTCACACACAAAGCGCTTAACCTCCATTCTCTCTTTCTGACTGCCATAAGGAAACAACTTTCAGAAACAGATTAAAAAATATTGCTCTGAGTGGGTCTATGTAAATAAACTAATGCTAACCAGAACCCTCAAAATCAATTTTATGGCAGGCCTTTTTTTTTTCATCTTTTTTTTTTTCCTTTCTCCTAGAATAGCAAGTGGTTATTTTAGAGGTGTCAAGATAAGTAACATTCCCAAACAGATTTCAACTTCGGTTTAGACACAGCCCAGACAGATCATAGACTAAGAATCTTTCTCAGCGTGATGTCTGAGAACCTGTATTAAACACTAAGAAAGTTTAATATTACAGAGGTAGCCAGACTTTTTTATTGGTCCCAGGGCTAGGGAATAGATCTCATTTAGTATATTAGTATAGACCTAGTTCTTGTGCACTGATCATTTTATTTATATTTCAAGGTAAAGAAACAGTTATTCACTGGCTAGAGCTACCATATATCAAAATGAAAGTATGTGAATAAACCATTTTGAAGCACACAGACAACTTACTTAATGTTTGGCTTTATGAAAAACAAAATAAAACAAAACCTCCAAAAATCAGACAATGCAGGAAAACTCTTTTCCAAAGTGGTAAACAATATAGCAAGGAACAACAGACAAAAATAACAAATTGAAAACAACAGATTGCACACAGAGAAATCTCTAGAGTGGGGTGAAGAGGGAGAAGATGCAGCACTGGAAAAGGTTGTCCAGACAGGTTGGAGAATCTCCATTCTTGGAGTTTTTCAAGACTCAGGTAAAAAAAGTCACGGTTGACCTATCTACTGCTAGTGTTAGTTCCTCTTTTGTTGTACTGGATGACCTATCCACCTATTTGATGGTAAATCAGTAAAAAACTGTGGTTTTTTGGTCCTCCAAATGTGGAGGACAATACTGGAGGTAATCTGGGAAAACTGTATTTGTTAAGTCCATGCACTTCTACTTATGCATATCCTGTCATGTGTTTTAAAGTTGTCTTTCATGGTGGAAGCATGAAAGGATATAATTTGGATTCCTTATAGCCACAACAGCCGCTATGATAATTATTTTGCTACTAAAGAAATCCTGGAAGGGTGATCACCTTCACTAGACTGCTTCTGTTACAGCAGTTCACTCTTGGGATTTCCCCTGCCATTTTTTACATTCTATTAAATTTTTCTCTTAACTAGGGACTTTTAACAGGGCTTTAAAAGCACACATTAAAGAATAAAACTTGTAAATGTCAGGAAACATACAAACTTTAGGGGACTTGTTTCTCTATTTTAAAATGCTGCCAAGAAACTATATAGGCATAGACATATTCATGCATAGTCTCCTAAAGGTAGAAATAACTGCTTTTCATTCAGTACAGGAAATACCTTCTGTCTGTGATTTTCCTGTTATTGCTGTGGATGAAAGAAGTAATCCAGATTCTTTTGCACCAGATTTAACAAAACAGTGATCATTCCACTGCTAACATACCTGTGTAATCATCTGAATCACAGCATGGTGCAAAGTTGTTTCTTCTGAGTGCACTTAGTAAGCATCTACATTTGGGTTAAAAAGTCTTATTAATGACTCATCGCAAAATAAGGATCCTTAGGCCTCTCCCTGCCACATCCTTGTTATCAGTCTCATTCCCACAAAGTTCCAATAACCCAGAATTTACTAATATCCCCAATACACTTTTCAGTCAACAGTATAAAGACTATCGCTGCCACTTTTTCAATAAGAATACAGGCAGTTCCAGAAATACAGCACTAGACAGAAGGAAGACTTTAGGTAATGTGAAATCTGTCTTCACACAGGTCAAGTATTAGTGAGGGCTGGTGTTTTTTTGGACTTTATCACTTCCACAGTTACTGCCATAACTGAAAGTGAAGCAATACTAACAAAAGTGAGAAATGCCATAACATCCATAAAAGCTTTAGAGCACATTTCTAGAAACAGTTGAGTCCCTGACCCCAGAACAAAGACTGTGTGGGGACTTACATGAAATTTAGATACTTTTCTATAGCAAAGCAGTTCTCAGAATTGTCACAAAAAACTTGGAAAAGTTATTATCTTCTACAGCATAGGATTAGACAAAATGTTATTCATCTACAGAAATGTCAAGGATTAAAATGCGTGCTATTAAAAATATTGGTTATGATCTATACTCACTTTTTTTTTTTTTTTCTAATGCAAGTATGAGTATGTCAATCAGACAAAACACTGAGCGTTGAAAAGGCTGCTTCTGCAAACTATTGTCTGACTAGTCTGAGACTTCTTTCACTCTTCCTACCATCCTTTGCATGGTCTTGTTATGCTAGCCATGACACAACCAGTCCATACAGGCCCAATAGTTTATCATCTTATATTTCTTTGCATGGGCAAACACCTTGAAAAAGCTAATGTGTAAAAATACAATTTACCTGAGAATACGTGGATACTTTCGTGATTTTGATTTTGAGGTCTTGAAAAAGAATCAGATTAAATAGTTTCCTGCAACTTGGCTTGTCAGACCGAAAACACTAAGATTATTCTCTCATATAAATGGGGCAATGCTATGTTATGAATTGCTAATTGACATCTATTTAACATCACTTGACTATAGCATATAATAGTAAAAACCTTATGAAAATGCACTATGCATTTTTATTAACACAAATATCCTGCTTATAATTATAATTTTAAAAGTTACAATTGAAAGTCTCAAGGAAGGTTTAAAAATTCTCACTTACACAAAAGAATATCATAATAAATTTTGTATACTATAAGAGTAATTTATCTATATATATAAAGCTCTTCATTTTATCCCTATTCAATTCTGTAGGACATTCCACTAACTCTAGATGTACTTTGCGTTGCATAATGAATTCTTAAAGAATACCTTTTAAATGTCTAATCTGTATTCATTTACTATGCGACTGACTCACTAAAGATAATTAATTAACTGCATTGAATCTGAAGCACTGAATAGTGTGGTCACATAAGGTCAAAACCAGGTTGTAATTTTAAAAAAAGATTCTAATAGTCCATTAGATATGTTCACAGTAAGTAAAATAGTTTTCTGAGTTCTGCAGTATTTGCTTCTTTTCTTCTGCTGCAGTACAGCAGTGGTTACTGGCAGAGCCACAACTTGATTTGATTTTGATTAACAAAAATTAATGCTCGTCTGCCATCACACTGTCCTGCTGAGATGTTTTCTTTTACTGGTCCAACTATTTGTCATATGCTTGACTGTATAGCTTCCATCACTTTTTAAATTGTTTTGCTTAGTGCAATTGCAAGATCATTAATAATTAAAAGAGAAAGATGAATAAATAAATAGCATGGGATACAATTTAGCTGAGTTGGAGATTTCATCAGCTGTGAGTCAACATTTACCACTATCAAAAAATATTCATGACTTTGATGGAAAAAGACCAGCAACTGAATTTGGTCCCAGAGGATCAGTATCTTAGTAGGAAAAGAAAGGGAAAGAAAAAGAAATTTAAGGCTTCCTGAGCACATGCAGTTTTGGCTAAAAATAAGCAAAAAATCCCTCGTGTTCCTATGTTTTAAAACAAAAGGGTAGTGTGTCTCACATACTCATACTTCAAGATTACAGCCAGACAACTAGATCTTCAGTTTTCTCAACTGTGAATGAAACAGCGTAAAAAATGAATTTTTTTTCACTCATAAACTTAATATTTTTCAGCTGCTTTTACCTTGTTGGTTAAAATTCTTTTTGTTAACAAAACACGTTGCACGTATTGCACAGGTCTATCCCCGTATGTAAAATAAATGAGATATAGCCTATCTTAATCCTTAAATGAAGATTTTTTTCTCTTTTTATTTTGCTCAGCAAACAATACATTCTTCAGTGTTCAGCAGGTGATAAATCAACTTCAATTTCCACAAAAGACATTTATCAGGATGAACCACATGAATGATACTTAAAGAACCTTCAGTTTGTAACTATTTAGATTATCACAAAACTTGTAATAAAAAGTTGTTTCTGAGGGACTGAGGATTAAAGGCATGCAAACACATCTATCTCAGTTGGATAGATAAGCATTTCCTAAAATTTCATTTATTAAGTTGACTATGAGTTGAATGAATTGCAACTCATTCAAGAGTCTGAACCTCACAGACACTCAGTTTTCTAGGACAGAAAATGTGTCCATTTGTCATTATTTTTCATATCATATCTGTCATAATCATTTCTGGTGTGGGTCTGAAATACTACTTGCAGCCATGATCATTCTGTACGATTCCATATGAAGGAAAGGAGGATACATTACCCTGATCTACCATAACAGAAAAAGAAAAATCATAATGCTGAAGATCTTTCAATTAAATATGAATCAAATCCTCTGGTCCTGTAAGAATATTACTGCCTTGCTAAACTGAAGAGAGTTTAGATTTCAGTTTTTCAAGGCTAGGAGACCTACTTTTCTCAAAACTGACTTTCTGCATACTACTGGACACAGAGGTTCACCAAGCAATGTTAGTATCAAGATCTGTCCCTGTCGCTGAAATAGAACAAGATTGAGTCAAAGACCCTAGGTGAGAGACCACACCATATTCATTTCAAAGATGTTACAATCCTGAATGGCAAAAATATGTTGATTTTTTGACATTTCCACTCATTTCCATTTTCATTTGTCTACTTCTCTTTCAGCCATTAAATTCTCTTATGCCTTTTCTAGATTAGAGAACACTATCTCCTCACTGTCTAAATATCATTTAAAAATCACCAATCTAGGTTGGTAATGCCATAATCATTGCTGATGTAAGTAGGTGGAGCTTCTCTTAGTTTCACACAACAAGATGTGTCTTCCACAGACAATGATCACTCTTGGAACTGTCATGTAATATCTTCAGAGAGAAAGGCAGTTTCCCTACGATGGTCTCACTTATGCTAAATGATGACACTGCTTTCTGAGCAGAGGTAATGAAAAATATTTTGAATCCACTGGAGAGAAAAGAGCTTGCTTGTCACAGAAAAATTTACCTATGCAATTTGAAGATACCAAAGATTTTAAGTAAAATAATGATGATCCTTATTAGGGGTTAGATTGACAGTGCAGGATGTGACACCCTATTTTTAGCTATGTGTTAGGAACAGAAATTCTCAGCTAGCCACAATGTCACTTCTGCCTGAGGAAACATGAAACCACAACTCCCACTTATCAGAAGTTATGAGGTACACAGTCTGCGCATGTAAGAGAAGTTCTATGTTTTCTCTGTTGACACTGTTCTACAGTTTATGAATATTTTAACATCCATTGCAGTAGTGTGGAAATGCAGATAAACTCTCTCTCAGTTCAGTGTCTGACAGCCTTGGAAGCTTCGATCATTTGTGCTCTGTCTCAGAAATAATTTAATTCCAATAACAAAGATTCAAGGAGACTTGTTTTAGAATAACACGTGGTTAGAAAACTCATTTGAGATGTGGGAGAAGCATTTTGTAATCTGCTTTCTGGCTGATTTAGAGTTAGCTCTTTCGTGTAATGCAGCCTAGGAACAGCATTTACTATTTTCACTGCCACATTAAACTGAGAGATTTGCCTTGAGCTTTTCATCTTTCAGTATCCCTAACTCCATTTTCAACTTACCTCTTTCCAAACTATACTATCATTTACACTGGAAGACTGACCTTGCAGCATTCATTGCTCCTAGAAATGTACCTTGATCTGATTTTTATTAACAAAGTATTGTATAGTCTCCAGGTTAGGCAGTAAAATTGCAAACATGTTATTAAAACATCATAGAAATCTACTTTGAGCTGTCTAGAGTAATGGTTTTTGACAACTCAAAATGGTTTATGTATTAATTATACTATTTTAATAACAGTTTTGTTAGGAGTTGCCAAATCTGGAAGACCAATAGAGGAGAGCCTAAGCCTGCCACAGCTCCACATTTGCAGACGTAGCCAATATTTAGGTTGAACATGTATTCCCCATAGGTACTTGCAATGGTGTATGGTGTCTGGCTGACACGGTCCTGGAATGCCCTGGGAGGAGCCAGGTCAAGAACCCATTTCTCTAAGCTGTTGGGGTTGCACTGCCATGCCTCTGCCATTGCAACCATGCCTCTGTGCAACCCTGTGTATATGGATTTCAGCTTTTAATCACATGCACAGCCCTGGTGGGTCAGGACTGGTTTGCCCACACTGTGAGTGCGATTCATTACGAGTTTCAGCTTGCACAAAGATCAATAATGGCTGCAGTGCTTAGTAGCTCACAGCATGCAACACATCACTTATGTGACTCGGGTGTAACACAGAAGAGTGGGAAAGTTGTTTTATAATCAGCTTAATTTGTGTGTTTACACTGCAGTGCATGTGGTGGGGGACGCATGCGGTGGGATGTGGTATGAGGGTATGTCAAAGTGGGTAGCTGGGGAGAAGGGTCCAGAAGTAAAACAGACAGCTAGTTAAAGGGGAGACTTTTCCTAACCCAGATGTATTATTTCAGCTTGTTAAAAAATTTATTGGACAGCCCATAGGCCTAACCTAGTATTCTGAAGAAAACTGAATGTAATCCTGGGCACTATGTCCTTTAATATCACAAGTGCAGCTAGCACCAAGGTTTCCTTAACATGTTCAAGCAAATCCACCACCCACTCCTTTTTATTTTTATTAAAAAGGAGTCAGTTCTTGTTGGCTGAACTTGTTATCTATTCAAGGAATAGCATGTAAGCAGATTTCACTGCTGTTTGTCATCTTAAATGACAAAAACATGCTAAATATCAATAAGAAATAAATCAAGCCTGATTAAAAATGTAAATGTAACAGTTTGCTATTATGTACATTCTTTTAAATGCATGCTATCAATGCTTAGGTTTCCTGCACAAAAAGATTGACTTTGTCAGAATATGAAAAAAGCCAAGAAGAAAAATTTTTATATTGGATCAGCCAGAATTCAAAATTCTGTTTTGATTTGCCAACATGACACACTGACGACTTAATTTACTACCAACTGCTTTATCAGCTTCAGAAGCTGCCCTCTTGAATGAGCTAATTTAATCAATGTGGTGTCTGTATCATGAAAAATACAGACTACTCAGTGGATATAGTCCACAGACTGTGTGCATGTATATATATATATATATAGTCTACAGACTGCATGTATAGGGCAGAGTAAAGTGGAGCCACAGTTGTGTTGCCTATGAGAAGCTATGTTGCCAGGAGGCACTCAAATGTCTGTTTTGACTAGAATGTTTTAGCTGATTTTAAATTACATCTTTTGCCATTTCCCAATTTTAAGTTCAATTTGAGATACAAAACATGTTAAAATATCAATATTTATGCAGTGTTTAGATCAGAAGTGTACTTTTGAAGCAAATTTCCACTATTCATACTTTCATTCACTTCATGGAGGGCATAAACTGGATTCCTTGTGGAGCAAATTAAAGTACAGGGCCTGGTCAAGTCTATAAGACTAGACTGGATTTAACCTGAAGTAAACCTTTTTAAAGTGTATAGAGTGTACACACTAGGTCTTTAGCAAAAATCATTTCCTCTTCAGATGTGAGGCCACAATTCTTGTTAATTTAGATGCAGGCTCCGTCACTAATACAGTTAAGGGCTTGATCCGTGGGCTTGAACCACCCACAGAACTACCCACAGAATGCAGAAACTCAGCAGCATTATGCAGAGTGTGAACACAGAAAAAATAAAAATAGTTTATGGATGTATGTATGATCAATAAATGTGTCAGGACAACAAATATGTCATCTTTTTCAGGTTTCAAGGAAACAGAAATTTCTGAGTAAGCACTGTGGTTGTGAACATACTGCACCTCTACAAGGGTTCAGCTGTGAATCATCCTTTCCTCCACACCCAGACACCAAATAAACCAGTTTGACATGCACTAGAATAAGACTAAAGCATACATGAACATGTAAGCAGACTACACGTGGTTACAAGTCAAGTATGAAGTCAAAACCTACCTAAATAGCTGGGTAGCCACACTGTTTCTGATCATGGACTTTGACTTTGGTACCAAGTTCCACCAATGGTCCGATAAAGCCTACAATCCAATCCATTAATTTAAAATTCTTTCACACCATCAGACCTCATTTGAGGAAAAAAAGGAACACAGTAATAAAGAAAAAAATTCTTGATTTCTTTGGAATTATGTTCAACAAAGAGATGTCATAAAGCACGATGAACCATTGTAACTCACCTTCATTGAAGCATTTTTCTAGCTGTAGCTATTTCAACATTTCATTGCTAAAGAACAACATTTTGGAGTAATATCTTGCATCTCACCATAGATATATGCCCTAGTTCCCTAACAATACATTTTATAGTATGTGGTCCACACAGTTCATTTTATTCTCTCTCTTTTACCATGTTAAGACAATGAAGATTACACTGCACAACAATTACTTGTTAAATACATTTCAATAAGATGAATATAATTTAATTTAAAATTACAATATTAACTACAGTGGACATTAAGCAGAGTGAAAATTTCATCATTGGCTTCTGTGGTCACACCTTTGTTCTGAAGTGCATAAGCTATCCCCTATGTTGGATAGATCTAGCGTGATCCTATTAACTATATTTCTGTAAGTTTTCATGTTGATTAACAAAGAGAGCTGTCATTATTATTGTTTAACTATATGAACTGCTGATATTTTTACTAAAGACATACTTCCTATTTTGCATTGTTCTGAAGATATGTGATGTTGCCATATAAAACAGAAAGAATTTTGCTAGGATAGTCTGTGCAAATTATTTTCATATAGTTAATATTTACAGTATCATTTAATAAAAAAAATCACTGTAAGAAATTGGCATATATCAGATTTGAATTATATGAAGATAGTTTGAATTATTTATTTCTACATGTTTACCTCCACTGTAACTGCACTACTATTTCGTGATTTTTAAAGAAAATAAAAGTTTTAAAAAGATAATGTATTAAGTCTATTTTGGTGGGAAATATTTAGGAAGGTTGGTAGCTCAGACAAACTGAGTTTTTACTTTGATATTTTATGAATGACTCCTCTTTTTTATTTGATTGGATGCTATATATTATTCCAACTACATTGTCTTTCTTGCTTGCATTTCTACTAATTTAAAGCACTTTAATTAAAGGTAAAGTATAACCTCCACCAGGAGTACAAATTAATTATACTTTTAGAGGTTGAAAGGCTGAGAATTTTTTATCACAGTCTTGAAGAAAACAAATTTGTTAATCCATATGTAGACATAAAGAAAAGTTTCATGGTATAAATTCAAATTACATATAAGAATCATTTACCAAAAAATGGATATCATGGTTTTGTTGATCCTTTTAATGTTCTCTGGAGTTTTAGATCCTGGCACTCACCGGAAAGTACTGAAATAAGATAAATGATTATGTTGTCTTTGTGTTTATTAACTATATTAACTTTAACTAATCTATGTCACAGATAAGCGTTTTCACAGAAAAAAAAAAAATAAACAAACAATGTTGTCAAAAGCTGTTAAGCATTTATTTAGTTGGTTAGTTGGTTTTTTATCTTTCCAGAAGATGGAGGATCAAATATAACTTCTGATATTCTCAAGTTTTGCACATATATGTCTTTCATTAACTTAATTTCATTCATTCGTTGCCCTGGTGATGCAGTGGTGACTCTGGTGTTAGGCTGAGGAAAGATGTGCTACCTCCCCATAATTTCAGAATTTTTGAATTTACCCGCTACCAACACATACTTCTGTTTCCAGGACAATGTGGTTCTGGTTTAATGGACAGACTTGACATTATTAGTTCTTTTCCACAATTAAGCTGGAATATATCTCTTGAGAAAGGAAAAACTCCCTCCAACTTCTCCAATTGCTGAATGGGCTTACTTTACCCAGGTTATGATTAGTTTTAATTTTTCTGAAGTCTGGCTACTTTGCTTTCAAATCTTTTAATGCACATTTTTTAGTCTGCAAGAATAATAATGATCTTTTCTTCAAGACTCAGTGGTGCCCAGGTTACCTATTCAACAATAAGCATAATATAATTTCTATCCTATGGCTCATCTGTTCCAATAATTGTCTTCAATTAATTTTTTCTGAATGGTGTGAGCTCTGACAGAATACTGCAAAGAAAGAAATTTAGTACCCTGTGTAGATAATCTGCCCATTGGTATTATTCTAGGGTTTAAACAAATTTTACGCTGGTGTTTTTGCTGTCATATTTACATTACCCTTCCACTGGGGAGAGAAAATGAGTCATGCTCAGAGAGAATGGAACAGCCTGATGTAGGATTGGGGAAAAGGCTACATTTTATAATTAATATATAAACACACTATTTACATGTCTTTTAGCTAATAAAGGGACCATTAAAGGCTAGATACCAAGCACTTCAATTTGCATTACTTTTAGGTAGTAGCAAATAGAATTTAAAGTTTAGGACATAAAGGGAATGCACCAGAGTATGCATCCAGTAAATGGAAATGAAACAGATGTACCTTTGTTTTCATAAAGCCTTCCTTGAAGACTTGCCAAACTTTAATGTAAGTTTGTGTTAAGTCATAGTGCATATTTTTTTGAGGTAGATAAAAAGGGAACTGTGATACTTTGGGAGGCAGAAGGGTGAAAAACATTCTACTCACTAAATGTGTGATCTGTTATCATCCTGTTGTTTTGATTTTACAAGGGTAAAAAAGAGAATTTTTACAACCATGAAACTAGACAGATTTCAAAACATGCAAAGTAGTTCTTCATTCACAATGTAGACTTGAGTATGTGTCACCAACAGAGATGGTGACAGGGAGCCCTGTAGAAAAAGATTAATGACACCAGAATTCACCAGCTTGGTGCTTACACTGCATTTTCAGTGTGTAGGGACAAACTGTTTGTTTTCCCTTTTAGATTGCTTACCACTGCTTGATTTACTGGGCAGCAGAGTGAAGACAAGTTTTTAAATAACTGTGGCATGGCTACCATTCTTCTCAGCAAGCAACTGAACTTCTTTTAGAGACTGAAAAAGATTACTTGTTCTGGGAAAATAATGTAATACTTCTCACTACCAGGATTTTCTTCGTGAAACATGACCTTAGAGGCACTTCAGTTGCAACTCGCTTCTGATTTGGAATAACATTGAGATCTTCCGACCATGAGGAAAACAATCTGACAGCAACAAAAGTATCTGTGAATAGATCGTGAAAAATTATATAAGTAGCAGCACCTTTCATCTACACAGGAATGTAAGTGCAAAAATCAAAATGGTTAATATTGTTTTTCAGTGTAACAAGTAACAAGTTACAAAGTGTATCAAGTTACAAAGTTACAAAGTTACAAAGTGTTACAGGTTTCAAAGTTACAAAGTTACAAAGTGTAACAAGTTACAAAGACCTCACAAATTTCTAAGTGGCTAGGGTACCAGATGACATTTGATGAAAATCTGCTACTTAGTTATTCCATTGAAATCTCATTGATTTTAATTCAAATACAATTGGGGAAATGCATACAACTTGTATAAACTAAAAGCAAACCGTTTTCTTCGTGTAAAGTTATTACAGGCGTAACTGCACTGATATTGAAGGAGTCACACCAAAATGAATTTAATCCATTCTGTTCCAATTAGAGACCATAATTCTTTTTGAAACATTGCAGCTCCTGGTTGCACTCCATTTTAGCAACTCAGTCCCACTTAGTCTCATATTTGCACTTATAATGGATTTTGTGAGGGAACTGTCACTCCATCTGGATAAATCGAGCATCTTGACAAAACACTGCAAACTTGTCACTGGAGAAAAGGTTTAAAAACTGACATGATTTCAGACATTTTAACAGGCAGAAGGCTGTTTAAGACATGCTTCATAATATAAATTCGTCTTCCTGATTAGTCAGAAATTGTATTTACTCAATATAAACTCTTTTTGAGTGTGTTTAAAGACAATGTGAAGATTGTATTGCTTTGGGTATAAAAAAAAAATTCTTTCAGAAAGACTTTCTCCATATAGACAAAGATGGGTGGTCCTCTGGGAGGAGGAGAGCTCATGGCCTCTTTGTGATTCCACTAATGAATCACCTGGAGAAGGTGAGACTTGGCACTTAAGATGAGGTTATCCAAGGTTTGACTTCGATATCATTTGCATAACACTGAAAATGGGAATCTTTTTAAACAGTTTTGCTTAGACTTTTTAAGGTGGGTGAGCAAGGCTAAAATAAAGCAGCAGCAAGTGCCCCAAGCAAGCAAAAAAAAAAACCAAAAAGTGGTGCCACCAGCTTCTAGAGGACTGGCAAGAAGAGGGTTATTTTAAAATGACCTTACAGGTATCAAGCTCAACTAAGCAGAATGATAATCATGGCTTGCATGCTATAAAAAAAGGTATAAGTCTGCAATTTGTTAAAAAAGTTGTAGGTGAGTTCAATTAGCCATGAGTGGTGGAGTGAAATGAAGCTGTACTGTATATACATGAAAGTATCCCAGTCAAATTAGTGCAAAGATATCTAATGTTTCAAAGGTCATTAGGGTATTCTGAAATGATGCCACATTTCACTATGAGAAAATGCTGGATTGTCACATGATTTCCATTTTGGCTTTTTTTCTTAGCAAGGGGATATCACACTGCTGGCAAAGGCGATACTTTTATAATATAATTTTCATGTGAAAAATAAAATCTGTTATAGAAATAGTTTTATAAGAGCACAGTGTTTTCACTACTTCTGTCTACATCAGGCTTTCAGGCTATCATCTAACAACATATCTGAGTAATCAGGGCCTGCATATAATCGTGTCACTGCAATGACACAACTGACTCTCCATCTGTAGGATGGATGCACGTTTAGTTATATACTCAATGCCTGCCTACCTACCTACATATGCAATGCAGCTGTGGCAAAGACTTTGCTATTTAAAAGCTTCTAACAGCTCTCTAAGTACAGATGAAGCTCTATAGGATTCAAGAAAACATCTCCAAATTATAATAATTCTGTATTTCTTGAGATGGGATCAAATGCATTCTAGAGATGCTTATTGCCCTTTATATTAAAATAAAAGATTTTAAAACAATGTTTACAAGATTTTTTTTAAAATTATATAATCTGTTTATCCAACAGCCTGTATGGTTCTTCTACATTGACATAAGTCCCCTTACATATACCTTTGATGTAAAGTCATTCAGTCTACACTTCAAAGTTTCAAATTGAAATAAACAACTCTGTACAGTCTTCTGCACTAATTTAACTAAGCAGACATTTAAATAACCTATTTCAATGTCCGTGTTCAGATAAGGTCTCAAGATACATCCTAGTACATTCATCATCACCCTTGGTTCTGTCAAACCTTAGTGACAAACAAACAAATGACATTATTTAAAATTGTTGAAGCTGAACTGGATGTGGGAAGCAGCTACCTCTAGTTCTACTTTCAGATGGTGCAGGTGTCAATCTACAGCAGGCAGCATGTGTACAGGATGATAATGAAGAGCTATCAGTGGCCTGTGCTCACCTCTGAACCTAGATCAACACCTGCTGGAATAATGCATCCAACTCTACAAATAATCTTTTTCTTTATTTAGGGACGTTTGATAATTTAGCCCAGAAGGTAAAATATCTTCTACATAAATTAGAAGATACTGCAATTACATTTTCTCACATCAACCATTTCATTTACTATTAATTATGGTTCAAGTATAGCCATGGGCAAAGTTTGACATGGCGTCACAAATTCAGTGCTGCTGTGCATGTATAAGAAAGATACTTTTCTTCTCTTTTTACCATTTGGATTCTCTTGGTATGTTTCCCTGTATTGCAAAAAGCCAAGTGTAAAGTAAATCAATAGCACTGAGATATGAAGCACATAAAAACAAGATTAGCTGAAGCAACAATCAAAACCAAAATTGACAGAACATTTATTTCTTAATTAAAAATGGGAAAGCAAATATTTCCACTTCTGAAATTTTATTTTCAGATCAAATTACTTATTTTTACTTTTTTTTTTTTTTAATCAGTTACTTTTTTCTTTCAATTTTTTAGCTCTTGGAAGGCCAAGGAATATAGGAATCCAATTTTACTGGATTTAAAAAAATGGAAAAGATTATACTTACTCTTATGAAATAAATGTCTGAAAAATCTGTATCAAGAGAATACACAGCACTAAAATGGAAGAAGGAGACAGGGTAAAAGCAGCTCCAAAACTGATGTGCAACAATATAGCTTAACCATGTGCTTTTAAAAACCCACTAGAATCAGCAGAATCTTTCCCTCTCCATCACAAGACATTTGTACAATCAGTTTGTTTCAGAAAGCGAAATACCCTGCTTTATTGCTCCAAATAACTTAACATTCCTTAGAACAATTTTCATTTATATCTGGATCCAAAAAAATGGCAAATACTTATGAAAACAAATGTATTAGAACAAATAAAGTTTAATCACAGAACTATGGATTTTTAAGATTGGATCAGTATCTGATCTCCAGGGGAAAACTACATGGGAAATTCTGGAAGTAAACCAACAATAAAATTTCATGTACTTAATTCTGTTTCCCAAAGGACCAATGCTGAAGAAAAATTGAGAGACCTTTCTGCCACCATATTTCTTATGAATGAGTCTTCAGTAAAGGGGGCAATAAATTCATTGCTGCTTTGAGGCAGTGAGTGGATATTTTAAAAAACACTATAATTATATTTTCAAATATATTATTCCAGAAGTTCTTACCTTAGCTTAAAATAAATTTACCTTGCCATATATGTAGTTGTCCACCTGACTCTACTTGTCATGTGTTGTAACATAGCTATTAGTTAAAAGTTAAAGATAAGAGACCTCTTCTGTTTTGTACCTCTAGAATGGTTGTTACCGGGGGGAATATCTCTAAAATGAGCATCTCTTTCCCTATTTTTACTCCCTCTTCCATTTTTTTACAGTTAATTTATCTATTGAAAGAAAACATTTTGTTTGTTGCTTGTTTAAATTAAATGATTTTACACAAAGCATTCTGCTTACATAAAATATATATTTTCTAAATGTATGTGTTTCAAACTCCTTGTTCTCATGGTCAGGGTCATCTTCTGGTTAAAGCAGAAATATGAGTCAGGAAACCTATGTTCTAGTTATCACTCTGTTACTGATTAACTGTGAGATTTTGGACAAGTTCTTTTCTCCTCTGTGCTTCCAATTGCCATATACAGAGGATGAGAATATTATTCATTGAGGTATTAAGATTCTTTTGGAATCTTCCAAAGATGCTCAATATTATGAAAAATTATTACTGTCAGTATATGTATAGAGTAATAAACACTGACCACATTTAAATAGCAAAACTGTGTCTGGCATTTGTATAGTATGCAGATATAAGAAAAAGATAAAGAACTATTTCAAATGTAAATTGAATGGTACTTGAAATTTGAGACAAAACAGACAATGAAAAAAATGATTTTTTTTTTTTTTCTGTAGATAACTTCAGCTTTAAAAAACACATTCCAACCAGACAAAAATTAGTCTGGTTAGTTTTATCTTTTGATTAATAACCTGCTTTGTTTTAAAGAACAGCTGAACTAAACTTTCAGATACTTAACTAAATATGGATTACTAGGAAAGCTGATAGTTCCTTTCTGAAGATACATATTACCAAAGATGGTGGGGTTATGGGTTTGATTTTCTAAAAAAATAGTTCTGATTTCAATATCTATTGCAATGTATTTAAAATAAAGTAATACTTCATAATTTAAAAAATGTTTATCAGATTTAACGGTAGTATGGTATAAATGGCATATTAATTGCTAGTTTAAGTTTGTAACTTTGCCTTTTAAAAAGTCTCCAAAATTGGACCTCTTCATACAGTGTACTACAGACAGTTACAGAACCCACCACCAAGAACCAAACCACCTTCATGGTAGTTGTAGTGTTATTTTGAATGAAAAGTTGGGATACGGACATTGTTTTTTTTTCTATCCAAGTTTAAAATAAGTTTTCTATCCAAGTTTAAAATAAGTTTTGCCATTGCAGAAATGAGTAACAATGACCAGAGTCCCCTTCTTTGGAGATTTTCAAGACCCACCAGGATGCAGTCCTGAGTAACATGCTCTAGCTCTAGGCAATCCTGCTTCAGCAGGGGAGTTGGACTAAATGATCTCTATGGTCCCTTCCAACTCTAAAAATTCAGTGAAATTCGGTGAAAAATGATGGATTTTTTTCTTATAAACATTTCTACGCCAAGTGCAAAATGAAACAAAAATATAAATACAATTCAACCACAGGTAATAAATATGTGACCAGTTCCTTATCATTTGTGTTTTATAATTACAAGAAATCATTCAAGTTGCAGGAAAGGAATTATAATAGCCTGGTTGTGACCGTGTCTTGTTCACTGATGCAGGGGAGGTAAGATTCCCATCAGTTCCATTACACAGCACACATCGGTTTGAGTTTGGTTGGGAACACCACCCTTGTTTTCAATAGTCTCCTCATCATGAATTTGGGGCAAGCTCTTGTCATGGGCCGATCTTAAAGTGCTGGCCTAATGGTTTGCTAAGGAGCAAAGGGTTTCAGTCACTATACACACTCATGTTAAACTGGTTTCCTGCTCCCAAAAAGTTGTAGTAAGAAAATTGTAAAATAAGCATTGTCTCATAAGATTAACAGCTTCAGGAAAATATGTATTATATAAAACTGATGTTGCATAAGACAAGATAAACATTGAGCCATATGTTTCAGTAGCACTTAATGCTAAAATTGCTTCAAAATCTTGAAACATAAGCTAAAATTACCTTTGCTATTAAAGGAGGACAGTAAGATCATTCTGAACCTAAAAGAATGACTGTAAAGCAAAAAACGAATATTTTTAATGGAAGTATGGAAAATATCTGGACAAAGTCAACCCTTGTGCAAGGGTATTGGAAAAATTCATCATCAGCCCTTCATCCCAGCATAGAACAGTATATTTTTTTGAATCCTGATATTCTGAAGTCCATTCAGCATGTCTTGTGTTCAAAAGATACTATTTATTTATTTCTGGCTTTTGTCACTCCTGCATTGGATACATCCAGAATCTATGGGAGTCACTATAAAACAAGATGGTGAGCAACATTGGGTGATTTAGAGTATGGGCCAGGTCCAAAAATACTCCAGAAGCAGCAGCTTTCTCTGGCCTGCTGTAATAGTTGGGCCTTATTTCAGGGTAGACTCTTTTACATGACAGTGCACGAAGCAGAGGGTTGTATTTATTAGTGAATGTGACTTAACAAATAGTCCGGTGCATAAATAATCGCTTTTTTCCCAGAAAGTCAGAGTAACTCTTGTACATGTGAAGAAATATGAACATGTTGCTTCTAACATTTCCTCAGTTTTATTTTATTTCTCTGTGGGGGCACCTTTGAGCTGTAATGTTTTCAATCTACCAGATGAGTTTACTGCAGGTTTCAAGTAGAGTTGTTTTTATTGCTTTTCTGTCAATATAATAACAGAGAAATTAGAATTAAACTCATGTTTCAAAACTGTGATTGCCTCCTAGACCACTGGGGGTAATACTGAGGACTTGGAAGAGCATCAAGGGATGTTCTTAGATGGTACATTTCTTTGACAGTTGCAAGAAAGTATTTCACATTTATCAGCAGCAGAAAAGTTACTTGCTGCAAGCTTTTTGCTAAATATTGAACAGCAGACACAATATTTCCCAGGTATTTAATTTTGGAGAGAGATTTTTCAAAATTCAATTATTTTATTTATTAATTTGACACCACCCATCAAAATTTAAAATAATACAAGGAGAATGAAGTAATTTTTTCCCTGAAAGTATTTTTACTTTTTAAAATCTTACTTTTTTTTTTTTTTTTTAAATAGTTGTTTAGTCCAGAAGAACTACAGTTTAGGGGAAAAAAAACATATTGACAGTTGAACAAATAACTGCAAAACTGCTTTGGACATGTTGAAAATTAGCTCACAAGAAAGATATGGTCTTCAGTTTGCTTTTATTAGTAGTGTCAAAATTCACCTCTGACTTGACACATATGTGGCAAATGAAAGATTAAGTATTAAGAAGAACTGTGTTCTTATGTTCAAATTCCATTGGGTAGCTTTCACTTTTGTTTATTAAAGAAAAGAAAAAAGAAAAAAAAATGGAAAAAGGGAAAAAAAAGAGAGAGAGATATGTAGACAGGAAAGAAAACTGAGTCTATTAGATTTAATTTTCCAGTCTGCTTTGATGGACTCCAGAGGAGGCTGAAGCAGGAAGTGAGATGTCATATTTTATCCTTTTATGAATCCTTGCTGATGAGGAAATCTCTAAGGTAGGTAAGGTATGTTCTGATTTCAGTGTATGTTGTTCCCTCCACCAAAATCATTCTAAAGCTTTTGAAAATTTTCAGTCACTGGTTTGGAGAAGATCATAATAATGAAGTATTCTGCACAAGCTCAAACTCACAGTAGTGACTGTGCTTAAAACTGAACTGTGGACTGAGGTGCCAAGGCCATGGTCCTCTGCCCTTTAGATGAATGTCAGAGAGAGGGATGTTTTTATTATTGATGATTATATATCAACATGTGAAAGGGAACTTTTCTATTGTTTTCAATACAACAAAGGGGAACTGAAGAATAATGAAGAAAGGTGAGACAGTGTGTATCAGAGATGGAAAAGGCATGAGGGTGAATGGTAGTAGACAGGGATGTAGGTAGAAAGTTGGTATATTTATTTTAGCTGCAGTAGGTGCTCCATCTGCAGATGTATGAAAAAGACTGGGGTCTTGTGAAAACATGTTATTAGCTTCTTTTTTCCCTGGATGATTTTCATTTTCCTTGAAACATCTTGTGCTACCTAACAGAAACTCATCTCTTTGGTAAAGTAATATGACCTTTTCACAAGTTCTTACTAGTTTGATCTACGTTTTTCAAATTAATGGGTGAAGAAAGCAGAATATGTCATATGGTCTCCTTGTGTTGAATTTTATAGAGACAGAAAAGGAATTACAGTAAGAGAAATATAACCTAGCACATACTGGACGCTAGGTGAATTGGTGGAAGTGTTGTTAGTACCTACATCAAGCTCCCAGATAAAGTGTGATATTTTCTTAGTTTTGAGGGTTTATTTGTGGAGAAACACCTCATGTTCACTGGCAAATTTTAGAAAACATCACATTTATTTTAAAGCAATTGAGTGGCTAAGTTAATTCTGTTATGTTACAAAGAAAAATACATAAAATGAGTAGTTGCCCTGCACTTGGCCATATTGAACCTCATGAGGTTCACACAGGCTCATTTCTTGAGCCTGTCTAGGTTTTTCTGTCCCTCAGGCATGCTAACTGCGCCACACAGCTGGGTGTCATCCACAAACTTGCTGAGGGTACACTCAATTCCATTGTCTAAGTCATTGATGAAGATATTGAACAGTACGGACCCCTGAGGGACACCACTTGTCACAGATCTCCATCTGGGCATTGAGCCATTGATCACTACCTGCTGGATGCAACCATCCAACAGCACATCTCTCCACCTTAGAGAGAAGGATTTTGTGGGGAACCATGTCAAAGGCCTTACAGAAGTCCAGATAGGTGACACCTGTAACTCTTCCCTTGGCCACTTATGTAGTCACTCCATCATAGAAGCCCACTAAGTTGGTATTTTGAATAATGACAGCAGATCTGATGTTAGATTTCTTTCTTGATACTGGATGAACTATACTCTTTTTTTATTTACTTATTTGCATTATCAAAGAGACAGATAGTAGGTCTTCTTAAGGAGGTTTAAAATAGAGCTTGAAAGGAAAAAAGATGGATATAGGTTCCCTTTTTTAAAAAAAAGAAAAAGTATGCAAGAAGAAGATTCCAGACATTTTTTTAAATGTGGGGTGTTTGGTTGTTTTGTTTTGCTTTGTTTTGTCTTTTTTTGCTGTGGTGCTGCCTTTTCTGTCCTTTTCAGTCATTCCATAATTTAATGTCACGTTTTGAATCTTTAAATCAATTTATTATTTCATAACCCTCCTGTTAAACAGTCTTAAGGTAGTGACAATAGCAAAATTATGTCTAGATACACAACGTGCTGTAGTAGTGCAGACAGATATTTTCTTTTCCCCACAGCTATCTAAACAGAATTGAGAAAAGGAAAGTGCATATATCAGTCTAGAAGTGACAAGGACAGCTTTGCAAAACACATTTAAATGAATGAAATATACATTTAACCACTATAAAAATACACAATTCTCATTCCTGAGGTAGACAGACAAGATTTGAGATCCCAACATAAGCTTTAGAAGTCTTAAGAAGAGTTATAGCAACATATTTAAGGGCCTGATCCTACTTCCGGTGTAATCAGACAGACTCTTTTGCCAACTATTTCAAAAAGACAGGAACTGAAACCCAAACTTTCCTGTAAAATAGTTCCTCCCACACAGCTCAAAATCTCTATATTCCTACTGTTTGTGTCTACATATTAATGCTTTTTTCTCATAAAAATTGTAATTTGCCATTTAACTTCTTCCTGTAAAATCCTTTCTTTAAGAAATAGAATTTGCTTGTAATGGCTCAGGATCAGACATGGAGAAGGAAGATTTTGTTACACAGCTGTAACAGATGGAAGAACACCAATGTAAAATATATGGACATTGAGAGGGCACAGCATGGAGTAGGGAGAGGGGCTTGCTATAATTTACTTTGCAGACCTGTTAATGATGACTTAGGTAGGCCTAATTAGTACTCAGGGGGACTCTGCTTTTCTTGCCTGGATTGGAACAGAAAGATTGGGCATTCAAAACTGCCTATGTTATAGTGTCTTACATCTGTCTCTTTGCTAAAAGCCATAAATGTATGAAGGAATCCCACTGATTTCTTTAACCTTTACATACTTCTTCCTTAAAGAATACTTGCGCAGCATAATGGAAGACTATATAAGCATAGATGTGGTTTTAATATGCTATTTGAAGGACTGCTTTTTCTTATCTAAATAGTATATCATTTTTAAAAATACAAGCAAACAAATCTGTTAAAATGTTATTACTGTTCTTGGATTTGGTGTGATCTAAATCTTACTAAGCAATCAGAGTGTGTAAATTGGAGACGCTAGTCCTTAGCAAAAGCATGTGAGAATACACCTCAATATTTTTCCAAAATGCAAGGAACTTCTTTATGTATTAAAAGTGGAAACAGTATCCAACTGGTCTCATAATTCACAAATATAAAGACTTATCCATCCCTTTCTTCCTGCTTGTTTCTAAACAAAATCCTAGAAAGTAAAGATACCAACTTTCTGCAACAACCTAAGCTTTATCAGTTACTTACAAAAAAGAGGCAAAATCATACTGCCTTTTGAACTACTACATTTTTGATCCAGATGGTAATGTCTCAACAACTTTCAAAATCAAGCAGGCTGGACTTTCAAAGGAGTCCCAACTCCTAGAAATGCTCTCAAGTATCTCTATGGAATATGGGTATGCAATGTCGTGCCATGTTGTCATTTTATATAGGAAAAACTAGGTAATTTTCAAGATGCTGCAACTTGATGAGACTGTTTCCAGGCCAGTGCTTTACAGTGCATAACAAATAACAAACATTGTTTCAGGAATCTATCTGAAAGTCAGAGATGGAATAATCTCTCCACAGAGTCAATCACAAAAATCATAGGAACAGAGTCCCTAGGGGAACCTCTGGAGGTTGTCTAGCCTCACCTCACACTAGAAGAGGGATTATTGCCAAAACCGGATCCTTATGTATGTTGAACTTCCATTCTCCTATGATTTAAGCTTCTAAATTTCTTTATCACATATCTGAAGCCTGATGCAAAGTCAGTCATTAAGTACAGTTCTCATCTGGACTTAACCAGTTATTGCACTTAATGTAAACATTTCTGTATTATACTTCCGGTGGTGGTGGGCAGAAGAATAAAATTCCATCTATTTGTACATGGCAGTCTTCATGTCCAGATTATTGTCCAAGAACCAATGTATACCAGAGACCAATTGGTCTTCTTATTCCTAGACTCTGTCTTGGACATGCATCTTCAAGTCTCTTTGAAAAAGCTTTATTAAATGGTGATCTGAGTTCCCTGAAGTGAAGTCTGAAGCTGACATTTATTTTGTTCTGAAAAGGAGAAGAGAAAAAGGAGGCAGGAAGAGGACAAAAAAAGAAATGTCCAAGATGTACTGGTTGCTTCTTGAAACCTAAACAGAAGTGAACTTGTACCTACCAAACCCCATCAGTTCTTTCCCTGGTGTTTCTGCAATCTGTTTGTAAGCATAAGAAATAATTTAATGTCACACAATTCCCTCTCAATTGACTGGTTTAAAGATGATTTCAGTATCTGCTGTGGAATCTGAGCCGAGTAAGGTGGGTTACATTTTGCAGAGACCTGAAGGCTTATTTCCTAGTTAGATAACACCCAGAGGAATGGGTTTTAGTGAAGTTTTCATCTGTAATCACTGCTAAATTGTTAAATTGTTCATGTCAGATTTACAACACTGTTAATGTCAGATTTCAGAGTCTTTGATGCTGTGGAACTCCTCACAGCCTTTTGACTGTCTCAATGAATTCCAGCCCAAATTCTTCAGTGTTGAAAAACAAGATATGCAGACATATTAAAGAGTAACAGAATATTAAATTGATTAAATGTTTATATATTTACTCAAACTGCATAGCTGCATACTACAAGTGTGCAAATGGTAACCT
This sequence comes from Calidris pugnax, assembly GCF_001431845.1. Taxonomy (NCBI): domain Eukaryota; kingdom Metazoa; phylum Chordata; class Aves; order Charadriiformes; family Scolopacidae; genus Calidris; species Calidris pugnax. The sequence continues at coordinate 15,725,780 of NW_015094507.1, forward strand.
GTGTGAAAAAAATCTCAGCTAATCTCTCTGTGGTATATGTTTTCACTTTAGAATGCAATTGTTACCTATCTATCAAACCTTGTGAAGTTAAGAAACTTCATTTCACAAAGGACCTTGACATTGTATTTCTTGCTGTTTGTTCTTGCTGCCAGCACTTTATGTCATTAATGGACAGGCACTCAGGTCTAAAATCCCATTTTTTAAAATGGAGATATTTTTCACATTCAATGACCTACTCAAATACCTGCATAAGTATATATGTATACTTATGTAGAGTCCATAACGCATTTGTGAGTACAAAATCAAGGTAGAGGGGGTCTGTTGGGTTTAACTACGGAGGGGAGTGGTAATTGTGGCTTGAAGCTATTATGTTTTTATTTACCTGATTTGCCTGATTTTACAGCTCTTAATAGTTATCATTTGAAATTCGGCTGAAGATGCAGTAACTATTAATTCCTTCTATGCAGAGGAACAGATCGTGTGGTGAAATTTATTGAATTTCCTTTGAAATAGTATAATTATTTTTAGTTAATTTAAGCTTGCATTAAAGTTGTCAGAGGCAGTCAGGACACAGGCTCAAGTTGCCCGGGGAGGTGGCTAAGTCACCATCCTTGAAGGTATTTAAGAAATGTGTAGATGTTGCACTAAATGGCATGCTCTAGTGGCCGAGATTGTAGTGGCCTTTTGTGTGCGTATGGTTGGACTCGGTGATCTCAGAGGTCCTTTCCAACCACGATTCTGTGATTCTGTGATTCTATAGCAAAGAATATGTAGTTACCCAGTCAAGTGTGCCTGAAACTCATCCTACTGCCAGCTCTAGAGAAAGGTGACAAATGAGTCTGAATGAGACAGTGAAATAAAAGAAATATGACATGCACTTGACCATATGGATTAGTTCAGCTGAGATTTGATTTTGTCAAAGGGAGGACTTCCTCTAAGGAAACACACAACAAGGAAGCTTTTCTACAGACTAGCAAATAAGACAGGGACTTGAGATGTCCAGGGTGGTTCCTGACGTCTACTCTTTGAGTCATGGACCAGAACAGAAATATGTCATTTCATGGTAAGAGGATCCATCTGAGGCATCAGGAATTTTCTCCAAGCCAAGTTCAGATTGTTTAGTATGGACCTACAGACTGTCTCTAGAGAGCTACCAAAGAAAAAAAGAAACAGTTTTTCAAGGAGACCTGAACTGAAAAAAAGCTCAGCACAATCCAGCTGTAGTTTTGAGAATATGAGTTGAAGCTTTCTACAGCTCATGCAGCAGTTCCAGTCACCAAGTGCTTGGGGAACTTCTAAATATAAACCATTCCTAAGGGTAATGGGTGAAGTATTGGCTCACACAATATCAGTGGCTCCACGCACACTGAAGCCAAGGTTTAATTCAATGTCCTCCAAGTGCTCACAGTGAGGTTATATGACCATATGGACTCTGAAACATATCTGTTCCAAATGGAACTGCTGGCAAAAAGGAAAAGATAAGCAAATAAAGTGATATATCATATTGGTTCAAAAGGCTGTTTTTATGTCTTTTCCATATTATGAAAGGGAAAGATAAAGAACTGTGCACAGGATTGCAATCCTTCCCCTGGTCCCAGTTACAAACATAGAATATGTAAGAGAAAAGAAACAGAAAGAGAGAAGACTTAATTTAGTGAGAAATAAGACTACAAACATTCTTTCAGTTCCTAAAAAAACCCGCAGATTTTTGCAAAAATGATGTCACTTACCCAGGAGCATCACTTTTCTGAAAGTAGTAGGCACTATTTATGAATTTATTTTTATTCATTTATTTTTTACTTTATCTTTCAGGTCTCAGAACTCATATTCCCACTTCCGCAAGGAAGCAAGTGAATTCAAATAAAAAAGCAAAAAAAACCCACAAAAAAAAACCAAACAAAAAAAGCACCAAAGAAACAACCCAACCTACCAGCCAAATAAATTTTAAAAAAGAAAAGGAATAGAACCTGAAGCACTAGCAGGGTTTAGCTCCTGGGCTAAACCTGTTTTGTTAGTCATCAAAACTGCCTCAAAATACACTAACTTCTGTGATGTGTAATCTCAGCATTCAATTCAAGTTGTTTGACCACTTCAAAGTCAGAATAAGTTGCTTGGTTTCCTAATAACACTGATAACTTCACACCTGTGAAATATAAAGTAGTCTGATCCTGGTCTGAGTCTGCAGAGAGGCTGAAATAATATCTCCAAGAGATATGAACTGTCCTTGCCAGCTGCCTCAGGGCTCAGTAGATGGTGTAATTGTACAGTTGATAAATTAGGAGTTTTTTCCCCAGGTTTCAAAAAGAATTCAGTATATTTGCTTTGCAATTCACTATTTTGCTGCCATTTGGCATCAAAATTTTGTGTTAGGTGCGCTGCCTTGCAAACCATTTCTTTTTTCTGAAGTCTTTCTCCATCAGGTGATTTTATGTTTTAGAGCTGAGCATCCTAGAACCCGTGCTGGGGCCCTCCTCTGTTCAGCCCATCTGACCAGGGAGAAGAGCTTGGACACAGTCAGCTGGGAAGATGAATTCCTTGGAGCTGAACACAAATACTACCCCGGTAAATATTATGCTAATAAAGAGAATTCTGATCTGCCTCATCTTGGAACATATGAAAAAAATCACCCTCAAAGCTAATTACCATAACTGATCAGGCTATCTGAATATTTGCAACTGTAAACAGTAATCTTGACTGCATTTCAGTGGAATAGAAAACAAGCCAAAAAAAAACAAGATTAGTAGTTGTTCCAAAAATTAGTGTTTCTGGAAACTGAAGGAACTTGTGGTGCTAAATGTACTGCTGCTGGATGCACAACTTGACTTTGGTTTACCACAGGGTAGACAAGGCACCCAGGCACGATCATACTGCAAATGCTGGGAATACAATGAACTTTATCCAAATTCAGGATTATGTCATTACTGAAAGCAGTTTGCCTGTTAGGCAAACCATTGATCCAGTTAGTCACCGGCAGGGAGACTGCAGTAAGACACAGGTTGACATCTGTATTCCCCAGAGGGCAGCAAGGAAAAGGTCTCCTGGGAGAATTTACGATATGTTAAAAGACCCAGGTTCATAATCTGAGCATGAGTAACTTGCATTAAAGGCTGAACAAGCAATAAAAATGGGGAGTTTCAAAGGAACCTGGGGGTAAAGAGACTGTTCAAAGAGACTCTGCTTCCATTGTGAAAATAACTATGAAATATTAGAGGAATAGCAGGTAATCTCAAGAAAGCACATGCTTAGAAGTGAAAGTTAAATAGTTTTGATTGTCCTAAACAATAATAGTCTGAGAAGAAAGTTCATTTATGTGCTGAAGAATATACTTTTAAGGAAGTGGTTCCTGGAATTGAGTCAAAATTGGAGAATAGTTTCAGCCACAGAGAAACAAAATAACCCCAACCAAATAAACAAGCCTTCTCCCAGAAATAACTAACATTTCAGAGTTGAGTTTGTTTGTGTGCACATAATAGAGACACATTTTTCTTGTACATCTTGAATCTCAGTATGACATCCATGTAACTATTCATTTGATTGAGTCCATATTGTATTTATGTGGATTTTTTTGAAGTAGCTGGGCCTAATGGTGTATGTTTATGATAGTCATATCAACAAGCATAGTTTTTTTTAAGACTTACATTTATATGAATAGTGGTAAATTTTCTAGTAGTTAAAAATCTAAATAAGCGTAATATACTTAATATCTTTCTATTTTTTAATAACTACCGTTAAGAAATTATAGTTCACTGTGGTAGCTAAAATAAGTGTATTCTTTTATTAGCCTTTTATTATCTTTTTTTTTAACATAAATGGTCATTTAATATTGCTTCATTCACATAGTTCGGATTGTGATTTACTGTACATATTATTTCATAAGAATTCTATTTGTGAATGGAAATATAGTTTTGGGGTTTTTTTAATTTGGGAAATGAACGAGTCAAATCCCTCTATATAATTCATGTCATTTTGTCTGGAACGTCTTTTCTTTTTCAGCTGCAATACAACTAAGAAAGAAAGAAAAAAATAAAGGAGGGAAGCAAGGAAGGAAGGAAGGAAGGAAGGAAGGAAGGAAGGAAGGAAGGAAAGTAGGTAGAAAGGTAGGTAGGAAGGAAGGAAGGAGGAATTTTATTAATGTTATTTTTAACATTTTTGTATTGACGTTGTGAGGTACAACAAACAGCATTTAACAGGCTGCATACAGTTAACAAAGCATCCCAGAGTAGGTTTCTATTTACTAGAAATTACTGCATCACTCACTTCAAGTATAAATTTGTTCCTTTCTGTTAAATGACTGCTTTGAAAATTAAATTGGCTTAGTTGTGTTTCTACAAAAGAATGACCTATCATTCATAAGAAAAATATACACGTTAGGATGGCTGTTTTCATACACTTTAGCAATAAACCCCATATATCCTCTTGGAACAACCATAACCAGGAGCTATAGGGTACAATTCAAGCCAGTTAAAAAACCCTACATTTAGATGACAGAGATGAAGGAGAGAATTAAATTTCAACAGAAATGAAGAATCTGCCTAAGACTGCTACAAGAGGAGTCTGAGACTAAGAATAAAAGGCACTTCCAATTAAATAGAGGGAAAAACCAGAACCTGTGGGAACTTGCAAACAGACAGCTGTAACTTGATCTCATCACACACCAGCAGTTGTCAGAACTTCCCTGAGACATGAGGAAATCCCTTGAAGGTCCTTTGCATAAATACCTCTGTCACGTGGAGATAAAAGCGCAGCTTGAATCCTATGTCTTTGCCATTAATACATTTCTAAAAGTCTTCTCTTTACAGAAAAAGATTGCATTTTGCCAATTTCATAGCCTTTCTGGATGCATGCTTGGGAAAGAAAAGAAATTAAGAAGAGATTCAAGTATCCTTAATAAAGTCTCACATGACAAAGATTTTACACGTCAATAAGAATATTAATACTTTATGTTCATTAATTTGCCATATTTAATAACACATTCTTCAAAGACCTTTAGGAGTGTTACTACTTAAACAAGGAGGAAAAGAAAATCAAGACAAAGCATTACTGAAACTTAACTTTAATTATCTAAGGAGTTAATTGAAATTCTTAAAATTTGAACTCCTCCATATTATCATAGAATCATAGAATCATTTTCTTCCATTATTCTCCATTTCTCACTGAAGAGTGTCCTGGAAAATCTCTTGGTCATTTGGAAAAATTGCAAACATTTCTGCTTTCTATGAAAAGGAAGATTGTAAAGCATGCCAGGCAATCTAGCCACTGAAAAACAGACTTATACAATGTCCTTTTGTTGGCTTAATCCCACTTTTAGATAACATCAAAATGAAATTCCTATTGCATTAATTCTATACCCTTGCTAATATCAAATGAGGTTAGCTAAGTAATTCAACAATCCTGCATGAGCTCAAGGGATTAATGAGGTGCCATGATTTATTTTGAAGTGTTGCCAAATTGTCATCTCCTCCATCTTTTTTTTTGTGTTGGACTGATTACATTAATAACAACACAACAGTTTGAGTCTAATCTCCAAAATCCTGATCTTTACAAAGCAAACAGTTTGCTGATCCATCAGCATTTATTAATCACACCAATTACTCTGAGGCCAAATACCACAACTACAGTGTGTGGTGCTTACACCATAAGGGCAGAGAATTGATTTGTGTAGCCCTTCAAAGAACAAGAAACTCTTTTGAAAGAGCACCTATGCCTTGAGGCACATGGTTGGAAATAGCAGGTTTTTAAAATAGTCTAAAATGTCTTATACTGGAAAGGCATAAAACAAACAAAATAAGGTCTCGGAGGAATACAAATTTGTGTGAATTTATCCTTCTCTGTTGTAGCATAATCAGTGTATGATAGTTACCCAAAAGTTTTAAATTTATCACAGTGCACCCTGGAGAAAAATTAAATAAATTTAAGATACTACAGAAAGGGCATTAAAATGGAAAAAAATAATGGAAGAATAGGAGATTTAATATCTATTTACCAATCTGTCTGTCTGTCTAACTACCTGTCTAATCTGCAATGCACTATCCTTTTGTCTATTTACCTTTTTTTTCAAGAGCTGTTGAAATCCATAGAGAATTCAGGTCTTCATCTACTCAAAGTAAAGATAGCAAGCTATGAAAATGCTATGAGCTGTAACGTAACTATTAGTTTAAGGCCTGTCCAATTTGGAGAAGTGTTTCTGGGCAGTGCCTTTATGAAACATTCTTCCTCATAAGGCTGGACTTTGGTTGCACCAAGCTCAAGGCAGTAGGAAATAGGATTCTCTCTGGTGCCAACCTTAGAAAAGCTTCAGGTTTTTTCTACTAAAATATATACAGTTTCAATCATGACTTATGAGATTAATATTTTAAGCTTGAATAGATCAGAGAACAGGAAAAAGGAAAAATGCATATTCATTGAGGACATAGTTTTATATCTGTCTGGAAAAGGTCCTCTAACTAAGATTTTTTTTTAAAAAGTGCTTTTTGCAAGTCGTTACTATCATTAGAACAGGTCACAACATATTAGCTGGTTATTTAAATTCTTATTCAACACATTCTGCTTAAGCAGAAACTTAGCTTTACATGCACATTGCAAAAGTTTCTGATGCAGTGGGACCTGAGGCAGAAGAAGTAAATTTCCAGATATCACAGAACTGATTAACAGTGGAAATATACCCAGAAATATAAATCTTACATTTTGTCCTAATCATGCTAGTCCATTGTCTTGGAGAATGCTAGTAATATGTAAGGTATAAATACAAGTAACTTTGCGGAGAAAAGTAATGTAATGATTGCAACAGACATCTAACACTATATCTTTACCAACTACATAAAATAAATGTTAATGAAAAGTAACATACACGTATGTAAAGAGTTGATAAAGAGACATTGTAAACTTAAAATAAACTGAATAATATAATTAGAAATGTGACAGTAATCTAATAGAATGGGGAACAAAGGATAATACACTACAGCTCAAAATTTAAATAAAAAAATGCCTCCCCATTTAATTTCTCTTTTTTTTTTTTTTTTCTAAATAAAGTATTATTAACATTTTACTGCTGCAGGTATAATCTATATAGACTTGTGAGAAGACAATTCTGACCTTAATAATTTTACCACTCTTTCAATAAATCAGTTTTGTTGGTGGAATTTTTTTAAATGTTGAGTCATATTTCAAACTCATATCCAAATGAGTTTGTACATCAGTCCGAGCATTCCTGACTCCAGATCTGGAATCCAACTCCTGTCCACTGACTTTCTGGGACATCCCTGGTGCTTGATGATGATGTCACCATCATCCTGGGAGCTTGATATGGTTTTGTATATAATATATATTTTTATTTATTTATTTATTTATTTATTAATATTTTCATTAAAGTAGTTTAGTTTTTTTCTGAAGTCATAAATGTCTTTATGGAGACAGAGAGACAATCAGAGACACAATCTCTGTTGTTCTGATTGGCCAATCCAGCCCAAACCATGACACTCATTTACATCTCCGCCTTTGCTTGCAAAGGGTTCTCCTGAGGCCTCTCCATGCTCTATATCTTTCCTTTTTTCTGTATTATATTTGTTCCATGGTCTTGTTAGGTGCTGATAATTCATTACCTTCTGACCTCTCATCAGACATCCTTGCTAATGAACCAGAACCATTATGGGCAGTTCACCTCCTGTGTTTTTAAAACATGCTTTCTACTATTCACTGAAAGGTTTAACTAAGTGAGAAAGCAATAGCTTTGATTTACCTTTAGATATTGATGAACAGAACTGCCTCATAAGAACTTTTGGTACAAGCTTTCCTGTGGTTTCATAGATATTCTTGTTTTTTCTAATAATGACAAACTCATTTAATTAAAAGAGATAACTGGGTTATAATTCCATTAACAGGTATTTAATTGCTGCTGCCTTAAAATGTAGTTTCTTGAACATTCATAGTTTCCTAATTAAAGTTTATGCAGGCAGCAATAAACATGAAGTATGGATGTTAGTTATTCAGGTTGTTAGTATAATTCTTGTAATAATGTTGTATTTGAAAATGAAAATACAATCTGTTTATAACACATGTGGAAGAGTACATCAGAATCCCAGTTGGCATTGTTCAATAAGGGACTTTGAAACATTGGTCTTCTAGTAAAAATACAGAAATTATTCCAAGTAAAGCAGAATGGAAGGCTATTTAACATCATAGGGTCAAATTGGTATTGAGTTAGCAATAACCAGAATTCATTGTCATAAAATTATATTTTATATAGGTACAGAAACAATTTTCTGTCTATCTACTTCTTGTGTTTAAAATAATGGAGCTTTAATGTGGCTATGTTTAATAAATGGAGTGATAAACACTTAGGACTGAACTTCTGACAGCATTATACCATACTCTGGAAGTAGTTATGGAAGTGTGCAAATAAGTATTTTATGATTTCTTTATTATATATTCAGAATTTATATGTAGACTTCCAAAAGTACAAGAATAATATGGGACCTGTATCTAAACTAGCCATGAGTTAGGTATGAAAGGACAGATTAAAGCTGATCATTTTAAAAATATAGAGATTAAAATATTAAACCCACTCCCACCATAGCAATACAAATCTGGGACATTTCCTTACTTGTGTCCTTGAACATTTTCCTCTGATGCAGTGAAAAATACCACATCCTTTATGCTGCTATATATTCATATTCTGAGGATACAAAATATTTTTTACTTGATCTGTGTGTAATTTCATTTATTTATCATCTAGAATGAATTTCTTGCTTATATGGAGCCTATAATATTTTGTTCATTCACTGGTAAAGAAGCAAACACTTTTGCTGTTGTTCAATGCTCTTTGCTGCCGTTCTGAATAAATCTTTTTTTTTCTTACCCTTCCATTTCCTCTTCCCCAGGAATGTAATACCACATTGCAGCCAAATGTTGACAATTTCAAGCTGTAAAAGTCCATCTTTGCTTTTTCATCTTTTCTTCAAGGCTAAATCCATATTATTAGGGATGTTCTCTCCCTGGGGACATTTTACTACTTCTGCAAGATGAATATTAAAATTTAAATGATAATATTTCTTCATCAGCTTGTGAATAAAGTTACTCTTTACTTCCATTGTCTCTTAAATATCTTAGCAAATCTTTTTTGTTGTTTCTTCCCCATTAACAGAAAAAAAAAAAAAAAAAGGCTTTTCCCAGATTCTTCTTTTCCTTTCCATGGGCATACTATATGAAAAAAAATTCTTTTTTTATTTAACACTCATCAGTTGATGTATTATATAATAAGACCTACGAAATGTAGGTCTAGCGTCCAGACCTTTTCCTATCTGAGTACTTTAGCTTCCATGTAATAAAGGACAGATCAGGTTCATTTTTTGTTTAAATTATACTTTAGATGATAAGAGCACAAAGATCTGTATTTACACCAGAATGTTGATATAGCCATTGGAAAGATGCTGACACTTCTGGTGTGCAACATGCCTCTTGGTAATGAGTATGTCTAAACCAGAGCAATTTAATCATGCCCTGAAAATGCATATGTATGAAATGTTGTCCACTGTCCTTGTCTGCACTCTCTTTCCCTCTTTCTCTTCCCACCACAATGAGGCTAACCTTTGATGTATCCTTCTGCTCTCATTCTCCCTAACCTAATGCATATTGACTGCTTGTTTGCAACACAGAGAACACTTAGATGCACCTTACTGGACTATCTCTAGCCTCATTTTGAGCCCATAACCTGAAAATTAGGGCATCAGTTACTAGACACTGTGAAAAAAACGTTTGCAATACGTGTGGCTGAGGACAGAAGTAATTCTGGGTCTCTCGCTCACTCGGGAAGTACCAACCACTTGCCTAAAACATGAGCGTTGTTACCATCAACAGCCCTGTATTAATGGTGATAGTGAATAGAGCTCTACTTTGCAAGGCAGCACAGTCTTGTCAGCCTGTGATTGCTCTAACTGCTACTTCTCAGATCTCACAACGGACCACCAATAACTGCTACCAGTGAGTTCAGAAGGAAACTGGAAAATGTACTTGAACTGCATACAGAATCAGGAGGCATACTTTGAAAATATTTGATGAACTGCTGCCTCTTCACACAGATATGTCAAGGTAATGGTAGATTCACAGGCAAGCAGAACCCCAAATTCCTCAGAACTTTCAAGAGTCAAACATTTACAGGTGCTCACAGAAGCATAGTTTCGGTACGGGAGGAGGTTTTTTTATAGTGAAAGCACTTCTATGCAAATCCTATTTAATTAGGGACTTCTTAAGGCTCATCTACCATCCCCCACACAGAAATTATTCCAGTTAATGTGGAGTGAAAGGTATTTTGACAGTACAAGGTCAATTAGTGTTTAACTAATAATAACCAGCTAATTCATGGCGTCATGTGTTAAAGGTCTCCTTTTGTATATGTCTTTCTTCCTATGGTCATAATGTCTGCTACTACAACTGTTTTTCACCTGTAAAATGAAAATTTATCATAGACGTGTGATCAAATCAAAGAATTCTCCATTAAAGTCTATAGAAATAGGAAGTCTCTAAGTACTTTAAAACTATAGATAAATACATAAAAAGTACACAATTTGATCTGTTATGAATTTCAACCACTGTGTTATATTTGGAAATTTGATGAAAATTGCATTCCTCTTTCACTCCCTCTAGTAGTTTTATGATTGAGTCTGAATAAAGATAGCTGAATATACAGTTGATCTGAGGTCAAGAGAGTACAGGGATGATAGTTCATATAAATTATATGGATTACACTACTACATTGCAAGGATCAGTGCATTCTTAGGAAATTCTCATTGCTTAACTTTTGCACTTTCATTGCAGATATTGCATTGACACTGATATATAGGACTTTGGTTAGAGCTTATCTCCCTTAATATGATCATTCTGATAACTTCTATTTCATTTTGACAGCTATTATACAATACAAGGCTAGTGAACCTGATCTTCATTATTTCTTCTCTCGTTTTCCTTTGTGCTCCTCTTTAAACTCGAGAGGGCTGATCATTCCATCCATCTCAAGGCACCAGATAGTGAAAAGAGCAGTCAACATCACACACAGAGCAGTAAACTGCATCAAATATGCAATCTCAATATTCTGAAAACAAATGCTTATTTATATTGTAGAAAACTATATAAACCCTGGGCCAACATTTGTTCTATTTAAATCTTTGACTGACAGGTAAGATAACGGTGTCACACATTATGGTGAGCGATATATCCTGATTCTACATGCCTTTAATGTACTGAACCGCCATTGAATTTAACAGGATATCTATGAACAAGGAGGCAGGGGAAGTGGTAGGCCTTATTTTTGTCTTTGGTATATAAATATGTGAAAGTAGTATATACATACATTTTAAGAAAGCTATGTACTTTGATACTTGTAGTGAACGCATATTTAGAACTTACACTGCATTAGTAACCAGTCAGTTCAAAGGCTCTGATTACTGTTCTCTTTTCCCTTCCTTTTTTTTTTTCCTCTTTTTTTTCTTTCTCTCCATTTGTCCTGTTTCATCAAATAATAGAAAAGAGTGGCTATACAAAAGCAAATATTTTCAGAAATCCCTTCAAAAAGATGTGGGTTACTTGCTCAAGTTACATGACTGCTAATACACTTGATATATATAATGCAGAGAAATGAGCCTTTCTTTGAAAGACAGCCATCTGAAAAGTGCCACTCAGTACTGACATACTGTATATGCAACATCATTCTTCCTAAAATGCTAACTTGAAAGGAAAGCTTAACGTTGCACATTAAAAAACAAGAACAGAGAATCTGTGTGAGACGTTTTCATTCTAGCACTGAATTAAAAAAAAAAAATAGAAAAAAAGGAAGAAAGAACCCCACTATACTAAGTTTCTTAAACAGTTTCAATAAAATCCAAAGGCATTGCTCAGGCACATTTAAATCTCTTGACAATAATAGCTGTGATTCTTCAACTATATCAATAGATAATCACTTTTTATGTTTATCCTCCATTTATGCCATAGCCTAACACAGTTCCAGAAGGATGAGATGTTAATAGTAAGGGTATAAATTACATGACGGAGAAGAAAGTTCCAAGGACAATCAATTTTCATGGTTTGAAGCAACATTCTTTGACCAGTTAGCTCTATGACTGAATAACACTCTTTATTTGGTAGCTCTGAAAGGCTAAATGTTGTAGTTTAAACCCAGCCAGCAAATAAGCACCATGCAGCCGCTGACTCACTCCCCCCACAGTGGGATGGGGGAGACAATCAGAAAGATAAAAATGAGAGAACTCATGGGTTGCTCAGCAATAATGGAAACATCCCTGTATTATCAAAATGTAGCCCCATACTAGCTACCATAAAACCAATTAACTCTACCCCAGCCAAAACTAGCACACTAGAGGAGTGGAGTGGTTTTTAAACTATGTTTTCCTCCAAAGGATCTATGTTTGGTCCTTTTTGAACACTAGTTCCTGCACTGGACCGTGGTCACAAAGTTAAATATTTAATACATTTCAAGGTGAAAAATCCTAACTAGATTAAGTCAGCACAATTACCTCTGATGCCAGCGAAGTCATTATATTATTTCTTTAATATATTTCTGTATAAAATAATTTGGTTTATGACTATTATGCTATGTTAGTAGATTTATGAATTAAATTAACTGATGCTGATGTAATCCAACTTTCACAGCACAGAATAACATAATTCCTGATTTGTGTTATTCTTGGAATCCCCTATTAAAACATTTTGCTAGATTTTCATATTTTATTTAAATTTGTTTTTACATGTCTCCTAATTTGCAAGAAAAATAGCAAGAATATCATATGTGATCAAATTTATGTACATCTAAAAATATTATTAAGAATGACAGACTTCATAACATTAAGGAAAAGTTAAGAAGATAATTAAAAGAGACATCCCATGAACTATAATGACTGGACTTTGCTGGACATCCTTCACTGTATCTTCTCTATTTTTGCTAGCCACAGCTGACTTCATATTGCAGGGGTCAAGACACCTTGTTTGAACTACAAGCGTCCATGTAACAGACATACAACAGCCAGACCGTGTCAGTGACAAGGAAATATTTTTTTTTAATTTTTTTTTTTGGCAAAAGTAACAGCCAGTCCATGGCAAGACATGTGGCAGCTACATGTCCAAGGGTAAACAACAGAGTTGTAGAAGGGGGAGGTAGGGATGTACCTCATGGGTGTTGGTTTAGGAGTACAATATTGCTAAGAAATAACAGTGCATGTGCCTGCACTCCTGCCATGAGGACATGCAGAACAGAGACAACCAGCAGCAAGGGCCCTGACAATGATACAGACAGTTTCTATTTTAGCACTTCTGTGCTTGTGTATTTGGTCACTTGTGCCATGTCAGTATAAAAAAAAGCAAGAACCATAGAAAAGAAAAGTAGGCCTGGAAAGATCTCTATAGGCAGATCAATTATACCTCTGTCACTCTTTATGGATGTTTCGGAAGAATCCAATGATGGTGACTCCACAACTTCCTGAGGTAATCCATTTCATCCTGGCACTATCCTTACCTTCATAAACACTTGCTAGCCTGGATCTTTCTTTCTGCAGTTTCACCCAGCTATTTTTTATCCTGCATTTGTGCCTAATGAATTTAATCATGTTTTTTCTTCATCTTGTTGTTCTGATTTCCAGTCTCATCCTCCAGCCTGCCTGATATGCTTCTCATCATGTTGTTTGAAAATTTAAGAGATATACTTTTTATTGCATTATCCAAGTTATTAGAGCAGATAAATAGATTCTTGAACACTAAACATCTTTTGTAAATAACAGCTTCAATGAACTGTGCCTGGAGCTCAATAGGAAGAGCGTGTATTGAGAAGTTCAGTGTGTGAGATGACATATGGGAGAAGAAAAACAATCAGAAGAGTCATGCCTTTCTGGTTTTCTCTTTGTATTTGCCAAACATGAAGTTCTTACCTCATTTATTGTTTGATCAAAGCATGCATGTGCAAAGTTTGCATTCCTTAGCTCAAGTATGGTCCTTCCCATATACATGCACATATATGCACTGCATGTACTGTTTAGATTAATTATCATGGTTGTATAAGTATAGAAAAAAGCATGCTGAGGGAAAAATCGAGACATCTAGGATCTGGCAGACTAGTTCTCAGAGACAAACTATAGTCTTAGTTTACTGATTTACCAACGGCCTTGGACTCAGAGGTTCTTCAGAGGTGCCTCAGACCTCGAAGCTTGAATTTCTAACTATTTCTACTGTACAGATGAGGTCTACACAGTTCAAAAAGGGTCATGATTTACTTGGGAACTGGTAGAAACTTACTTCCCATAGCTCTCATTCACTATGAAAAGGTTAAATGTGATGTGATGCCCAGGAAAGCCAAATTAGATCCCAAGTCTGCGATTTTGTAGACTTGCATTTATTAAACTTCTTGTATAGGTCACAACCCAGGTTATGGCTTTGTATTGCTATTTAGGAATTTTGCCAGAACAAAGGCTTTGTACTGAAGTATACTTACTCTCTCAGAATACTCATGGCATCTCTTTAACACTTCATTGGCTTTTTTCTGGAGTCCAGTTATACTGCCTGAAGAGCTACCCCAGAAGTATTTTACCTTTGTGCTGCTGATAGATTTATCTAACAAGTCAGGGGTCTCAGCTCAGCATGTGGCAGGTTGGCATTAAAGTGCAAGGTCTACTGAAATATCTTTTCAAGTCTATGGGTCAGTCAATTCAGGGCCAACCTTACAACTTCCATTCTGCCTGTAGGAATGGAGACAACTTAAGCTCCCTGAACTTTTGCACCAGGGGAGCCAGTAAGTATGTCCCAAGTTTTGAATATGTATATGTAAACTTGTAGAACGTGAAGCTAACTGAGAAGTCCGAATTTGAATGCAGTCTTGACATGAAGTTAACATGATTCATGTATACCAGCCTATCAGAGACATTACATATGTAAAATAATAATTGTTTCAGTACATATTATGGAGATAGTTTCTACTAAGAAGTAGAAAAGATATGCTTGATAAAATTTTATTTTAATCATTCATTCTGATAGTTTAGACAGTGCATGTGTCCTTCACACTGACTTGAGATACAGACTGCCTTTTCAAAATATATATATATTTTTTTTTTCATTGTACATGAAGTATGGCTCATTTTTAGGATTATACTGGTAAGGATTTTCTTTCTTCCCCCTGCCCAAACTTTAGCTTTCACCAGAAGGAAAGTAAGAAAACACCATTAGAGTTAAATTAACTGGCTGACACACCTTCGAGAAAAAACAAACAAACAAACAAACAAACAAAACCCCCCAAAACAGACTAAAACAAAAAAACCACACCACCCTACTGAAAAGATCAATTTTAGAATGTCTTATTATGAATTCCTTACCCTTCCAGAACATTTTAAAGTATTATCAATTTACAGGTTCATTAATGACAGATTGCTTCATTAATTATGGGGTTTTTTTTTTTCAACCTATTTTTTTAAATGTCCCTGCTGTGAATGGCACTGGAAAACAAAGTGTTATATTGTCATCCTTAGAATTTTGGAAAATTAACACTATTTAAAGAAGGCAACATCAATATTCTTTTCAATCATCCTGGCATTTTACACAGCTTTGCATTTGCTGAATGGCAAATCTTAAGTGTGAGAACACACTCATTCTAAAGTGAGTGTATCTCAATGCCTCTGGTAACTAAGGTAGTGTTATGACATGGTTCTGAATACAGTACAATTTCTTCACATCGCAAAAATATTGAGACACATATTTTCGTTGTGTGGAAAGTACAGGTTAGGTATGAAGAAGAGATAAGATGAACTTTGGGCTCATCATTTGAAAAGAAGCTTTATGTGATTGAATATCTGCCACGGATTCAGAGTTATAGTATTTGGCATCCTAGGTGGAAGGGACAGCCAACTTTCTCCTTAGTGCTGCTGCTGCCAAAAGACGCTTCCCTTAAATTTGAATAGTGAGGATAAAAACTGAAGTCAGGGTATTTTCAGAACTCGTATTTAACTGCTGTTGCTTGAATGTTGGATGATCTTCCTCAGGCAATAATGAGAGTATTCAGAAAGAGACACATAAAGTGGAGAATAAACTTTTCTAAATAAGCTGAAAAAACCCCCCAACTTTTCTAAATGAGCTGAAAAAAAAACCCATGTAAATCAAAACTAGCAGGGAAGCCATAAGGTTGAATAGTTGCATCACAGATAATTTTATTAAAGCAAAGGACTAAAGGATTAGTAAAGTCAGTGTGAGTGTTACTATTTACTTTGGAGGTGGTTAGATCAAGTCCTAGTGCCTTTGTTCTGGAAAAGGAAAGAGAAGGGGAGATCAATGAGGGATAAGTAAATTAAAGACTGAAATATGAGGTACAAGACTTTTGCTGCAAGAAATGCCTTTAGATTTAGAACTTGAAACTAAGATCACTTATTTTCCAATTTATGCCACAGGACTTAGCACATGAAGTGCTGTAGAAAAGCATTTTACTACCTTCTGGGTAATTTGTTTCTCAATTCCAGGATATTTTAGCATCATGAAGCACTGAAATATACATATATAAGTTCTGCAACCTTTTAAAGTTCTCCTATCCCCCGTGGAGAAATACTGTAAATATCCTTGACAACTGTAATAACTGGACATTGTTAGAGCGATGCTAACAGAGGGGGTTAACAGCTTGTGCATGTACAAAATACTTGAAGTCAGACAGAAAGCCATTATTATGACCTTGTGCTGACCACATTCTATGAAGTGTTACATGATCAGGGACAGGGAAGTTGCTTAATGGAAGTTATATAGTAGCTAGATGTATCCTTGTCACACTTCATCTAAACTGATACATTGCAATGGTCCGCACTGCTCAGACCTGGCAATTACTGTCCAATTCCAATCTATTCCACACTGCCACTGTAATGAAAAATAATTAGGAGCCTGAAAATGAGTTTTCACATGAAATGGTTTCAGTGCTTGGACACAATCGCCTTTGGCAGATGGCTTTGGGTTTGCTTTAATATAATAAAGACAGTTAATCATCTCTAAAGAGTGCCCAGAATGAATAAACTTTTAACACTACTTTCTCCTCTGAAACTCTTATATTGATCAAATGTTTAATACTGAAGAGTTCATGTATCTATGGGTGAGTGTTCTTAAATAGCTAATACCCAGGAATCTGCACACATTCTGATACGCCCTGGAGAAGAACCAAATTAACCTGGGGGCCAGTTTATTGATACCGGAGATTAGAAACTAGTATCAAAGAAATAATAAAATAAAATAAAATAAAATAAAATAAAATAAAATAAAATATCACTCTCTTAAATATGGTAAAAATACAGATCTTTGGAATGTTTTCATGAACTCTGACTATGAAATTGTAGCTTACTTAAACTGCAGGAAATAACATGACATAATAGCAGTAAGATTATTGATAACTTTCAGAAAACATGTGTGCCTATTGTAGTCAGCACAGAAATTGATAAGAGTGGGAAGCATTTAATCTGGCTTCAGTTATCTGCAGTGCAGTTGTTAGTCACTTTTGGGTCACTTTGTAGCCAAGGTAGAGAAATAGGCACATTTAAGGTGCAATTGGTATGACCAGTATTAGATGCCTACTTTTGGTTGAGACGAATTGCACCCCAGAAGGCATATCAATTTCTCTTCCCTGACTATACAGGTAGCCCAGAGCGATTAGCTCAGATGTAGATGTCAATAGTGTTTAAAGTTAGATTCAATAAATCTGCCTCGAATAGCTGTTTGATTTTCATTAAACTGCTTGCTAGATTTTGTAAGTTTTGTGTACTTATTTTTGATATACCAGTTTAGAAACACTGAATGATGTCTCATATATATGTTATAAAACATTCGGTGTAATGATCTGAATACAGAAGGATGGATAAAAGTCTTTCCACTGCATCCATTGGACTATGAATCATCTACTACATCTAAGCAGTAGTAGTAGAAAATAGACATATTGTTCTCCTGGCAACCAAAAAAAAAACAAAAAAACACCCTTTTCCTAAAGAACTTAAATAAACAAGACAAAACCATAGTGAAAGTTATATGACATGTTAGCAGATGAAGATAACAAAGACTACATAGCTGTGTAGTTTTTGATTATTTTTTGTGGAGGAGGGATTAGCTAAATGTAAAGAGATGTGGAAAGAGATGTAGACAGGACCAGTGTGGGGAAAAGAATATAAAATGGGCCAGTGTTACTGTTAGTGAATAAAGGGGATGCTGAGACAGAGAACAGCTCAAACAGCAAGATACCAAGGGTAGGAGCCCTGGAAAACTATGGAAAGTATTTCAAATGTCCCAGAGTCCTTATTTTGTCTGTTTCTACTCAATACCTCTTTGGTTTCTTTCTGCAGTTTTTCTCCCAGGCCACAGGGCAGTGGGAATAAGGAGCATGTCATCTTAGTCATAATCTCTGTCAGAGAGAATTGTTTTCCCTTGGAAACATCTGGTTACAATGTCCCCAGTGAGGCCCCTCTTCTTCTGTTTTGCTTCTCTGCAGAAGTCCTTGTCTTTGATTGCTTCTGTAGCAGCTCAGTTATATAAAAGGGGGAGGAAAAAAAAAATAAAAAAAAAAATGGAGACAGAGAGAGACTAATGAACAAATCTCTTAAGAAAAATCTAGACAGGAGCCTGGATGATATTTTATACTTTTCAGTTCACAAGTGATTAACAGTAGCAGAATAAAAATAAATGATTCACATTATTTTCCACTGGAACACATTTGTAATAGGCCCCTTGATTATTCTCCCTTTCTGAGTGTTTATAATTTTTTGCTATATTCATTAACAAAATAATTAATTTTAAAAATACAATTTATAGAGTACATTTAGCAAATTATTCAACCAATGCTTGGAAGCAATGTTCATCTGGTTTTCTGGTGTTTTGTTTTGTTTTTTAAATTTTCAATGAGGTAAGAATTCAGCAATTTATAACCATGTATGTGACTAGGAAAATAATGTTGTATTCCAATAGCTTAATTAATATAGAAAACTAGCAACATTTAACATACAGGTTTAGATGAAACAATGTAATGTCTACAATGAAAAATAATGGAAACAAAAATACCTCTTTTCAGCTGAATTATTAAATGAAGCTCTAAATTGTCTCTTACAGAATTAGCAGTCATCAGTGATCAAGGTTTTTCTTTCACTTATACATTATTGCTTTGTTTAGTTAGTGCTGAAAACGTTTAACCTATTTTTAGCTACTTCACCTTTGCCTTTTGACATCTTTTTACCTCCTCATTAGTTCTGCAGATATCATTCTTCTCTGATACAAAGTTAGGGTCTTAACGTTGTCTTATTCCAACAGATATTTTGTCATTTCAGTTTAAAATTGCCAAGTGAGATGAGATTGTAAGTAAAAATAATGAATAAATCAAATACCTTGATTGCATATTTCTGTTTAATTTTAAGACCCATAATTATTTATCAATCCAACAGATTTATTAGAATACTCTTTTTGGAGATATGTTGAATCCAAGTTATATGTGGCTTGAAGACTGATGAGCGTAGTTCATGTAACAGTTCAGCCTTAATTGACTATATTGACTATCACCCCAGTTTCTTCTCATAGACATTTTTTGCATATATATTTTTTCTATACAGTCTGAAGATATTTATGTGTCTGACAGGGATCCTTTCATTTTGATTTTTTTTCTAATTGTGGAGATCTCTGCTCTCTACAAAATTCTATGGACATTACTGGCTAATATATAACACAAAAGTTAAGATGGAAACTCTGCCTTTTCAGACTTGTAAATTCCTCTCAGTGATGAAAACTCATATAAAATATCCATTTAATTTCATTTTCTAAAGACATTTCTGAAGAAATTTCATTTTCTGCCTTCATACTCCATCACCTAATTTTTAAAAAAACTCTAAAACCCTTGGAAAGGCATCACCAGCATCCCAACAATGAAGAAGTCAGGCAAAAAAACCAGGAGGCCTGCATGGATGAACAAGGAGTTCCTCAACAAACTCAAACACAAAAAGGAAGCCTACAGATTGTGGTTTTGGGTTCTTTTTTGTTCAACAGATTTTCAGCTATGTTATCTATATTGAGGTATTTGGTTGAGAAAATGGAAAAGGGAATGAATTAAAAGGGCCTGACTGAGCCGTGGAGAAGAATCTCTCCATTCTGGAAATAAATGACACTAGAAATTGGACCAATTAGTAAGTCAGAGGTATATTAGTGGGGGTGGAGACAGTGGGGAGGAGGCAGAGGTGGAGGGAAAACAAAACTGTCAGATTAAAACATGTTTCCTTGGTGTTCTTCAAATGAATAATGTAGAAACTGGAGAACAACAAATTTAAGATAGATAAACTTCAGAGGGTTACTGTTGGCATGATTCAAATAATTTTGTACAGCATGTTGAGTGATAGCCTGTCTGAAGACATATTATAGTACAGTTGGGAGAAAGTTCTTAAGCCAGACACATCCGAAACTATTCTGTTGCAATGTGTGAGTTCCTTAGATACAAGTAAAGTTGCCCCTATATTTAGAATACAGAAACCAAGAGATGTAGTCTGGTAATCACACTAATGTCATCAGTACAAAGGTGCTTGTGAAAAGTAACCACGATAGTGCTGTATGAATCCCATGGAAGACAGCACCAGTGAAGGTCCTTATAAAGCCAATTTCATAATCATGACCAATAGACCTCACACAACACTCTGACATCAATGACAATTTTTCCAACACAGGATGCATCTAGTGCTTAAATATCATCTTCTCTGTTACCATTTTCCCTGTGAAGCTGTGTCATTTCAGATGGGACAAAGGTCCGCTATGTTATAACTGTAGTATATGAAGTGTATATTTGTTCACTAAGTGTGTAGGGTGGCTATTTTATATTGACTGTCTCATAAAATGGCATGCAAATAAATAGCTAGCAGACACTAGCAACTTTAAAAGAAAATGTCTAAAACCTTAAGATATGTTGAATATATGTATAGGAACTAGAAAGTTCCATAAATTCACTTTCTTCGCCCATATGTATAAATACACTTAAATCTTGTAGGCTTGCATGGATAGCCACTGAGATTATAATTTATACCTCTATGTTTTAGAGGACATCCCTTGACTGATTTTATCCTTAAATATCCATGTCAGCTTTAAAGATTTTATGATCAGTGTATATATGCCTACTGAAGTTTAAATATGGCATTATGCATTTAGAGTTAGAAAAAGAAGTTTATTCTTATGTCATAATAATACTTCTGCTACATAGTTAAGACAAACATAACAAAGTACTAAAAGCATTGTTTTCCATGTCAGACTGTAAAGTGTTCACACAGAGTACATGATGGTGGTTCATTTTCCAGTAGAGCTGCACACTTCAACCACTATTGTCACTGCCAAATGCTATGCATGCTTCTTTATTTGAATAATACATTTCCTCTTTAAACTGAATAAGAGAAAGAAGGGAAAACTTTTTAGATTAAATGGGGCCAGAATCTTCATCACCTTCCCCAAACCTTGCCCTATTATTTATGAATTCAATAATATACAGAGTAAAGTTTATTATGCATCTTTATGCATGCTACATACATTTCTGAATAATGGCAAGGATATTAAAAGTAGCCAAGCTGTGCATTATGTCTTCATCAACAATTTAAATTAAAATGAAAAATCCTTGGGTTTTTTCCCTCCATCATCATGTGTAGAATTAAAAATTATAGTTACATTTGAAAACATCAGACAGAACTTGCTCATGTTGTTACTGCACATATAGTCTGCCTATATAACACCACATGCAGCAGCTCTTACTGGCACATGCGGTAATGTGATATGATTGCTAAAACGTCAAATTCCGTGCTTACAATCAATTTTTACAATCAGATTTTGAGCAGACATAATTTTTAGAGCTACAAATCATTTCTGCTTGGTACTTACATCTGACTCATGTCTAATTTCAGATTACAGAAGAAAATATTGAGCATTTGTAATATTGATTTGGGGGAAAAATAATGAATTGCTCTGACTAACTAGATAATTGCATGTTGGAAATGTACTTTTTCTCTGTGTGTTGTTTTCCTACATCCTACTAACCAATGACTAATTATTTCAATTGTTACTTTCACTTTAATATAGCTTCATTTTTATTTTAATGGTTTATAAAAACATAGTATACATTTCAAGATGCAATTTCGTATTTTCATTTTATTTACTTTGCTCCAAGTGTTTTTCAGTGGAGTAGGTAAATGTTTTAGATAGTTAACCTAGACAGGATTGTTATACTGTTTATTTCTTTCTTGTTATATTACCTGCAATCTATTTTATAATGCACTTTTTTTATTGCTAAGGATTTGTAGTGTGAAATAAATGTTTAGCATGGGATTCATGTTATCTAATCTTAGAAGACTACATTGCTTATATTTGAAGAAGATGTTCAAACTGTTTGTAGTCAAAACTATGGAATTAAGTAGTTTTAGGGTAACATATCTAGATCAGATTGTGGATAGCATCGAATGTCTCTCTCTCTCTACTAATTATGAAGTGTCTAAGCAGCTACTTTACATTTATCTATGTGATAGTTTCACATAAATCTATCTGGTCAGATAAATCTCAGCCAGAGTCTTAAATCCTGGGTTGGATTAATGAGCAGGGGAAAGGCCATAACAGATACACTCACACTCACATGTATGTGCATTTGAGTGAGAGTGTTTGTTGTGTGTATAAATCATAGCTTCTTTTCTGTTATTATACATTCAATACAGTTTTTAATTACATTATCATATGCTATTTTTGCATAGGAACCTTATTCACTCAAGGCACAGATGGATGTGTGGATATTGCTCACTTAATGAAAAGCATTCAATATTTTGTTTTGATTTCTCGATGCTGAATACACAGGTCCAAACTTGATTCACCACACATTTACTATAAAACCTCTTCCAGAGGCAGAATTTCTCATTTCTTCTCCTGTGGTAGCTCTCACTGCAATATCTGTATTATGACAGACCTGAAGGAATGCAGACCTGCCCAGCCCCACACACTAATTGTGAGACCCACCCTGTTGGGTTCCTGTCTATCAGCTCCTGTAGCAGCACTAACATCCCTCTGACATGACTAAGGTGATTTTATGGCTTTTGTCTCACCTCCTCCCTGAACCGTGTTTTGCCAGTCAGCTCTGTGGGGTCACACAGTACGAGGAGCCAGGGCACCTGCGTGTGTGTCAGGCAGGCTCTGCTGGAGCCACTCTGTGCTTAGTTCAGAGAAACCTTGTAGATGATACACACAGCAGATGTCACTGCCGATGGTGTGACAGAACAGCCCCCATCTCATGCTCCCGGGTACCAGAAGCATCTCCCGAGCTATGACAAACCATGAAACTGCCTCACGCATCACAGGCAAATAAATCATATTAAATGTTTAGGAATTTTTTTTCAGAATACGTAGCATATTTAAAAATATCATACAGCTTCCAGGTTCTTATAAATTTAGCCATATGACAAGATGAGGACTAGATAATGAGTAGCCATATGTGAGAAGTTCAGTTTAAAGGAGTAGCTTATAATTATGTAAGGACAATATTAAGTCAGGGTGTGGACATTCTGACTTGGTTTTGGAGCTTCATAGCGTTTTGAGAGGATGGGAGAGAAGGGTGGGTTTTGTACACAATTTACATTTAGAAAAAGAAAAAAAACCACAAAAAAACCCAAACAAACAAACTGGAAAAGCAGAAGCTCATCACACAACATTATCTGATGGCTTGGCCGCAAGTTTTGAATGGACATCGCAGACCTTTGACACTCCAAGTAATGGAGTAAGTGATTGCAGCAGGTGGGAACAGTCCCCTATGTAGATGCCAGCATGGCAGGAGTCTATGACATATTTCATAGATATTTGCTGAAAACAGAGTAATGCTAAGATTTTCAATTCAGGGCACCACTCCAGACTATTCCTGAGGACATACTTCTGTGAGAATGTATTGTCTTGCCATGTCTCCGGAAGATTTAACACTTTCTTCTCCCCCTCTACCATCCTGTCAGGTTTCCAATGCAATTTTTTCTCCATATTAGCTCCTGATTCAGCTCCAGACTTCACCTTTTTGGGTTTATTGATGTACTTGCAATACTTTCCATCTCCTTTCCACAACTTTAATTTCCTCCCCATACTTCTACCCTCAGCTGTCGTATTCAGCGATTATCATTTTCACTTTAAGCTTTTTCCTATTTTCCCTTTACTCACAAAATCTTAGTCCCTTTGGTCTCTCCATCTTTCACCCATTTAATCTGTTTTGTTCACTCTCAGTCTACCTGCTCAGTTGCACCCTTCCTGGTGGTACCCCTGTTTCCTCACGTCACCTGACAGTTCATTGCTTCCCATGTCAGGCTTTTTGCCTAGTGAGCCAGGCTGGGATTCAGTCAATGCCAAGTGGGATTCAGCTTAGGACCAACTTCTTCAGGGACTAGTAGAATATCTTCGAGGCATTTGAGCACATCTAAATATCCATTTGCAGGTAATTGAACTGAACCCCATGATGAATCTTAGGATGAATTGCATTAGTCTCTCTTCTGCATTGGCTTTATTGGCTAGACCTCTAATGTTTATATGGTAGCCTTAGAGGGTCATCCTTGGATGTCCTGGATGTCAGCATATCAAACCCTAAGGATTTTGTCAATCCAGAAAGCCAGTACCCTACTGTACATCTCATGGCACATCTGGTGACCATTAATGGTTACCCAAAGGTTTATCTTAGGTTACTCTAAGGGCATCTGAACTAGCTCTGAATGCCATTTAGATTTCTGAATGCTACTGCTGAACTGAGGAGTTAATTTCTACCCTCCCTGCCCCTCCAAGCCATGGGCTCAGACCTTGTTTACTACAAGCAACTAAACTTTGTTAACAAAGTTCCAGGCTACTGAAAACAGGATATTACATGTATTATGCTATGGCTGGCTAGGTAATTGATAAAGTTTGGTGTACTGGGTCTGGTTGGGATGCAGTACATGAGCTTTAAATCTGTTAGGACTCATCTGAATCTGTTCATTCTGTGAGACAGGTATCTCTGCTACAGGAAGTTTATTCACTTCAACACAGTATGAAGAAACAAAACCAGACATTTTCCTCACTTGCAGTTGTCAAGCCTGATATTCCCATGGTTCTGTTCTGAACTAAGCCCCGTCTTTCAGCTCCCGACTAGGTCAAAACTGCTTCTTTACCTGTCTGCTGGTTTTATCAGCTGACATTTTTCCTTTCAAGCATGCATAGCATGATAAAGAAACTCCTGCATTTAGCACCAGTCCTACAGAAACCTCACAAAGCAAAAGTACCTTGCTTACACCTGAAATGTATTTCTTCAGTTATCTCATTCCTAAAAAGGGTAGGGGTTTAGGGTTTTTTTGTGTGGTTTTTTTTGTTTGGCTGGTTAGTTGGGGGTTTTTTCCCATTTAGCAGAAAGATGACCCCGAACCCTTTTTGTCTTACCAGATTTCTGACTCCTTATGAAAGAAGCCTTCTGGTAGCCATCAGTGATACCTCTCATGAAAAGTGCCATAAACCTCCAAGAAAAAAATCTACATTCAGATACCAAGTTAGACAGTGCCTTTATTCAGCATAGTATTTAAGCAAATATTAGTGTTGACAGTTTTATCTTTTGCTTTACTGCTTTCCTAACTTTTGATCTAAACAGGATAACATATTTCACAGATTATATGGTTAATGGATTAAATCTAATGGATTAAATCTCTTACTATGATTATAGTAGAGTTTGTGGGCTCCTTCCTACAAAGAGGTGAATTACTTAGCCCAAACCAGTGAAATGGAAAAAGGCTGAAACTCTCATATTAAAATCATAAGAACAGTCACATATTCAGAGTGCAATTGTCTAGAATAACTGGATTTATCATACATGGAAGATTTGCATAAAGGAAAGTAATCCCAAACTCTGCCAAAAATATGAAGAAAAAAAAAGAAAAAAGAATTCAGATGAAAACTTTAGCTTTTTTTTGAAATTCTGCCACCTAAGATTGAGATGGAAGCAATTTGACTTTCAAGGAACGACACAGGTAGATATATTAATTTAAGAAAATCTCTTTCATACAAAGACTTCCAGACCAATGACATATTCTTTCTAATGTGTCAGTAAGTGAAAGTCAGAAAAGTCAGTATTTTTTTTCCTGGAAATATATGGGAGAACTTAAAATATGTGAGATTTTCAAATTATTCATCTAGTAAGGGCTTTGCTGAACAGACCCAGAATGTTCAGTACCTTTTAAGATCAAGCTATGAATTATGCTAATGCTGACAATTGAAAATACTTTTAGGTTACAAACACAAAATTGATTTATTACATTTTTTTTAATACATCCCAGGCAGGACTTGATTCCAGCTGAATGATATCAACACCTTTTGTAGACTGTATGTTTTAATGTCAGTGGATGTCCATCAAATGAACAAGTTGGTCTATGTATCAAAGCCATTTACTCTGATGATCAGACTATTGGTTATTTTCTCATAGTAATAGTTTATTCTGCTGGAATTGCTCAACATGGTGTAATAACATACTAAATGCTCATTGGAACAGCACATTGAGCCTGGATCATTTGAATCATAGCTGAGAGCCTCAGTTACTAGGTTGTTGTCAATCTCACTCTTTCGCATTTAATGAATATCTAACTATGCATTTGCAGAGCAACAGCATAGCCTAGTGGTTAGGTTTCTGGAGAAGACATGGACCCAAGTTCAACTGTATGATCCAAATCAGGCAGAGGGAAAGTACATTGTGTCACATCACTTGGAGCTGAAAACCTCTTGTCAAGAAAAGTTTTGTCATCACTGAAAAGGGTTGAGTTTGGGGTTTGGGTGTTTTTTTTTTCCCCTGTTGTTTTTGTTCTATCAGTGTTTCTGACCAAATGAATAAGTGAATTTCTGACCAGATTTCTGGTTGAAATAATGTAGTGTGTGCCATCTACTAATTTTTTTTTTTTAAATTTTCCTTAAGGCCTTATTTTAAAAGAACACATTAAGAACAGAAATTTCCAAAAAGTAAAACAAATGGAGGCTGACAGGACTGATGGGTGGAATGTTTCTACACGTCAAAATGAAACTGGGCCATTTGTTTTTCTGAGTTTGCCTTTCTGTTTTCATAGACCATAAACTTTTTCTTAGCTTTTGAGCAAAGCATTCCGTCAAGGTTTAGAATGATAGATATATGGGTCTTGTGGTTATGTCTGGGGTTCCATTTCACTTCACAAATTCCTGGAATTTCTTAAAAATAAATTATAAATCTCTATTGCTGGCAATGTGTCCTAGGATAGCAGTTATTGATAACAGTACATTAGAGGTATGAGAAGATACCATAGATGATTTACAAAATATTTCTGGTTATTTAAACAAAACATTAGTCATAACAAGATATATTTGGCCCTCAGAAGGCCTGGGAAATCCAAACGCATGCCTTGCCAGGAGTTGCCTCTTGCCTTATGTTGTTTGCACAGTCTTTAGCACTTCCAGTGAAACTTACTGCTTCAAATGACAAACATGTGGCAGATTAGTAAGTATATTTATATGACAGCATGTACAATTAGATTCCTTAATTCAACACACAGCACTTTTAAAAAAATTTAATGCACAGCACTTTTGACCATGGTAAATAGATTTCAGTCTTTTGATGTAATTGTAGCTGCTAACAAAAAACCAAAATATCTTTCTACCTTCCTGCAAAAATCCCTTGCTTTGTGAAACTAGTGTCTTTTGTGGAAATATTTCAATTTTGATAGAAAATACCCAGCATACTATCTGTAAAAGTTCAGATAAGCTGAAGGCTCACTCCTATTATTTGTGAATGTTCTGTCCACTAAATTGCTCAAGATCCTGAGACATCTAAATTCCAATTTTTATTTATATTAATTTTTAATTCAAAATCTTTACATAGAATATTGAAAGAAAATATTAAAATGCACTTTTTTTTTAATTTTTAGAGCATTCAAATATTATTTTCTGAATGGCCTATCAGCAGTTTTCACTGAATCAGTTAAATCTAAGACAAAATGCAAAAATTTCTTGCTAACAAATAGCCTTGTATAGCTTTAGATTTTTAGGTCACATACCAAACGAACCCTCTGGATATCACCCACATTCCTGAAGTTACAGAGTTAGTTTTATTTCTTCAGTTCTGTTGCATATTCAAATATGTACCGTACACCTGTAAACTCTACAGCAGCATTTATCATGACAAGTGTCTCAGTAATGAGGTCTAATCTCCATATTATCCTGGTCTCTGCTTCTAGCTGTTGTGTTATAAGGAACAGAATATGCATTTATTTCCTATAAGGCTCAAGAATAAGGGTTTGTTTTTTTTAATTTTGGTTGTTTGTTTGGTTTGTTGGTTTTTGTTTGTTTTAAAAGTCTGCTCTATTACCATAACAGTACCCTGCTCCAAGCTTATGGTATGCAGTCCTAATTAACATGTTATTGGCAATCCTGCTTTAGCAGGGGAGTTGGACTAGATGATCTCTAGAGGTCTCTTCCAACTCCGACAATTCTGTGACTCTATGATTCCATGAGTCCCTGCAGAATTACTGCGTGGAGCCATGTGTTCCTTAAACACAACTGTTCTGTGTCACTCCAGAATAACTTCTAGTGCTAGATATAATACACTTCAATATCATTCCAAGCTTAAGAATCTTTACTCATTTTTTGGGCATAAATTTGCAGTTTGGGGTGCATGAACACAGAACCATGCTTGAAATAGAAAGTATTGTTAGAAAAAATAGAAGGGGAAGAAAAGCAGCAAGAGGGTGCTTGATAACTTTCTAGAAATAGATGAAAAAATATATTATAGGGAGTTCTATTTCTTATTCATTCTTTTGAGCTTACAAAACTAATTTACTCCCAAAAGCATTAGTTCATTGGGATGTGAATGCTTTCCTATTTTTATTTTTTTGTCAATTTTATGTTTGTATTGTAGAGATCATCCAAACACATTTGTACAGGATCTTACAGGATCATTGTGAAATTAACTGGCAATCTACCTGAAGTTACATCCCATCTCTGGAACAATTTTACTTAAAACACCAAGGACTGCAAGATCATCTAGAATTAATTTTATTAATAAATTAATACCTTTCATTTTATGACACTTTATATGTCTTCATTGGAAATCAAGGAACATGTAACAAATTCCTGAATTTCTGATGAGTTTCAGGGATTTGTGAGAGGTAGAACAGGAAAAAAAAGTGCAACAACAGAAACAGTAATTTCAAAGCTAGACTGGAGGAAAGTTGTACATCTTTAAATTTAGTTTGTAGTTACTCAGATTCTACATTTCTGCTATAATGCTGAAGAGCTTTATATATAATAGAGTGGTCTGAGATGTTAAAAATTCTCATGGGCTATGAGAAGCAATATACTGCTGACTATTTCTTTTTCCCTTTTACTAACAAAATACTGTGCTTCATAACAACTTTTGAATTTATGTCAGCATACATACAAGAAAGTCTATTAATTTTATTATCATTTCACAAATTATAAGACCCCTACATTTCGTGAAATTTCAGAAGACAGTCTTTGCTCTTTCTAATCATAATTTCTGTGAGTTTCATCTTGCCAGCTCACTGAAAAGGGAATTGTCACACAAAAGAATTCGTTCAGTAGAGTTGAAACATAGTAATGAATGGAAAGTGACAAAAGAGACAAACTTGTTTCTGCTAATGCTATATCTTGCTTCAACAAGATCTTCATGTTCTTCAACTTCAGACAAACCTCCCAGAGAGATAAATTATTGCTGGTATTTCTTATTGCTACCTGATCTTACAGGACAACCCTCTAAAGTCTCTGAGACATCATTTCTGAGTATAAAAGTTCTTCCTGCCATTTATTGTCACAGCAAATTCAGTGAGGATTTTTTTTTTATTTTTGCTTTTACTTCATGTCAAATTATATATGTTATTAAACAGTATTACTGAGATATTATGAAATAAGAAAGACATTCTGGGTACAAATTTGCAACGATTGATTCCGAATCAAGAGAGAAGTCAACTTCAAACCCTTAAAAAGCTTGTCCTTGTAATCAAACAACGCATAGTGTGACATCACTGAATTCCTGGCAATATACACTTAGGCTTGGGTACTCAGTAGGAAATAGATACCCAAATGCCTTTGAATATTTCACCCACAGATATTTGTGTATTATTTGGAGAACTGAAGCATAACTAAAGATATCACAAGGGTCTATTGAAATGCCTTCCGGAAAACAATGCTTATTTAGAAAGGAGAGAATAATGTATTATAATCATGTCCTTGAAAATGTCTGGATATCTTTAAATGGGAAATAGTGAACTACAGAATTTCTCATTTGAAACTAAATAAAATCTCACTCAGAAAATTTCAATCAACCTGTGTGCCCTCAGGATCTGAAATTTATCTTGAGCCGTAAAATGAAGAGTCTGAATTTTAAAAAAAAACAAACCCTGTATGTTCTCAAAGACTGTATGTCTCTGCATCTTTACTTTTTTAGGGTTTGCTTATTCTTTTTTAGCAGAAGGTAATATATGTTGCAACTATCAATTAACTGATCTGCTACAGATTTATTAATAGGATGATGTAGGAAAAATTTGATAAAACTAGAAAGAGTGAAGTCCATTGTGAGCATTTGCACTGAACCTCAGAATACAAAGAATCAAGCAGTAGTGAGGGAAGGTATTTCAGTATTGGCAATGGAGTAAAGCTGTTGGATGTCTTTCAAATTATTATGCCAGTCCAGATATTTTTTGCATAATGAGAACATCTTTCATGTGTCAGAACAGGTTTTGATTATAACTAAATAAGTGAAAGCAGGGATGTGTTGATAAGGTCACCTTTAATGTAAAGTTTGGTCTGAGTTGTCTAAAGTACTTAATGGAAGAGGAAAACCTGCTGATGAAGTGAGGCATTCAGAGAAAGAAATGTTGTAGAATACTGTATTTTGCAGGAAAAAATAAGCATCCTTTTCCTTAAAAAAATAAAACAATCACCTATATTGAGAAAAGAGAAAATAAGTTACAACAGCATGAAAATCAGTTATTCAAAGCATTGATTTGAATAGCACATTATTATCCACAGAACTAAGTGTCAAAGTATGCTGGGGGGGGGGTATAAGCTTAATTTATATATTTGTATATATTATAAGTATATACTCTTACCCAGTACGACTAGTATGTTCCTTTTAAATATTTCAGAGTCACTCAATAAGCAAAATATTTTGATATCTATCCTCTAAGATAAACTTAGGGGAAATAAACTATTTTAGTAAGGATGAATTGAAAGACTAAGAGAGTTTAATACACCACTGCAGTACTATGAATATAACACAAATATCTATTGCAAAGCTTCATGGACTAATTTTCTAGATTTTGCAAGAGGTGCTGGAGCTGGCCTTTGGATGATGACGTGGATCCCATTTATATTTGACTAATTTTTCAATCTCTGCCTCTTACCACAAGGTGAAAACATGTTTTCTAAAGAACAGTGTGAATGTATGTAAATTCTTGTCTTCTCTTTTTTCCTGATTACATCATTTTCTCTAGAAAAAAAATGATTGTCTTTACTTACAGGAAATTTTTGGTTGTAGCCTGTCTTGGGTATAATAATACTTCACCAGATGAACTCCTGGATGTTTGTAACTGTAGAAATGTGAAGGGCGCTGATGTTATTTGTGTTATCATACATATACATAACAAGCTCTCACAAAGCAGGCACTGTCATTTTCCTCTATATTTGTATGGTAGCTGAATGTTGGGTTTCTCAGTGGTATTACAGTGCACTTTTTTATAAATAATGGCAATAACCTTAAAGACATGCGGTTTTTTCCTCTTTTTATGATCATGAGAAATTTTGAAAACGAACCAATAAAAGTATTGAAGGACAAAATTGAGTTGTAATAGCAATGTGGTGTAGGAAACATTGTTCCAGAGAATATATGTTAAGCCTACAGTGCTAATATTAACAGCTGACCCATTAATAATGCAGTACAAATGTTTTAGAATCATAAAATCATCAAATAGTTTGGGTTGGAAGGGACCTTTAAAGGTCACCTACTCCAACCCCCCTGCAATGAGCAGGGACATCTTCAACTAGATCAGGTTGCTCAGAGCTGACCTTGAATGTTTCCAGGGACGGGGCATCTACCATCTCTCTGGGCAGCCTGTCCCAATGTTTCACCACCCTCACCATAATAAATTTCTTCTTAGCTAGAAGGGAAGTCGTATCGTGTTGAGGGCCATGATCCCTAAGCCACTCCTACTATTCCAAGTGCCATGAGTGTCAAACACATGGTGCTGGCAGTACTGAAGATCCTGCTTAACTAGGCAGGGGTCAGGGAGTTGCTTTGTTTTGCTTTAATCTTTTTTACTGCAGTGCTGCATAGCCTAATTATTTAGATACATTACGATGCCCTACTGAACAAAGAATGCATTAGCGTACAGCAGGTCTGTAGAATATAACTTCATTATGGTTTTCCCAAAGGTTCAGTTAACATTATCTACAGCACCCCTTAACCAACACCTCTAGCTGGGCTAGGAAAAATATGAGGTAAGGGGAGTGCTGCATGTACAGCAATTTTCCATTTTTGTTTCAACAAATTTAAAAGATTATTTCTTTATTTATTTAACGAGCTTCCTCTGAAATTATTAGTTTTGCTCCCCTGCTTTCATTTCCAGGGTGTCTGTGCATATATACCTATGGGTTTGTATATATATGTGTGTATATGTAGATATACATATGCATGTACATTATGCACATATAAATAAACTATATGTAGATGGTTGATATTATCACAGCCAGAAATTGAAACATCTAAGGGACTTAATTATGCCTTTAATCATTTACTTACAGTTCTGTGGAAGACAGAGTTTGGCAAAGCATCAGTTGTTCTGCTTGTTTTCTTTTTTTTTTTTGTTTGAATGAAAGTAATTATGATTGTAACAAATTAAGTATTGTAGTTTTTCCTTTTGGAGTGTGGTAAAGCATGTTTCTTCTTCAACCAGTTAAATCTTTGAACAGGTCTGGTTTTCATTCTAGAAAGCAAAAAAAAAAAAATTGTGTCCTTTCCACCCCCCAGATTCCTAAGACTAGATGAGTAATATGAATAATATGACCAAATAAAAGTCATCTGCTGAGAGAAATTGTCTTAGAAAGTAAGTGGAAATTAAAAAATGCCAGAAATACAACAGAAAATTCATCAGTATACAGATAAGACAAAAGTAGCGTTCTATTCCTATTACTAACATGTCTCGATATCAATGTTGGGTATTAATGGTATAGATTAGTTAAAAATTATTGTATCTTGTGAATACAGACGAGAGAAATGTGGAAGTAAAATCGCAAGTATTTCAGTCTATTTTGTGAGGCTTCTAGTTACTCCAATATAAAATTTGAAACATTTGAAGGTTCTCACCATTCTTGACAAGTGTAAACAGTGTTTGCCTTGATTATTTGAGCTGTGTACAAATAATCCACTAGCAATTGTAACAGGTTGCTAAGCATGCTTTCCCAGGAAAGGCAGTCACCAGGAAAAAGCTAGTCACTTCCCATATTTTAGGCCAGAATCAGAATCGAAGCACTATATTAATTTATTAATGAGGTGTAATTAACCCACAGTGAACTATACGTTCAGGATCAATATTGGTAATATAACAGATAAATCATAATACCAGACACTTACAAAGCATTAATAAACAGGTACACTTCTCCCAGCCCCTGTAACTAATACCCAGGAGAACACAAAACCCCCGATACCCCCCATCATTTATCAAGAAACCCACCTTGAAAGTGGCATGGAAGGACTGGTGATGAAAAGGTAACTGTCACTGTATTTTAGTTCTCATCCCCACAGGGCAACTGTGAGGCACAGCACCTTAGCAGACGAAACTGAAGGAAGAGAGGTCCATGTGGCACTGGAATTATCAGGGCAATTATTATAAGGAGATTGAGGTTCCACTCTCAATCAGATGCTCTCTTTGGTTCTGTCTTTTCATTCAATATCCGAGTCCTTGACAAAACGTACTTGTGCAAGTTTTGATAATCATCACTTGCATTTAAATGATAACAAACAGTTTTATCTCATTGGCGTCAATTTGTTCACACAGGCAGAAACTTTGTTAAAATCACTGTATACCTAAACCAAAGTGAGTAACTGGTTTTAAGAGGAGAGAAAGAGAAAGACTTTTTCTTTCAAAGATGACCCAAAAGATTTCTGCTACAGAGACAGACTACACTCTGGAGTAAATTGTTCCCTGGCAGAGTTGGCTTCTGCCTTTACACTTGTTATTCCTTACTAGTGTTCACCAAATCTTTTCATAAAAATCTCTAATAATAGGTAATCCAGAACCAGGCAACCACTTCCAGAGATTACTTCTTTTTTCTTCTTTTTGGTAATATTTCATAATTTTTTGTAATGTCTAAACTAAATCACTTCGACTGCAATTTAATCCCATGATTTCTAGATTATTCCCAACTGAGATGTGGAGAACAGATTTTTCCATTCTCCTTTTTATTCTTTGCAGTAATATTTTGCATATTTAAAGGCTGGTGTTGCTTTCTCCTTCTGTATCTTCTTCTTCAGACTAAACAGTAACAGTTCTTCCTGTCTCTTCTCATAATCATGATTTTTAGATTGTTGATCTTAGTTGTTATTCCTTTCTGGACTTCCGCCAGCTGGGTCATAGCTTTCTTGAAATACGGTGTCCTAAACAAATGTTGAGTTCTCCAGTTGAAGGTGTTGCCTGCACACTTTTAGCCAGTCTTTGAACTGTTTTTAATGAAGAAAAGTTGAATTGAATTTAGAACAAAAGAAATGTGATGGATTTTTTGTTTGGTTGGTTGTTGTTATTCTTTTTCGGACAAGGGATCTCATGGTGGTACATGTGATGTCAGAAATCATTAAGACTGATGTTACATATCCTGTAAAAAACATATCAGCTGTTCTCATATCCATGTCCATGTGGGTCTGAAAATGATCACGTCCTCTGTGTCACAACTTATTTGAAAGCTTTCTCCTCATTGTAGTGACAGCTGATGGCAAAAGAAACTTATT
This sequence comes from Calidris pugnax, assembly GCF_001431845.1. Classification (NCBI taxonomy): domain Eukaryota; kingdom Metazoa; phylum Chordata; class Aves; order Charadriiformes; family Scolopacidae; genus Calidris; species Calidris pugnax. The sequence goes on from NW_015094507.1 coordinate 15,760,785, forward strand.
CATTAAGAATTTATTTAATGAGGAAAAGACCACTTTGAGTAATTCTCATTTACCTCAATGACCTGGCACTGTAGTCACTGGGATCAGGCACTTGGTCAATGCCAGCTGTCTAACTTAATTTTCTACAGACCATGGTTTCTCACATTTGTGCATCTGTAAACTTTCCAGCAGCTTCTTTGTGCCAATAAAGAGCAGAAGACTTGCTCTGCTTCACTGGTATTTCCAGATATTTGTGTTGCTCTATGTACGCTCGGCGCGCTTCTTTCCTACAACTCAGGTCAGAATTTAATATACCAGGACTTGAAAGCTCACTGGGGATAAGTTAGTTTCCAAATATCTGTGATGACTTTTAACTGAGGATTAATGCTATTTAAATGGCTCTTCTTAATGGCCTTGGATTCTTATAACATTTATTATACTAAATATAGAATTGCCTCAGGATGTGATAGCACATATTTCAGAACCTATTTGCACAGTTTGGAACAAGAGCTTTGCATTGCTGATTGTTGTATACGCTATTTGGAAATAATATTAATTACTATAATACTTGAAAGCTGATTCTACAAGTGACAATGGAAAACTTGTATTCCTAATGGACTGCCATACTTGGAGTTTCTACAATTTCAGCAAAAATTCTGAGGCACAGGCTTATCTCTTTCTGTTAGCTGAAACTAGAGCAAAGCAAATGACAAAAAAATAGCCATGAATGTCTGCTCAAAATTGTAAATAAAATCCTCTTCTTCTTCAGTCATAACTTTCTGTATTCTCTATTCTGAATATTATCATACAAGGGTTTACTAGAAGATTGTTCACTCAGATGTTTCATTTAAATAAAGTATTTTCATAGACATTTGCAAACACAATTATTTGAACCAAAAGAGAAAAGTCATGCTGATTCAGTTCTGGAACAAAATCTACTGCATGCCTCATGTATTCTATCAAAGTTAAGCAACAACATTCAAATTTCAGATATTCATTATTTTCAATGACTTCTTCCTAAACAATTTAAAAATTAGAGGTCTGTGAGATTATTGTGTAAATAGCAATTAAACTAGCAAAAAAATATAAGAAAATTTCAAAGGCAAGTAATATAGAAGATGGACATAGAGAGAGAAGAAATTATATGGAAAGATTATGAAATAGGGAATATAGAAAACACCATTTAAAATTAAGAATAGATTTAGAAGTTGGAAAAGGAATGGGTAGAATTGATTTACGAAGCACGGAACTGTATGAATTTGTTTAGAATGTGGAATCAGTTACACTGTTCAGGTCTAGTGTGTTTATTACTTTAACCCATTGTGCTCTGCTTCAGCGCTCAGGGTGCCAACACATTAAATAAATGCTCACATTCCGTTGATTCACTTAGGGCATTTGTATATCACAAATACTTCTGAAGTCAGAAGAATAAAATATTTACATGTAAATACAGTACATATAATGCCACTTTGAAGCAAGGACTGCTTACCAGGTGCAGGTGTGTTAGTTCTGTGGTCTGTATAACAATTCTCTGTAGGACAACAACTATTAGGTAACAATCGAGGTTTAATTTTGCTGTATCACTGTTACATGTAACATCTCATTCTAAGATCTGTATAGACTCGACACGAATCAGAGCAGTAGATCTGTTTTCTTTACTCTCAGTAGTATAAATTACTAAAAATAATAATAAATGTTTAAATCTCCAGGCATCCTGGGTAGTCACTGTGGCAGGTGTTGTTCATTAATCCCAATAGCAGATTAGAGTAGGTGGATGGAAGTTACTGGTGGAGTGAACTGGAACGGGAACTGGATGTGAAAAGAACAAAATAGGCTGCAAACAGTAATAAACTGCAGGACTGTTGGTGTAACCTGTAAAAGCAAGTCATGAGCTAGGGTTCTCTGATGTATTGAGACTGGCTTGAAGTCATATTTTAAGGTAAGTAGAAGTACTTTAGTATTTGGCTTCTGTTTTTTTTCTTCAAAATAGATATGTCTTATAATTTTTAACCCTTCTCCATACCCAGAAATAACAGACTAACTTGTGGCATAAAATAAAAGACGAGTTTAATGTGTAACCATGGGTTTCTGGTAGCTACAGTGTTTTACAAAACAGTGGGCACTGTATGATTTTAGATAAAAATATGAAAAGTGGTAAGTCAGAATAAGAAAAATAACTTAATTTTTAACTTCAGAAAAGGAGTAAGGTTTGGCAACTGACTAACATCTTAGCAGTTTACCAAGGCCAGGATAGATATTCACACAGCTAAACTGCAAAGCAAGGTGTGAACCTCCTCTGCTAAACTTTGGTCTTTCAGGCCAGTAGAAAAAACTGTTGCAGAAGTTGTGGTTGTTACAGGAAAACTTGCATGGTTTTGTGAAGGAATTTATTTCATGTTGAAAGACTAAAAGTATCTGAGCTGTTGTCTCTTATTCTCTTGCTTTCAAAGCTCTTCCCTCCAAATACTTACAAAATTGTATCTGCTTTCCCAATAGACTTGAAATAGGAACACGTTGTCCAAGCTCTAACCTAATCAATCTATTTCATCTACAGTTTTGTAGTCCAAAATGTCTGTTTTAATCCACCAACTTAGAGGGAACACAGGGATTTACCTCCTTTTCTCCCCTGTGCTTTGTGAGGAGATAACTTTAACTGATGTTACCATTCTCAACCCTAGACCTTTTTCTGGGTGGGAATAAGACAAGGAAAAAAGATCAAGTAGAAGAAGGTCACTGATCCCCTGAACTTAAATTTACAGGGACTTTTGATGTGCTTTTAAAATATATATTGGTTTCTGGTTATACTTACATGACCTCAGTTAGAGGCACAAAATCCAAGACCGGATACCCTACCCACCACAGTAACTATGAATGTGTAATGGCATTGCTACAGTGAAGGACAAAGTATTTTTTATACAGTTTCTGTGAAGCGAAGACTGCAGATTGTTGCAGCAGTACCAGTATCAGTAACAGACCATGCAATTATGCTATTTAGGAAGTTAAGGTGATACTATGCAGCTGCTGTGAGTATTGATTGGTAAAAGAATATAATCCCAGGCACAACTACTTTTCTGCTAAGCTGAAGTGTCCTAATACCCGACAAATGATCTCAAGGGAAACAGACTTGGTGTTCTGCAAAACACAGCCAACAATAAGGCAGGCTTATTGACCTGCAAAATTAGTAGCTAAACCTTGGGAAAAAATCCAGCTTCCCGTGGGCTTAGCATTTGCATGTCACAATGTCTCAAATTTTTAAAACTGTGATTTGTGAGCTCTATTATTATTTTTTAGTTAATGTGAGAAACACTAGAATATTACAGGTAGTGGGTTCTCTATATTTTCTATACTTTGTAATCATTCACAAATATATATTAACGTAGCATAGTGTAATGTAACACAGAATAACACCACAGGCCACCTGACCAGGAAGACTGAGTGCGTGAGGTCCTCTATAGACAGATAGGACCAGCTTCACATTCACAAGCCCTCATCCGCCCTGATATCTGTTGAATGACCACTTTAGAGGCAATATTAAGACATTGTAAAACCTCCAAATATTTAGGTTTACATACTTCAGGGTGAAATTGTGTGTTTTTCTGTAGTGGAAGAATATGTGTAACAGTTTTGTTCACTCCCATCCTTGCATGCGGGTCTTACTAAACCAAATCTTTTTCCTCTGCTCCATGAGAGAAGTGATTGGGCTCATCATAGCTTTCAAAAAAGGAAAAGAAGTTTTTGTTTCTCTAATCGCAACAGGAAATTTGACATGTGATATGGGTATCCTATAAAGAAATTAGAAGGTGAAAAAAGGTTCAGAATGTGTGCATCTTTATTTTTTAATTTAATGATTTCTAAGTAAAATTCAAAAGTTTCTGCAACTTGATCTTCCAATAGTTGGCATATAACACTGTTCTTTGATACTTTTACTGACAGCATGAAACAAATGACTGGAGAACACTAGCAAGGATGTTCCAGGCTTCTAAAAAAGTACAGCATGCTCAATCACTGTCAGAGCACAATTTGACTGTTTTCTTTTTCTTTTTTATCTGATTTTCCGATTATTCATATCAGCCATTCAGTGATTTCTTAGCTGGACATAAACATCACTAGAATATAAACAGAAAACTTGAGGAGCATAGATAAATCTTGTTTGTTCACTTTGAAAATGCCATTCATTATAACATGTAACTTTTAATCTTTAAACTTTGGACACAGCCATTTTGTTGTGATCTACTGGGCCAAAATGCTGTTTGATCAGCAGCTTGCTTTCTTTGACAATCACACCAAAACTAACTAACTGATCAGAGTACTCTTCTTGTCTCCTTTTCTATTTCCACTCTTTCTGCAAGTACTTCTATTAATAAAAATAGCAACAGCAATTATAATGTGAAACTGAAACAAAAAACCAACCTGGCAGGCATTTGTTTGCTGCAGTTGCTAATTTGCCAAGGGCATCTAAGCAACTAGAGTCTTTCAAGGCAACAGCAGCTTTAGAAAAGATCTGTGTTATACTAACATTTAACTGTTACTATACTGATGTAAGATACTGTGGTTTGACTGTGAATTGACTTTATACCTAACCTTCTGGGATAAATCAGGGAAGTCAAGTAATTGACTGTGGCCACAAGTAACTCTCTAAATTTCCCCTTGCTTTATGGGAATATTGCTTTGTCTCACAGAAGATTCTCCTCTCTGATAACACTGTTAGTGTGGGGAACAGTAATGTTTTTAGTAGAGTGAGGTATAGAGTTAGACTAACATGAGATTGCTGTCTATATCACCCACCTTCAAATTTTTGAAAGACTTCTTGGCAAGTTCAATTTCTGTCCTGTATATTTATTTTAAAGTGAATGCCCATATAGACTAAGTGCGTAAGAGATAGAGATACAAGGAAACCTAGAGAAAGACTCATAGATCTTCACAGTCAGAAGGATAAGGCATTAATTGTAAGATTACTGAGCATAATTCCAGAAGATTCCATAACTAAGCTAAGATGCCCTTCTTATTTCCCTCCACCCTGCTCCTCTCCCTTCTTTCCCCCCAGAAGGAACAATTTATCTAGTGTGAAAGTCATGGAAGAGGCAAGAAACCTCTCGTCTCCAGAGGAGAGATGTTAAGTATGCTTTAATGCAGAGGTTTATCTAGGGGTTAGAGATATCATGTCTAAGTGATAAGTTATCATGAGTGGGCATGTGGTGCTTCTCCTCTAGAGGAGAACAAAAGGGTGAATGATGCTACATGCAACCGCAGAAACTCTTCATCATTCTATTCACAAGCATGTAAACACACCTTACACACACCCCAGAAAGAGCAACTGAAGATCAGAGAGGAGGAGCTGGTAGTTGTAAAACATCAGGCCCAGGATGATATCACAGAGCTACTTCAAATCATAATGAAAATGTTAATGTAAAATATGTCATGCTGAAGAAAAAAAAAAAAAAAAAAAAGACAAAACTCCCCAAAACACTAAAGGAACTGTCCTGAGAGGGCGACTACCTTTCAAAAAGTCTACAACCAATTATTGCATCAGAAACTAAAATTGTTTTTAAATTCCAACTCAAAAGAAGAAGGAAAGAGGGAGGGAGGCAGAGAGGGGTAGGGCAGGCAAATATCTCAAGAAAATAAGGCATGATAACACTGTTAGTGTGGGGAACAGTAATGTTTTTAGTAGAGTGAGGTATAGAGTTAGACTAACATGAGATTGCTGTCTATATCACCCACCTTCAAATTTTTGAAAGACTTCTTGGCAAGTTCAATTTCTGTCCTGTATATTTATTTTAAAGTGAATGCCCATATAGACTAAGTGCGTAAGAGATAGAGATACAAGGAAACCTAGAGAAAGACTCATAGATCTTCACAGTCAGAAGGATAAGGCATTAATTGTAAGATTACTGAGCATAATTCCAGAAGATTCCATAACTAAGCTAAGATGCCCTTCTTATTTCCCTCCACCCTGCTCCTCTCCCTTCTTTCCCCCCAGAAGGAACAATTTATCTAGTGTGAAAGTCATGGAAGAGGCAAGAAACCTCTCGTCTCCAGAGGAGAGATGTTAAGTATGCTTTAATGCAGAGGTTTATCTAGGGGTTAGAGATATCATGTCTAAGTGATAAGTTATCATGAGTGGGCATGTGGTGCTTCTCCTCTAGAGGAGAACAAAAGGGTGAATGATGCTACATGCAACCGCAGAAACTCTTCATCATTCTATTCACAAGCATGTAAACACACCTTACACACACCCCAGAAAGAGCAACTGAAGATCAGAGAGGAGGAGCTGGTAGTTGTAAAACATCAGGCCCAGGATGATATCACAGAGCTACTTCAAATCATAATGAAAATGTTAATGTAAAATATGTCATGCTGAAGAAAAAAAAAAAAAAAAAGCAGAGCTAAACTGCCTGACAGAACAGTTCAGGTGAGAAGAGGGTACTTCAGAACTTTTCTCTCTCAGATCTCTTCTTTCACAGGCGGTTTCTGCAGTAAAATGAGTTGAGTGCACTGTAGATATTGTCACAGTTATTTGTAACTTTTTGCTATGTAATTTGTTTCTGAAGCAATAACTATGATTATGGATTTTTGTAAAATAGGTTCTACCTGTATCCATCCTTCCCTTTTGAGTGAGGTTATCTTGATTTAGTAGCTTATTTTTTCCAGTGACCGCATTTTTTTCTGTTCCTTTAATATAATTAGCATTATTTCTGGCTTCCCTTTTAACTCATAACATATCTGTTATATATCCCTCAAAGAATGTTAAAATGTGCCAAATATATAAACATGGAATATGGACTAAATTATATTTTCATTTTTGTCGACTTAATTTAGTCTCTTATAATCCCTCTATCAATAAGTCCTACAATATTTCGTTTTCACCCATTCCAATAACATCTAAGCCATGACCTTGATTGACCTCTAAGGGTGAGTGGGTTAGGAAGAGAGAGAAATGCCAAAAGATTGTAGTTCAGGGTGCAAGTCCTGAACAGTATTTTTCAAGATTTATCTTTTCAGATCATGTTTTTCCCAAATCATATGGGATCTAAAAGATTGATCTCTGTCTTTATTTAAAACTGCTTGAATCAATTCTTAGAGTAATAATATTGTATAATAATTTTTTTTTATTCTCTCATCAAACCTTCATGCATGAAAAGTGTTTTAATTGCCCTACTGGATCTATGAATTAATGGAAAATACTCCATGAATAATATCATGCAAACTTGTTTTCACTAGCTTAATATCTGTTTTCCACCCCTGTATCAGCCAGTGAGGCACACACCTAATGACTGCACCTGGACTTCATGCCACTGATCACAACCATTTGAACCCAGTAGTTTACCCAGTTTTTGATCTGCTTCTCCATCCACTTATCTAGTCCATATGTAGTCAGATTGTACATGAATACAGGACAGTGTTGAAAACTTTACAAAAGTCAACATAGGCAACACCCATTGCTATCCCCTCATCTAGCTGGCCAATCACTTTGTTGAAGGCACTCAGGTTGGAAGAGCATGATATTTTCCCTCCATTAACTGATGCTGACTATTTCCTATGTTGACTACTTCCTACAAAAAAAGAATAATGAAAAAACGAAGAAAAGTGCCCTCGGAAGAGTGCTTGGGAGGGATTTTTTTCTTCTTTGGTACTGTCTTGTTTTGAAACACGAATTAGTCAAATTTTTTTTAAAAGAAATGTTTTGCGCTCAAATACATTTCAGTAATACTTCAGTAACATATATTGCAATAAACCAAAGGTAATTTCACACAGTTATTCTAAAATTGTCTGTGTCTAGATAGTGAGTAATTTTCTGCAGAAAATATGTATATTAGTCCTATTGCTCCCTATTTTTCATTATGTGGTTTATAGAGATGACTCATGAATACTTCTACACTGTCCAGACATATAACAAAAAGTATTCCCATGGCAACATGAGATGGGTCTGCTCCTCGTTATCCTTGTTTCCCAAACAGCATGTGCTAGGTTTCCCTTAGAAGAATCTTCTGCGAATTAGGAGTGATCTGCTCCAGACAAGCCCCTTGGGCCTTTCACAGTTCAGTTTGTTAAGTTTCTGCAGTTGTCTGGAAGACTCCATGTGCTATCTGTTAAACTTGTGGAAAACCTAGGAGCCTACAGCAAACAACAAAATAAAATAATGATTAAAATGAAGAGAATGCTACCATGCTGTTGGAAGTACAAAGACACTGATACTTGAAAATGAATGAGGACAAACATCTGCTGAAGCTCAGTTGCATTAAGACAGACTACGGTGAAACACATACTGACCATATCGTGCTACTTGGATGCTGCTCAGTGAAGGTGTGCTCTGAAAGGAAGTATAGTGAGAGATTGTCTCTCAAAACTTTTGGAGGCTGATACCATGAAGTTTAGCAATGGTGGTGTTCAGGAAGCTCTCAATGACAGGAAAGAGCAGTTTTCTCATGCTTACACGCACACAAAAAAAGAGTAATTTAAAAACAAACAAACAAACCTCCCCCAAACCAAACTGATCAATCAAAAATCAAAGTGGAAATAATATTTTAACCTGGTTCATGGAAGTCTTAAGAACATTAGTGACTGTTTTAAAAATATTTCAAGAAAGAAAAATTTAACAGGAATGTAAAGGATTTCTCTTTATTTGCCTTAGAGAATACTTATCTCTAAGAAAATTAAAAATTTAAAAACAGGATATAGAGGCATTCATTCTGTTTTGTGCCATTCTGCTGGTGTGCCACATGGGCACATTTGAAAGTCTAACTTAAGTGGCAAAGTAGGTTGGTAATATTAACTGAGAGACGTGAAGAATGAGATTGACTGCTGTGTCATACGAAGCAACTGAGAGCCATACAGAAACTTACTGTCAAAAAGCCTCTAGGAATATCACTTTAAAGGTATTTAAGGAGAATTTTGTATTATGTCTTGTGTTCCCATGTTTCCAGGCACACAATCTCAGAATGAAATATAGGAGCATGCGCCTTGCAGTACGTGCATAGTAGGTCTAATGCATCTGGATCACATTACCTCTACCGGACACCTTCAGTTGAACTGTATAGCACATGTGCAGGTAAACCATGCGTGTACAGTGGTCCTTTGCCTGGAAATTTGGGAAAAAAAAACAACCCTTAATTTATTTTTTTTAAGTCTGAAGAAAACTACAGAAAACAAGACATATGGCCACCATGGTTTTCTTCTTGTCCTTGAAAATATGATCGCGACTTCTCTTTCTAAAACAGGCAGTAGATATTAATCACTCATGGAATGGTATCTGTTTTAGGAGTAATGAGGCTACAGTTCAAAGGTTTTGTGCCACTTTGATAGCATATGTGTTCAACAATAAAGCCTCAACATTTGCTGGAAGATGTTTTCTCACTTTTCTCATTTCCTTTGTTCCTTGCTTGACTTCTGTCTATTGTTTTAGAGACTTTGAATTACTGTGATGCTGCTGAAAAGAGTCACTAGAGGGTTAAATATTTTCGGAAGTTAATGTATCTGGCTAGTTTTGGCATTAATGAATAATGAATGGGCTACAATGTACCACGTTTCAGCAGCTGTCCTGAATGCTCTTGTTTAACTTCTCGGAAGCTTATTTTCACTTCATATAGGATAAAGTTTTACATTTGTATTTGACAAGGTATCATTAAGATAATATGGAGCAGTGCAGCAAAGGATGCAAGAATTCTTCTCTCTCTTTCTTTGCAGCACACAGACTTGACTGGAAGCAGCCCTGAGCAATCTGATCTGATCAGACCTGCTTAGAGCAGGGGGGGTTAGACTAGATGGTTTCCCAGGTCCCTTCCAGCCTGGATTACTCTGTGATCTGCAAAATGAACTGAGTTAGGAACTGTAATTAAATTGGAGATGATCCCTGCATTGGGAAAACAGCAAATGCAGGTGATAATTAGTGTAATCATCTAAAGAATTTCCCTCTTTCCATTGAAGAAAAATATTTTTTTCAGGGAGAAACGTACATAAAATTCACACTGACAGGTTCAAATGATCAAATATATTTGTAACTGGAGATTTAGATAACATCAGGAATCCCCAAATTGGACAATTGTAAACTACAGACAAAATTTAATCCAGAGCACTATGCAAAAAGAAATGGTATCTGCAGTTTTTCAGAAACCAGGAGAGTGTAGTATATTTAATAGTAAAATCATAGGATCAACCTGGGTCAACTTTTTTTTCTCTGAGCAATCCCTACCGGCTTCATTAATGCCATCTATGGGTTAAGTGAGTATTTTATAACATGGTCTTTAAATATCAATTTTCTAGATGGAACAATATTTTTATCAAATGAAAGAAAAAAGGAAATTTGAACTGAAAGGACTGAAAAGGATTGAAAGGAAATTTGAACACTAAGAATCATCTTAACGTTATGTTCTCAGGAACCCATAAAATATTTTTGATGTGTAGTTTTAACTGACATTTTTCAGGGAGCTGACTTTTGAAAAATGACTTCCAATTATTAAAATTTGGTGTATTTATGTCAAAATATGTTTTTGCAGCAACTGAAAATGAAGACTTGGTGGGTTTTTTATATTTTAAAAAAAATATGATTTCATTTACGTGAATAATACACTTTCTTTTAAAAATCTTTTTAAACTTAGTAATGAAAATAAACAAGGAGACATGTTTCTTGTAAAATATTCCAGGTAGTGATAAAAGTGTTAAATATAGCCTTAACACTGATTTCAGCCAAGTGCATCAGTAAGGCATCCCATAATTGTATTTACCCTGCAAGTGTAGCGACACTGAGAAAACTTCTCCCAGGGCTATAACAGAGTCCAGATTAGAGAGGGAGTGCAGGAAGAAGCAGAGTGGCTGTGTGGACAGGAACCCAGTGCCCAGCTGAGTCATTCCTCTGACTCACAAGTTCAGGCTCAGATCCATAGCTACACACATATATCATTGTTTAACTAAATCTGATAACGTTGCACAGCCCAACTATACGACACCATACCCGCTTGAGTTTGTGCTGTTTCTGATGCCACAGCATCACTGTGCTGTTTTGCCAGGTAGAATTTACAAAATGGATTACCTCTCTTTTTCTGTTTGTGTGCCAATACAACTTGTACACTCCTTGCATAATTTTTGCCCTAAAACGACAAGTATATTCATAGTAAAGTTTAGGCAAGTAACTGTTCAGTATTTCTGAATGTAAGTTAGAACATGTTAAAATATTTTGCAATTTTCATCTCTAATTTTGGTATCTTCTGAAGAAAAATAAAACAATTATAAAAAGACCATGACAGACTGTTTCTAAATGCATGAGGGCACTAATAATGTAACTCACCAAGGATGGCACAGGTAACTGAAAGTTATTTATTCCTAAGCCAGTCACCCAAGCATTCCTCTGGAATCAATGGAGATAAACAGGCCTCTGAGGAGGGTGAATCACTTCATTGTAAGACAGGTGCCAGCAATAAGTGAGATGAAAAAGTCTTTCAATGTGCTTATTTTTTTTCCCAATATCTCCGCTGGTGTGCTTTCTTCCCTTTCGATATACATCCATGGGTATTGAGAGGTGTACGGAGACTTTTCTCCACAACAGATAAAGTATTATAAAATATGTCTATATAGTAGGCTCTGGAAACACTTCCACAGTCTGGATCCTAATGTGTGGCACCCCTGCCTCCACGTTTAGATGAGGGCTGATGCTATACCATCATTCTTTGGTTTCTGTGCAAAGAAAACAGGGACACAGAAACCAGCTATAGTTCACTACGACTTTCAGGAGCACTGAAAAGCCTGAATCTTCTGCAGAAAAACTTTAGTAGATACCATCTGTGAATACTGGCTGGAAAAGTTTACCAGTTACAATCACTGGACAAAGGAGTTTTCCTGGGCAAAGGATAGTTCTACACAGTTCTTGCTTATTATGCTTTTTTCCTTACCATGCACTCCTGGTAATATTTGCTCATAAAATATAAGACAAGACTGACCACTGGACTGACCTAGTATAGCTATTCTTACATTCAGTAAATTTATTACCTACAGATTCAAAATAATTTAGGAAAGGAAGCCTATCGTTCACATAGATGTGGCTGAAAACATCATCAAAAAGAACTCCATGTATGCACATAGCTTTGTCAAGTGTTCTAGAAAAAGCAAATAATAAGCATATCTCCACATCTAAAGCATTATATTTTGTCTAAGTGGCATGAGATGAGGATATTCTATCTGGAGACAATTACTAAAAGCACTGAAGTAATTACATCCATCTTCTCTATCCACTTTTTTTCTGCTTTTCATTATATAATTTGTATATATAAATATAATCATTCTGGTGACTGATGAAGAAAAAATAAATAAATAGGGATGTGCTCTGTGGTTTATACACAACTTGTCAAGCTGGAAGGTTGGAAACATATTTCTTCTTTCATTCAAAGGAAAGCAGCTGATACAGGATACATTTCTTTATTTTCATGTGGCAGAATACTTCTTCTTAACTGTGGGTGGTGAGTTGCACTGTGGTATAGATCTGCCTCATACAGGAAATAAATATGTGAGATAATTGTACAAAGAAGGAAAAATTATTGGGGGAGGAAGTGAAGAAGAAAAAAGTTTCCCAAACATCTGTTCTTCACATTACAAAGGATCAAATTCAATTATGATCCCCAAAATCATGATAAATTCATAAAAATTACTAAACTTTAAAAATATTCTTTTTGTGTTTTCTTAATCTTTGGTTCTTTTAAACTTCAAGGCTGGTATCTCATTAATCTGCTTATATTTTTATATACTTTTTTCCCACCCTTAAGCTTGGAAACATATTTTCCAAAACTCAATTCTTAGATTTCAAAATAGATGGTTCTAAGACCTGGTATTTTAGAAACTCAGTAAGGATCAAAAGTGTTTATGAAACATATAATGCATAGGTAGAATGCGACAGAATGAGAAATTTATCCGTAAGCAGGGTATTTGTGTTTATTCTCTACAGTTATTTTAGCAAATAGGTACCCTGATAGAAATGCTCATAGGACTGACAAGTTGAAGAGTCAAGAAAAATGTAAAATACATAGATGTTTTCCCGGCAACAAAATATAGAAAAAAATGACAGTTTGATGCTTAGTTACATTTAACATTAAAAAAAAACCTTAACAAACTCCAGAAAAAAAAGTCAAAAGTAAGTATTGAAAAAAACCCGACACATAAACCTAATTTTTAGATATGAGTGCATCCAGTCTGGGAAAAGAGCAATCCCACTGTTTTGTTGTTGTTATTGTTTTCACTAAGAAATGAAGTCACCAAACCTGAGAGACCAATACCTTAATATATTCTTTAAAGAACATTGCTGACACCTCTTTTCTGTATGCTAAGCAGAAATCTCCTGTTTGGCTCCAAGAACAAAGCACCAGAAGAAAGAACTTTAAAGTACTGCAGGAGAAGGAACAAACACACCTTTTTATTGACAAATGCATTCCTTACCTATCATGTGGTTCATATAAATGGATTCTCTATATGAGACAGACTCAAACTTCACTATGAATCAGAGCAGAGGTTAGGGCTTACGATTTCTCATTCTTGTTGCAGTAACACATAGATATTGCAAAGAATGAAAGATATCACCTTGGACAGATATTTTAAAGACATAGAAAATGACAGAACAAAAATCAAATGGACCCCATTTCCCTAGTGGCGTTGAACCATGGTTCTGATTTAATTCTCGGTGTTAGAGTTTTTTAAAGGTTATTCTATAAGGATTATGCTAAAACCCTCTCATTGCTATGATTCTTTAACAAATTTACAGGGTAAATTTCTAGTCTCTGGCAAATTTGAATTTTCTAAATTGCAACTAAAACCATCCAGGTTGGCATTTGTCTGCTTTATTTACAGTGTGGAAAGGGTTAACATGCTGCCTTTAAAGACAATTACTGTGTCTGTAGTTTTAAAAGTAAGAGAAAAATTAATCAGTGAAGCATAAAACATTGAAAAAAATTGTTAAGTGCTTTATCCTTTAATTTTGCTGATGGAACAGTTTTCATACATAATCCCCACGATGGTAACCAGTGCTATTAGAAAATATAATTAGCTATTAAGGACTGAAATTGGAAAGAATTTACTCAAGTAGAAATATTTGTAAACACTTAATGTGAAATATCAATTTCTTGCATAAAACCTTATGATTTTATGGGATGATTCAAAAAAAAAAAAAGATGGATTATGGGAGACGAAGTATAATGCATCAAAAGATACCTTAATGGAGAAATACCCATCTTTGTCTAGAAAATCACTAGTTTCGTTTATTATAAAGAATGAATCTTCTACGGTCAAAGCAGAGACAGATGAGCAAAGTGCATTCATGGAAAACATTGTTGTAGTCAATACTGCTGCTGCTGTTACTTATTTGTCTCTTGCTTCATACTTCAAGGGATGCATTTTCTTCATGATCTCCAGCTGCTATTGCAAGTGCCTAAACTTGGAATGTTTTATTTCTTAGACTAAAAAAAATCCACTTGCATCTATCCATTTGCATCTAAATACATAGTTAATAATTATTAATTCTGAAACAAAACAAAACAACACTATACAAAACATTTTATTATTCAATCAAAATGTGAATTTTTAAATACCAGTGAAGCATCCAAATATTCAGAAATGTTAAAATATTATCAGGAAATGTAATCCTATTCACCTTCTGAAGTACAATGCTGCATGCCTTTTAACTACTGAGACTTACTACACTTTATGACTAAGTCCTAAACATATTTTCAAAGGTACAACAACAGCAATAGCAATGATAATAATCCTCACTATAGATATATTTTAAGGTTTTGGGGGGAGGGGTGTTTGTTGGGTTATTTTTGGTTTGCTTCTTCACACCCCACACCCTACCTCCCCCAGCCTTTCTTTTCAGGAAAAAAAGGTCGAATTTTCAACCCAAGCAAAGGCAACACATCTGGGTTGATCCACAGCAGTGGAGTTTGAGATTTATTATCATATGTAAAGGAAAACAGATGAGATCTCTTTCCAAGCTGAGTAAAATCTGTAGAAGCATACAATACACTAATTATATGAAAAATGAGGAAATAAAATGAATAATAAAATATTTACTGGTTGGTTTTTTTTTTTTATGTCAACATTCTTCCTTTGTCATTGTAAATTGATCTGACCTTAGTGCTGCGAAAAAGCGCCATCTTTTTTACAATGCATTTAGTCTGTGCTATGATTTCCCTACTTGATCATGTTTTCCAACCTTGCTAAAGAGCAAAAAACATGGGAATATCTTGCAATGTATAAGGGATATGAAAAACTGTGAAATAAGAGAACATAATCCTAATGACACTGTGTGTTGGAAGTAGTATAATCTGGTTGTCAAGACCTGAATTTCACTATCCAAACCAGTGCTTAAGCACATCAATCCTCTGGGGCTGAGGCAGATTTCTAAGTTAAAATTCTTTTGTTTCTGTTCTGCTCTCGGGGAAGAAGCCCAACTGCTATTATATGTCAACAAATCTAACAGCTCTTAGTGAATCTGACCAATGACCAGTGAGAACAGAGTCAAATTTCTGTCCTATTCATTATTCCTACCTTCTTGCTCTATTTTCTCCTCTGCTAATTGCTGTAGAATTTCTAGAAAAGATGTGGTGGTGATACTGATGCTGATGTATTATTTCTTCAGGCATAACATAGTCCAAATTGAGAGTTATGTCTAGGTAGAAATCTACTATGCAAATTGATTAGGAATAAAGTATGTATTTATATTTGACAGATCTGCTTGTCCACAGCTGTTTCCTTATATTGGTCTCTATTAATTTAAGAGACTTTTTTCCCCCTTTTCATTCGTGCCTCACAAGATCACGACAGGTACGAAAAGGGAACATCATCTTGTTTGTACATTGTCAAAAGTGTTGTTAATTTCTAATTACATAGCCACATGTTCTACTGTACTACCATAACTCACTGAAATTACCGAGATACCACCAAAGGTACAATTTGGTCTGCATAAAATTGTTCTTCATGTTGAGGATGTACAAGTTTGAAAGAAATTTAGATAGGCACCTGTCATTTAGAGATATAACCCACTGGATTTCACCTGGAGAAACAAAGTGAACAATAAGGACCCTACAATGACACTTCTAAAGCTAAATATTTGCATTATTTAACTATTCCATCCATTGAACTATTTTTTTTCTAATTAGTTACTTTCCTGTTATGCTTCAACATTGTAGTAAGTAAATAAGATTAATTAAAGGTCTGAATAACTTTAGAAAAATCTCCTCCCCCTTTAAATTTTTTTGCCTAAAAATGGCATGTTTTTCTAACCATTGTGCTCTGTAAAGCAAAAGGAACATACTTTAAATTCAAAGAATAGCATTTAAACAAGCAACAAAAAGATAGCAATTTTATTTCAACAAAGGGGAAGTATCAGAAACATTCTGGATTTCATTTTGGCTTTTCCTGTTTACTCCATGTTTTACATGGAAGATGCTTAAAAGTAATGTTGATAGGCACAAATCTGGGATACTACAGAAGAGATCGAATTTTAGAGACTATTGACCAACTCCAGAATTAGACAAGTGGCTGGAACAGTTTCTGGTGGGTAATTGCTCGACTCCCTACCTACTTTATTGTCCCTCTTTTTAAAAAGAACAAACTATAACAAAATAGCCTGACTGTCCATTAAAATGAGTATTGCTTATGCTGTTATAAACTGTCTGCTCTACAGATCTTTTCTTCCATGCAACTAGTTCAATTACCTGCTATAACTTGCACATTTGCAATGAAAATTCTGTTTTCAAAAATCGACAAAAAATGCAACACAGGCAAATAAGAGATTTAGGTTTCAGACAAAGGTGTATAAATGGTAAGAGAGTAAATTATGTCAAAAAGCTATGATATGAAATACTGTGCATTTTATGTTATAAAAATAAACTTGAATTTATGATGGAATAGTAGGTAGATTGTTTATGATTTGTAAAATGAATGTTTTTGTTAACTTAAGTCTTATTTAAGATTATTGTCAATTTCTTTTGATACATGTTTGTATCAATCCTACTAACCTACTATATATTTTCAGAAAGCTAGATATTATGAAGCATCTGAGCCTCTGGATGTTTTTATAAACTCATGTGGGAAAACCTATTATATTTTGTTCATCAGCGACACATGGAACAAATTAAATAAAACATTTTTATATTGTTTTACGTAGTGTAAATTTAAAAGCTAGATCGTATCTCAACGAAAATGTTTTTGCTCTCCTAGAACTGCCAGGCCTATTCACCGTATGTGTGTTTCTCCAGCTATAATATCTCTTTAAACTTTTGAACGGCTATGACTCAAAAAAGATTTCATAAGATATAACAATCATGAAAGTTGGCAAAACTGGGAATGGCCATGGGCAAATTGGGAATCACTAACTGCTGTGTCACTTTACAATACAGTCATAAGTTAATAATATGTTGGGGTATGTTGATATGATTTACATTTCATCTGGAAGTCACTGTGTGCCTGTTATGCACAAAGAGATAAAGAGAGAGCAACAGATAGAAAGAAGAAAACCTCACAGCTTAGCTCCTTTCTACCATGGGCAAAGCACCTAGGGAATGATTGCATGTTTATAAACCAAAAAAACCTTCCTGAACTTTTGTACAGCATTTCATCAGATGAACAAATCTGCCAATGACCAGGGAAAAAGACTTCATCTAACCCACAGGTCTCAGTGTACAGATCTCCTTTGGACAGAGTTTTTGGAATGATATTTTTGCCAAACATGGTCTGGACTTAACCTTTGCAAATGTCCATATATGGTCTCTAAGCATTTTTTGCAACTACTGTGTTGCAAAATCAATCTAGCAGTCTAATCCAGAACAGGTGTCCTGTGAATGTCTTTGCAAGATTAACATAGAGAGCATAGCCTTATGGACTATTTTAGTAACTATGATTAGCATTAAGAAGCAAATCCCCCTCCATATTCGTGGTGTGAAAGGATCCCATTTCAGCATATGTGCGGTTCCCCCACACAAGAAAGAGGAGAGGAGGTGGGGTCAGGCTGAAGTGGCAAGGCTAAGCTGGAGATGGAAGGATCAATGTGCTGCAGCACAGGCGTAGGAGGAGGCAGCAGTCAGCAGAAAAATATCTTCAACTTCATAAATTCTCCATTTAACATACCTCAGTAAAGCTCCATGTGAAACACAGTAGGCCAATATCCAGTAATCGAGAAATGTCACAGGCATTGCAATAGACTCTAAATGGGCTTTTTTCATTTCCTGGCCTTGACAGATCTTTTTTTTTTTTTTTTTCCCTAAAAATTAATACTAAAATAGTCTACAACAGTATCACAATGAAAAATACCAATAAAATGCCACTGAATTAAGAATATTTTAAAAGTCTTTTTATCTATGTAAATGTAGGCAAGCACTTAAAACATTTTTCTTGATTTTAAATCTTACAGGCTTTAATCTGAAAGTAATCAGTTTTCAAATATGAGTAATGTGATAAAACAATTAATAAGATAAAAATAATAACAGCTACAGTAAGATTTACTAATGTTATTAAAATGAATTGTAACAGTGTTCTGGATTTCATGTTTTTATTACGAATAGTTTGGTTTGTATAAAAAAGGTATTTTCCTCCAAAAGGCTTTCTTGATAAACTCTTTCTGTAGTTTCAGGCAACAATTGCATTTTTGCTCACATATTTTCCCTGGAGACGTAACCTAAATACTTAATACAATTAAACTTCATTTAGTAGAAGACAGACATTTCCCAAATGCTCATCTCTAACTGTGGCCACAATCTGTTCTCATGGGAACTAAATATTGCCATAAACCCCATGGCCTTCCCTCCCACTGCCAGCTGCAGTTCTTTAGTGCTCCCTTTTCTAACATAAATGCGTGATAGCATATAAATGTGTGTTCATTAAACAATAGTGTCGCTTATATATCATTTTAAATGAAAAGCCTATACTCTTTTCTAAGGCATGTCACATTAAACCCCAACATTTCCAGAGAATGTTACACATCTCTGAACGCTCCTGTTCCATTCAAAACTCTAGTTTAACTTAAAAATATAAAACCTTTTGTAGTCAGACATCTTTATCAGTACTTGGTACAGTTATAAGGATGCCTAAGAACATATGTTAATTTTACCAATTTTAATTTACAGATTAAAACTCGGTTGAAGTCTAATATATTCATCTCTTGCAAATGGCAAAGTATGACTAAGTAATGCCAATGCTTCCTCTGAATTAACTGGAAAGTCTTTAAGAGTTTTGTTGCGATGGCTTATATACAAGCAAGATGGAAAATGATAAAGACATGGCTGAAAGCATTAGACTTTAAACAAAATGTATCCATCAGTGCTGAAGAGTTGGTCTTCCTACTACTACCACAAACGGAAAAAAAAAGAAATAAAGAGGAAACAAAGGAATTTTTTTTTTTTTTTTCCCTAAAAATTAATACTAAAATAGTCTACAACAGTATCACAATGAAAAATACCAATAAAATGCCACTGAATTAAGAATATTTTAAAAGTCTTTTTATCTATGTAAATGTAGGCAAGCACTTAAAACATTTTTCTTGATTTTAAATCTTACAGGCTTTAATCTGAAAGTAATCAGTTTTCAAATATGAGTAATGTGATAAAACAATTAATAAGATAAAAATAATAACAGCTACAGTAAGATTTACTAATGTTATTAAAATGAATTGTAACAGTGTTCTGGATTTCATGTTTTTATTACGAATAGTTTGGTTTGTATAAAAAAGGTATTTTCCTCCAAAAGGCTTTCTTGATAAACTCTTTCTGTAGTTTCAGGCAACAATTGCATTTTTGCTCACATATTTTCCCTGGAGACGTAACCTAAATACTTAATACAATTAAACTTCATTTAGTAGAAGACAGACATTTCCCAAATGCTCATCTCTAACTGTGGCCACAATCTGTTCTCATGGGAACTAAATATTGCCATAAACCCCATGGCCTTCCCTCCCACTGCCAGCTGCAGTTCTTTAGTGCTCCCTTTTCTAACATAAATGCGTGATAGCATATAAATGTGTGTTCATTAAACAATAGTGTCGCTTATATATCATTTTAAATGAAAAGCCTATACTCTTTTCTAAGGCATGTCACATTAAACCCCAACATTTCCAGAGAATGTTACACATCTCTGAACGCTCCTGTTCCATTCAAAACTCTAGTTTAACTTAAAAATATAAAACCTTTTGTAGTCAGACATCTTTATCAGTACTTGGTACAGTTATAAGGATGCCTAAGAACATATGTTAATTTTACCAATTTTAATTTACAGATTAAAACTCGGTTGAAGTCTAATATATTCATCTCTTGCAAATGGCAAAGTATGACTAAGTAATGCCAATGCTTCCTCTGAATTAACTGGAAAGTCTTTAAGAGTTTTGTTGCGATGGCTTATATACAAGCAAGATGGAAAATGATAAAGACATGGCTGAAAGCATTAGACTTTAAACAAAATGTATCCATCAGTGCTGAAGAGTTGGTCTTCCTACTACTACCACAAACGGAAAAAAAAAGAAATAAAGAGGAAACAAAGGAAAAGGTGAATACGGACATAAATTAGCAAGATCCAAGAAGCGCAAGGGGGGGATCAGTCACCATGGAGGAGGATAATTAAATTTTCCTTCTTTCTCTGAAAGAGAAACACTGTGAAAAGTGTTAAAAAAAAAAAGCAGGGGACATCTTTTTACATGGCGACTGAGCCCTGCTGCACAAAACGGTGTGAGTTGCAGGTGAGGTTCACAGAGACTTTGGATCCTGCAACTTCTGGGTATAGTGTAGGTGTCAACAGAAGGAGCAGGATGATGACAATGGCATCTGCAGTTGTGATGTGGTACTGAATGTTACTGTAAACTTCTAGGCCTTTTCAATTCAGAGACATAAAGCGTGGGGGGAAAAAAAAAAAAAAAGCTTGTCTGATGCTTTTTTATTATTTGAGTAATGAAGAACAATAGAGTGAAGGTCGGGATATTATAAGGAGCAAATGTTTAGTTATTATAATCTATCAGGGATGTATAAATGTGTGGCAGAAAGAGAGAGTGACTGCTTAATTAAATACCTTAATTTATTTGACTTTTAAAAACTCTCTGATAAGGTCATGCTAGGAGCTATGGTGAGCTGCAGAAGATCTTTACCTCTCCAGAACTGCAAACCGGGCTGATTGTTTCCAGTAACGTGAGGGATTTAGAAGTCGGTATTGTGTATTACAGATTTTAAATCAAAATTAAGATTTGGATGATGACAAGATTTGACAAAATAGCAAGGTTTCTTACCAGTCTCCCTCCTGGCAGCGGGGAATAAAAATATATTGCCAGACTCTTCTTGGTGGGGCCCAGTCAGAGGACAAGAGGCAACAGGCATGAATTGAAACATTCATTTAAAAAAAACCTGAATCATTTAAACATTGGAAAAAGGCTTTATTCCGGTGAGGGCAGTTGAACACCGGAACAGCTTGCACAGCTGTTGCAATTTGGGACCAAAAGACAATGTGGAGACTAATCCTGATGTGCTATCAGCGCTGTCAACTAGGCCTAACTTGTGCTTACTGCTACACCAGAGACATTATGGCATCTCAGTCTTTGGAGATACTCAAAACCCGACTGTACACTGTCTTGAGCAGCCTGTGGTAGCTGACCTTGCTCTGAGCAGGAGTTATCTTAGCTGGTCTGCAGACATCCCTTCCTACCTCAGTGACATTGCGATTATGGGAAAATTTTCACTATATTGGAGAGAAATATTATTAACATGTGAAGAAATCTTATTTCCTGTCTTAAGAGAAATGTAGATTAACTTAAGATTTGCTGATATGTGAATATGATTTACTGATTGCAAATATGATCATCTGATAGCCTTGTCTGCTGTGTTCTCTAATGGTCATTCAGCTTGTACAAACACATGCAGGAACAATACTGTGATCTTTCTGTCTGCAGGACCAATATAAAAATGAGATGTGCATCTCAAGCTAGTGAATAAGAGTGAACTTTTTGGGGTAATGGCTCAGGACACATTGATTTTTTGTGTGTCAATATAAACCCTGGGTGATCAATAGTACAGCTGTTTGCAAAAAACAAATGAATGACCTCCAGCCCTGAAATAAGTTCAGTCCAATGATGACAACCTATAACCATAGTGTCTGGGGCACCATTATGCACTTTATCAAAGAAAAAATATCAAGATGAGTTAAAAATCAGAATCATCATAAGAGCAGGGGAGGGGCAAGGGGGGAAGGCAGAGGTCCCTCTATATAGCAGAAAACCATCTTTAGGAGCAGAAGAGAGTATGGCTTGTGTACATGTCTGCATTGCCTGATGAGGACAAGCCTGGGAAAGGCCCAAGTTCTGGTCTGTCCAGGGTATGTCTTCAGGAGCATCATGAGGACTGGTCTTCTGCCAAGTTATCACTGCCTGGTTCCTCACAAGTAGTCTTCAGTCTGTCCAAGAGACAGGTTATGTGGCAGTCAGGCACGAGACTAGGGAAGGTACGACGGAATGTTTCATGCTTTTCATTGCTCTAGACCAATTTTCGGAGATGACAGAGGAAGGTTGTTAATGGAATGATATACTTGTTTCTGATGTCCATATTTCAAAATGCTTAAGATAAATTGAAAAGGGTAGACAAAGACATTCAAGATTGATTTAGAAAGTGAAAAAAAAGGCATTATAATGAGAGATTAATGAAGTTCAGTCCATTTTGTTTGATCAAACAGATGTTATGGAGCTTCCCTGACTTTTTTTTTTTACAGTTAGTGGCTCCTAAATCTAGTAAAAAAAAGTGTAGTCATAATAATGAACTTTAAAATACAGCTCAAACAAGTGAGAAGAGAAACATTTTTAATGTGACTGTAATGATCATACAGCAGCAGAACCAGCAGAGTAATTGATTTGAAAGTATGATGAATTCCATGTCACTAGAACATCTAACTATACCACTAGTCCAAGTAAGAAATGTAGGCTCTGTCTTTAGCAAATGGGGGAGAAAAATTAATTATAATATATACATGTGAGAAAATGGGGAGGAGAAAAGGATCCTAGGTTAAAACTCAACCTTAAATTTAGATTGTTAAAGCTGGGAGAGATAAATTGGCGCTTGTCAACACGAAAGTTATATGTTCAGCATGGAATCAAGGAGCTCAGTAATCTCCAGGTAAGTTCTATGACCTGTATTAAATAGCAAGTTGCACTTGATCATACCTTTAACGAATGTCTGGTTTGCTAAAATCTTAAAAAACCCTGTGTGTGCTCCAGAGGCTGGCCCCAATAGTAGGTTTTTGAAGATATTGATGCAGATAATTTTTGAAAGACAAAGCAAAGTCTCAAGGTGATTTCCATTCAATTTTTGATTCAGTTTTCATTGAATTGTTATTTATCTAAATGGCATTTAGCTGTGTAATTCTTATATTTCACATATAAATTCCCATATTTTCTTCCAGAAATAAATTAATGACTTAATTAATCTGAATTGTTAAAACTATTGCTTGCTGTCTGCTTGATTTAGAAGCAGAAAACTTAGTCCTCCTATGTCACAAGTATGCTGCTGTATTCCTTCAAGATGAAACAACAGTACTGACAATAATTCTTTTTATTGACCCCCTGCCATAAAAATACAGCACAGTTCTCTTGAAGTTTTCTTGCATGTCTGAAAGGGCTTCTTTCTTGCCAGTTAAGGAAGTGTTATCACTGTCAATGAGTTAAAAGTGATGGAAGGAAGCTTCTGCGTTTGTTATTATAAAGCAAGAAAGATTAATAGCTGGGATTTCATCAGTTATTTTCCTATGGTGGATGAATGCAATAGCATTGACAAGATTGGAAAATGATAGCTTTTGACAAATTACAGCTTTATTTATCTCAGTAAATAAATTTGTGACACTGCTAATTATTGTTATTATTATTAATTATTATTATTTATTGAAATGTACAGCAATCTGAGACACTGAGCTCAAATGAAGGATAGAGTTTAGTATACACAAAATCAGAATCTTCAATATACATTTCAGTAACTTTAACAATGGAACAATGGTCCTGGGCTATAGAGGCAGCCTTAGGGGTCAGGCTCATTTATGGCACCTTCCTTTGGGTGGTCTACAGGGTCTCGAATGTCTGTTGTGTCTCTCTCCTCATCCTGTTCCCTGTAATAGGAAGTGCAAGAAATCTTCTCAAGAGAGAAGAGTTCTTGCCAGTCCTAAGAAAGGCTACGCTAGGAAAACCAAAAATACTATGCTTCCTTCAAACTTTTAACCCAGTAAGCATGCTAGAGAGAGTGTCAGGGTCATAACCAGGAGATTCTGCTTGCAGGTAATCCTTTATGTCCTAAGTCAAGAAAATTCCCAAGTATTGTACCTCCTAGCATGTGGCAGGACCTCTAAAATTGAAAAGTTAATGTTTAAATGCTTTTCAAACATACAGAGTAATACCAAACAGAAAAATAAATCTTAGGTAACGTCTAGGTATCCAATATCTCACACCATCCCTCTAATACCGGGCTCTGCCTTAGCTTTCCGTTCCCTCTACTCTGAAACAACATCATGGGGTTCACTCTCAAATTCAGCTGTGCTGCCTCAGTTTACCTCTTGACCTTCAGTTCCTTCTTCCTCTTTAATATACACATTTTGCTTTCCCAACCCCCCAAAAATTACAATCCTATGACTAAAAAATGCTTTAAGGTAGAATTCCCCACAGTGCCTCAAATGAAATTATTTTTTTCTCTAGCCTCTCATTAAAATCAGCATAAAGACAAAAATTCTGTTTAATTTTATATATATAAAAATTTGCCTACAGCTCCACCTCCAGCTTTACTATCCCACTCTAGAAAGTAAAACAGAATTAAAACACGTTTTCAGGCCATAAAACTAAGCATAGCCATTAAGGAGAAAGAAAATGATTATACAACCTCTGAAACAGTCTGAATGCCTAGCATAACCTCCACTTAAAAAGTCTGTTATTATGTTCCACTAAAATATGACAAATAGCCTATGATAATAGGTAATGGACATGCTATCATTGAATTAAACTGTACAAATAAAAGGGGGTGGATTATTCAAATAATGGAAAACCAGAGCACAGAATATGAATTTCAGTATGGGTATGGTACAACGCTGAAAATAAGATCCACATTGGTAATTGCGGACCTGACCTAAATTGTCTTTAATATAATTCTCTAGAGAATAATTTCAATTAGGTGCTAATAATGAAAAACCTTTTTTCTTTATATTAATGACAGTTTTTTTGCTTTTGCATTAGAAAATTTGGAGAGCAGTGGTTCAAACTTTTATATTTTTTTTCTTTTTATTCTATTCTTTTCTATTTCTCTTTTTTATATTCTTTCTGAAGGCAGACCCCCGGCCTTAATACGGGGTAAAGACAGATGGACAGTGAGGAATGTAAGTGTGCAAAGTATAAGCAGGAACAGAGATGACTGTGTAGGTATTTCAGTATTTTGGTACTTCCCTAATCAGTCTGTGACCCATTTTCTTCTGCAAAATGACCATTTTCACAGACTAAAGCCTCTAAAATAGAAAATGTTGTTTAACACACCTGAAAATTTCTGGTACTGTTTGTTGTTGTTGTTTTTTGAAGGATATACTTATATATCTATTAAATAAAGCTTACACTTTAACTTCTCATATTCACATTAATCAACATGGATTATCACAGGAGCTGTCAAATGCGGTTCTACTGTGAGAGATTTTCTTAAAAACAGCTACATAAAACAATAAAGAAAAATTCTGGGTCCCTTTTATGAGTTTCCATAAGTCCTGCATTATTATAAGTTTCACAGCTGAAAATTCTATTTCAACTTGGTTAAAGCATTGTGTCTTTTCTATTTCCGCAGCTTTCAAGAGCCGCTGTATTAGCTTCAGCTTGTCTAATCAGGCAGAACTAAGGTGAAGGTTTTACTTAGTGACATCTACATTAAAAATATTGATTGTAAGTAGTTTTCAAAATATTTTCTAACAAATAATACAATTTTAAAATTCTGCATTTCAACTGGGAGAAAAAATAATATATTTTGGATCACAATTCCCATGTAGCAAAAGTTACATTGTATTTCCCTATTCCAAAATATTAAACTGCTTTCTAACTAAGATATATTTATTTAATTAATAAAGAATAAAAAACACCCCTTTCCTTTGGAGGCTAAAGAAAGTTTAGTTTTTGATAGTGCTTAATTAAAGATAAAACAATTGCATAGAGTGAATGTACTATAATGAGCAAGACTACTCCATGCTTTGCAGATTTTGCTGCATTAGGCATTTTTGTGGAACTTCCGCAGATTTTAAGAACAAATGATGCATGAAACCAGAGCAAATTGGGCCCTAAGCGTGTGGGTGGGTGAAATGGAGGATTAAAGGGATTAACGCTTATTGGAGTACCTCATATAAAAGATTTTGACTGTGTAATAATGCAAATCAAGAAAAAAAAAAAAAAGCAGGTGCAGAGACACATTAGAAGTGGGATGTGTACTTTTGATATTAAAAGAAAGTTAGAAGCTCAATCATAAATCTAAAACTTTAAAATCTGTCTGTAAATTACATATCATCAGATTATTTTTCTGATGACATTTAAATACGATATTCAAAAGTTGCTGAGAGTTAATCCATGCAGCTGAGCTGGACGTGGAGAGATTTATCCAAAAAATTCCTGCATTATTTAGCATACATTAAAATAATAACTACATAATGACAAACGGTGTCTTGTTACAGAGATGGGAGAAATCTTTTGACAGGATGCCTGCCTGGAAGCTGTAGTGACTGGTAGGAATTGGCAGGACCCATTCCTCGATGCATCAGCTATTGAATGGCATGAAAAAATCAGGGGTAACCTGGAGACCAACAAGAGGCTGGAAGAGCTCCCATTTCCTAACCCACTCAATGGGCACAGAATTGCAGGGCTCTGGGAAATGCACTGAGCCCACCCTGCCACCCAGAAAATGTTCTCATGAACTCCTGGTGCCCATGACAAATGTAGATGCTGTACACTACCCTTAAGAAGAAAATCCTTGTGCAAAAGAATTCTGCTTCTGAATTCAGCAGAACGAGTTATTACTTGTGATATAAAACCTGCTCCTGGCCAGTCCTGCTTTACAGGTATCGGGGTAATACTAAGGACAGAGTGAAAGGTTCAGTTTCTGTTAAGGAACTATGTACATTTCTAGGGAACTTAACATCTGTGTTTTCTAGACTGCTTTCCACTGTGTGACAGAGGTGGTTTCTACTCCACAATATCTGAGACACAGGGCAATGTTAATAAGTAAAGATTAACTGAAATAAATAGATATATTCTTTTTCTCTCCTTTTAGTGTCATCTTAGGTGAATTTTAAGACAATTTTATGACACTTTCATCTAGGTCCAAGAAAACCCCAAACCGAAAATAATAATTATAATAATAATAACAATAATTATAATAATAAACACAACAAAGCCCAAACCACAAGCACACAATAGTAGTAATTGATGTTTGATAGCATTTCTATGTTTTGTATGCACTTATGGTGAATCATCTTCCATCAACAAATATATAAAACCACTTAACTATTAAAGTTATTATTAGTAAAAGTAGGAAAAGTATTGAAATGTTTTCATTTAAAGAAAGGAATAGAAAGGCACATGAAGGATATTCAAAACAATGAATACAATTAGTAAGTCAATCCAAGTACTCTCTTAGGAAAAGACTACATGGCTTCTGTTTTTTAATCAGCCTAAGCAATTCCTCTTACATGGTGAAATTAGTTAAACAAATGATAAAACTATGTATGTTGTCACTTTTAACTTTCATTCTAAATTATCAATTGCATTATGGAAGCCTCTAGAAATGTAAGTATTATACACAGGTGTATGAAGTGACAACCCACTCAGGAGGCACTGATTAAACAAAAGAGGTGCAGACAGTTGAAAAAAATTCCTAAATTCACACAAGATTCCTTGCTTGGTGGCATACACTCAACTCACGCAGGGAAATCTTTCTGACTGCTTCCTAGTTTACTTCTAAAGGAAAAGGTATGGACATGCACAAATGTTTTCAGGATAAATACCTAAATCAACTACATAAATAAATTTAAATATTTGAAAGGTAATAATATTTTGTTGTCATATTTGTTGTTTGAAGTTGATGTATGTCTTATAATGCAATGCAAAAGGGGCATGTCTGAGAATTAAGTCTTAAAATGAAAATTTAAACTCAGTACCATGAAAATCTTCTTGGCAGCAAGATATATATATCTATTGGATAGTTTCTCAAGAAAAGCAACTGAAATGAAAGTGATTGAATTTTTTAGTCACCACTTCAATTACTTTTCAACATCTTAAAGTTTCATGCAAAAGGAGAAAAGGAAGGAAAAGATATCTAAAATTATGACAAATAAGATGACCAAAACCCCATGATTTTTTGGGGGTGAAAAAAGCTGTTCCATTAGCTTATGTCTATTTTTAGTGATCTGTATAGATCTCTCTTCATTAAAGACATAAACTCTCTGTTTATATCGGAAGACACAGCTGAAATGCTAAAATAAAGCCAAATAAAATATTGTACTATGAAGCAAATACCTAACAAATGTCACACCAGTCTTACAAAACAAAACAAATCCTCCCAAGGATTTTTTTTAATTAGAGCTGCAATGAACCTTTTCACCATTGTTACAAACGCTGATAAACAAACTTCTCATAACTTCTAATCTTTAGATACCATTATGGGACTCCCTGCTGCAAATCTGAATGCGTTCCCTTAGGTCCACACTGAGGATTGAACGTAAAACACTCTGACAATTGCACCAAGCCAGTGGGAAATTTATTCTGTATTTGGGTGTTCGAGCCAGTTGTGGCTCTGAACTGACTGACAGCATTCAGAGCAGGAGGATTCTGTTAACATATTGTTCTACGTGTACTTTTTAATAGTTTATACAGGTGTTTGCTAAGCAGGCTAGAGTTTGAACTCTATTGTGCTGATTAGACAGGAGAAAGAAAATTGGAGAAGATAAGTGTGACTGGAATAATAAACAAGCCTGCAGAAGTGAGAAATTTATATTAAAGGCAAAGTAATGTCTTGGTGTGAGAAAAAAAGAACATTCCAACTTAATGTTAAAAAGCTTGATATCTAGCTCTATATCCAAATAAGTGAATCAATTACAAGGCAAAAATAGAGAATACCTCATTTGATTTCCAAACATATTGTGAATCCAATAGACTACTTAAAAGTTAATATTTTAAAGCCTAATTGGAAAAAAAAAAATAAAATAAAAGAGTGATCAGGCTATGGTAGGGAAAGCAAAAACAGCAATGGATGAAAGAGAGAAGAAAAGTATCTTTCTCTTTCTCCAGGCTTGGTAAAACCTAAAATATCAAGTTTAAGCTATTTCTTTTGAGAACCATCTTAGTTGTTCACTTACTTTTAAATTAATTTAGTAATGGTTCAGTAACAGATTGAGGTTCAATATTGGATGACAGTAAAATTATAAAATAATAAATAAGAAGTAATAAAGTAATAAACAAATAAGTAATATTTGAGAAAAAAAATACATTATTCTGCTTCTTGGAAATAAAGTGAGTAAGTCCTGATTTTATATGGGCATAAGCTTGATTTGTTACTTGCTTCCATATCTTTTGGAATTCCTGTGCTGCAGGGTTTTTGTAAATATTTGCAAAATTAAATTAATTATTAAAAAATCATATGATTTTGGACAGAAGCTTTTCTCCTCTATTTTGGCATAGATATTTTGTTTATATTTAAGAGAAAAATGATATGAAGTGTTCAGATTTTCTTTTTTAGCTGGGTTTTATTAGAACAGACCCTGAAGTCTGGAAATAGCTAAAGGATTAACAGTAAAGCAGCAGTGAGAAGGAGTTGTAAGGTTTATTTTTTCCTGAGATTTGATAGATTCTGCTCTCATCTGAGACTTTTCACAAACAGATCCTCTCTGAAAAGGATATTTACATTAAAGAACAAATAATTTGGCATAGAAACTGAAATTTAGGGGTTGTTTTAGTCAGTAAGCAAATATCACGAGGACATTTGTGTTGCTGGATGGGTTGTGCTGGAACTTCATACGGCATCTGCTATACATTTAACTTTCTGTTTTCTTGTTTTCTAGCTTTTCTCTGGGCTGCATATGTTCTGCTTTTGTTTTCCAGTTTGTACTGAACTAAGTTCCTTAAGGAAGCCTCCCTAGGGTCCTCTTTTTTACTGTCTTCCTTTTTCCCCTACCTCCTGAGTCAAAATTACTCAACCAGCGCTTTCTGTGGGTACTTATGTTTGTCATTAATTTATGAGTAATCTACTGTTTTACTCTGTCTATAAAACAACTTTGTTGTCCACTACTGATAAATCTCCTTTGTGCATCCCAACACCTGGACTTTGAGAAACACAGTTCTACATCGGAGAAGCAGTTTATTTTCCTTCTAATTTCTCCCTCCAGCATTGCTAGTGAGCAGGTATACTGGAGTCATATAGGAAATAGGGTATTTGTACTCCTTGCTTGCCAGCTATGTGATCAAAAGTGAAAAAATGGAAGTATGTGTGTCTTATATTTCTTTCCAGTGACACCTAGTGATTTGGATAAACTCCTATGTTATGTTTATATCCTGGCTGGGTTCTTATAAGTGGAAGTTACTAGTACCAAGAGCTTATTTCCCTAATGTTTAATTCCTTTCGTTTTTAAAGAACAACATACATAACTTCAGCCAATACTGGTTGATTAAAATTATTGTTAGTTTGCATAGTGTGATAAAAATATGGACTTGATTTCTGAAACTTTATATGTATGCTCCTTATATAAAGATGTGTGTGAATATATTTCAGGTCCACATGATGCAATATTTATAATTAATCTCTGATTTGATTTGATAATCAAATAGGATTCAGTTCTTCTATATATTTTGTTCTCATGCAGCTGTTATGTCAATGCTGGCTACATGTTGCTGTATAGACACAGAAGTACCTGTAGCTGAAGGTAAAACGGTTCGTGGGAAGAGTTGGCTGCATGATCAAAGTGTACCAGGTTCTGGAAAGGTTAACAAAGGAAGCAGTTCCTCTGATACCCTTCACAGTCAATGCAGCACTGGCGTAGCCTTAGGACTAGCTCACAGATCCATCATTTCTTGCTAGGTCACACAAGCTCTATGAAAGCTTCCATTCTTCGTTTTTTGAACTGTCTACTCAACATATTCTTTTGCAACAATATTATATTGTTACTCTTCAAAAGAAAAAAGCTATTAGTACTGATATTCCATATTCTTGCATGAAAAAGCAATGTATTTTCTTTATATACACTTTGAGATAGATCCTATTTGATTGTTTTTTAGATAATTTTTATCGCTATGTACTTCAATCATTGTTTTTTTGTTGTTTGTTTGTGGATTTGATTTAGGTGGGTTTTGGTTTTAGGTGGATTTTTTTTTTGGGGGGGGGGGGAAGGTTTTTTTTTGGAGGAAGAAAAAATCTAAATTGCAAAAGATAATTTTTATCGCTATGTACTTCAATCATTGTTTTTTTGTTGTTTGTTTGTGGATTTGATTTAGGTGGGTTTTGGTTTTAGGTGGATTTTTTTTTGGGGGGGGGGGGTAGATTTCTTTTTGCAGGAAGAACAATCCTAAATGTCAAATACCAGAGCACACTTTTCCCACAGTTTAGATTTAACTGGAATGTAAAATGTACTGAAGATCTGGACAAGAACAAACATACAAATTCAAAACAAATACAAATGTAAATGCACACAGAAACTCCTTACACATGCACATACACACATGCACTTTGGTGTATGTAGGTAAAAATTCTGCAAAACACCTGGGCAGATTCTGACTGATAAAAGTGATCACTAACAAAAAAATTAAGGTAATTTGCAAAACTGCTTTTAGCAATGTTTTTTGTGTCATTGCATGGCCTCAGGCAAGTCACTAGCATTCTCCTTACCTCAGTGAATCCTTATGTGAAACAGACACAGTGCCCATTCCCTCAGTGAAAAACAGAACAAGCATTAATTGGATGAATACAAAAGGGGTTTTGCACACATAAATAACAACTGGACCAGAGTCACTACAGACACTTAAAATATTTTCACATTTGTAGACATAGAACACCATATTATTATCAGTGCTGGAAACATTTATGCTTTATCACAAAATGATGTAAGGGCTAAGTTGTATATGATCAATGATTTAGAACCATCTGTTGTGGAGAAAAAAGGTAACTAATGAGTCAGCCTAAGGTCAGAGATAAAGTATAACTCAAAGTGCAGCAGGCAAAAATAGGCCTTCTCTGCTGAGGCTAAATTACCAGTAAGGTAAACCACCCATGAGGCATCCAGCTGGGAAGTGACTAACAGAAGGTTCAAGGTGAAACAGTTTCCTCCACACTTACTGAACTGTTATTTATATTGTTGTAGGCATCCTAAAACTTCCATCAGCACCTAGAGAGGACAGATCTTCATGAAAAAATTATATAGAAGACAAAACAGTGGTTTACTATTTAAAGAATATAAATAATTTAATGGCTTACTTTGATGGAATATTTTGATACTGATTTAATTAAGGCATTAAGCAGAAACTGCACATAGCTTTATGAAAAGAGCTTTGAAATATTGATATTTCAATTGTTTAGATTAAAATATTATTTTCTGCATGCTAACATTAAATACAAGATAATATATTAAATATGTTATAATGCATTCCTATTCATGAATTCAAACTCAAAGTTTACAAATTATGTTTCCTTTGAGGGTGTTCTTAGCAAACATTTTTTTCTTTCTGGCTTGGTTCTGTGTTTTGTTGGTACTTCCCTCAAGAAATGTCTGTGCATTATTTATAAAATTTACATTTATAAAATGTTTTCCTTGTTTTAATGCCTCATTGTCATACTGTGCTACAACAAGCATATAGCCTGCTAAATTCTTCTTTTGATCTTTCACACTAACTAAAATGGTCACTGAATCAGCAATTCTGTTTTTACATCTGTGATCTTAAACCTATGTACATTCAATTAGTGCTGACTTAGACTTTGCATCTTTATTAAGACTGCATCATCTTCTGTGATCCAATCTGACCACTAATATGTTTCAACCTAAATACTTAGGTCTTTTTTTTTTTTTAGGTTTTGAATTAAAACCCTTTGAGAATGAAATCTTTCCAAAAAAGAGATGTAATTCATTCCTCTTTAATGTGATGGTTTCGCAGAGGCCTTATTCACCTCACATTCATACTGTTGATATTTGAATCATTACTTCAAATAACAGCACCTAGAATAGCAGATGAGAACATTTTTACATTGTTATAAATCACAATAAAAAGTGTTCAGTCGCTTACATCAATGCTGTATTTATAGTCATTACAAACCCCATGCAAAACCAAAACTGTACTAAGGAGTCCATTCTCTTTCTATGTGCATATTCTATGCATATCTCAAACACATTACTTCTTATTTAATGTGCCTAATTTCTAAGGATATTCAGCTAAGTTCTCTGTTAAACAGGATATAGGACAGAGGAGTTTTATTTTCGCACAGACACTTTTAATCTCGCTTATTCATAAAAGTTTTTAAAGTGCGTACATTGCAAGTGGATTTAAAGTATCTGAACTGTAATTACTGTCATTAGTGCTGTACCATCTGCATCTTTCAGGAACCAGCAGATTGAACTAATCACCAATAATTGTTTTCAAGATGTTTAGCACGTCTTAAATTTAAACATCAAAACAAAAGCTTATATTTGGCATTGATTTCTGCCAAAGTCTTCTTTTTCCAGCATCCTATGTCTACACTAGTTTGATGTGCTGGATTAAGCCCTACGTGAGCTTCTCCCCTAGCTAAAGTCTGATAGATAGTTTTAGAAAGTTTGATAGTTTCTGGTTTGTATTTTCCCCTTAGTAGCCCACATTACAGAGCCATCATACACCATTGCAAGAGATCAGAACCCTTGCTGGGACCATAGCATGGAAAATTACCTACTTTCCAATACAAACACAGCGATTCCTTCTTAAAGCACCTCTTGTAGTTACTGAAGAAACGGCTGGGGAAAGTTTTATCTGTGTAAATCTATCACACCTGATATAAAAAGGAACAGACCACTTCAGATTTAATAGAAGCTAACGTAGTGATCTGACTAAGATAAAAACATTTTTAGCTAATGTATAGATATGTGGCCTCGCACTGACATCAGCTGCCCCACTCAGCAGTGGTGTGTGAAACCCATCAGGCTTCTGTGGACTTATGTATACCCAGTTTGTTGAAAGGCTCCCCAACTTGGTCATCCTCCATCAAGGAAATGTTTTCCTAATTCCAGATTTTGTATCTGGTCTCAGGGGCCTGAGGCACCTGAAGGGCAGTTTTACTGGTAAAGACTGAGGCAAACAAAACATTGAGATCCTTGGCCTCTTCCATGTCATTTATTACTAGTTCCCCTTCCCTGTTCAGCAGCAGACTCACATTTTCCCTAGTTCTTTTTTGCTGTTTAAGTATTTGTAGAATCTTTTCCAATTATTATGACATTTAAATTGTCATAAAAGCAAATACTTTTAAAATCTGTTTTGTTTTTTTTTTAAGCAGGTGCAGATCCTCTTAAAGAGGCATTTCTTACTTTTCAACAGCTCAAAAGTTCTTGCAGTGAACATTTGCATTATGCTGAATCTGTTATGAAGACTCTTCTCAGTTTGTATGTACCAACCTCCTGGATACAAAGGGCCAGTTAATTAAAGAGAAAATATTTTGAGTGTTGTTTTTAATATATTTTGTTATTCAACCATGCAAATTTAGCAGTGGACTACTTATTTATTCTATTCTTTGTTTTGATTTTGTCATGTTTGTCATAAATTCTTTTTTTTTTTTTCCCAGTGTAAATCTTGCATGATTTGCTTCTAAAAGACAATGGCTACTTAAAGAACAGAATATGAAATGAGATAAAAGCTGAGAGAGTGCTGTCTTTCCTTAAAACTTATAAACATATAGTTACATATTCTGAGTGTGATTTTAAATGTATCTGGTAATATATAAATAGGATTTTTATATATATGCACACACACAAAGATCCCTGAAAGGTAGGAAAATATACAGACATGCTTTGTAACTTAATCAGGGTTAATCCCAGGATCTTTCCAATTTTTAATTGGTAATGAGATCTCGAGTCTAAAAAGTGAAAAGAAACTAGAAATGTGTTTATGTATTATAAAAAAATCTACAGACTCAGAAAAACAGCAAAGCTTTTTTTATCTTTAGCAGGTAGAGAAATATAAACATCAGTCAAGGCATTTTATCTAAAACAAGTATTTTGAGCAAGCAGTACAACTTTGCAGATCAATAAAAAGGATTTCATCTGATCATAAAATCATGATAAAAAGAAAATATGATGTGCTTAGTTTTATAACAACTTTTCATTCTTATGCATGTTATACTATCCGTATTACCTCTAACCCCTCTAAGACTAGATTTTTTGAAGATAAAAGAATTATTTTCTTTCATTAAGAACACTAGAATCTGATGTGTATTGCACACTGCGGACTTAACCAGGAATAGTAGTTCATTCTATGCATATGAGTTCCTTGCAGTATTTACAGGTAAAATCTGTTAAAATGACACCTTTGTTATAATGGAATTTTTTTTTTAATCATCTTCATTATGGCGAGATGAAGTTTTTTCACAAAATTTTCAAGCAAGGGAGAAGAATGCTACTGCACTAAAAACATCTCTACCCTGTTGCACTGACACAACATGAAATTTTTAGGTAAAGTTAGTTTGTACCCAGTATGGGCAAATGGTATTTGGAGTTTAGAAGTAGCTCATAGCAATATATGTCATGTTTTCCACTTCTGTTGGTTTTAGCATGATATCGTCCCGCTCCATGCCTATTTACTGTGCAATTTACAATCTTGCTTCTCCTTTAGAACAAAGAACACAAACATATTTTGGAATGTATTACATGTATTGCCACATATCACATGTATTGACAGAGGATTTAAAAACAACAAATTTAAGCACATGCTGTTTCACAGATGGGGAATCTATCACACCTGAACGCTTTAGGTATGAAAATAATATATTCAAATACAAAGGCTTTTGTTTCACATTAACTGAATATTACATAAATGCTCTGAAATCTGTGATCTATGAGTTTTAGTGAGAAAGTGTCACAATTTCAGAGGTCATGTATTTTTTTCAGTAGGGAAAATAGCTTAACATATCCACCAGCACACTTGCAACACAATGATCACAAATATAGTTCAGCTGTACAACTAGAGAAAAATAAAACCACAACTAAACAATACCTCTAGGCTAATACTTCAATACGTTGCCCTCCAACTTGGCTGCACTGTGGCTGCAATCAATCTCCAGTACTTAATTTACAAAATTATACTTGATTAGATACATAGGTATGACCTCTACAGCATTTTTTTTACATTCTAGAAAAAACTAAGGCTGACTTTAAGAAGTATATATTCCAAATGCATTAAAAAAAAAAATGGAAAGACAGCTGTCAGCTGTGAATATATGAAGTCAGCACTTGCTCTTTGATTATTGGAACAGGTCATCAAAAGAGTCAATAAAAGGATTATTTCTTTTTAGTAAGGGTGACATATTGTCTTTAAGATATATACAATTACTTTCATTTTGCTTTTACGTACATTTGGATTAAATTTGCTACAGAAAAAAAAATCTGCAGGAGAAAAGCATTATCAATATTCATGCAAATTAATTTGTGCAGGGCAATTTAGGTAATCACTTTGACAGCTTGAATTTGGCAATCTTCTAACGAGCAAGCAGCAAGAGCGCTCTGTGACTTTAATGATGAGACACAACACAGATATTCAGCTGAGTATAGTAGGACTCCAAAGCATTAGATGAAGTTTTCTCAAAGAAGTAATGTTAGAATATAATTGTTCCACCCCTTTATCATGGAACATTTCTTTACATTGAAAACAAAAGTGAAAAGTGTCAAGAGTTTACTCAGGAAATTACATGACTAAAATGCTACCTGAGCAGAACACTACACCCTGAACAGGATACTACACAATATTTTCTCATGTTTTTGTTTATTTCTAAATTCATCAGATACTTGTGAATGTGGAAAAAAAACCCCAAACTTCTAAATATCTGAAATTTTAGGGAAATCTGAATTGGTTTAGAACTTTAGAACTTTAGATCTTTTAAAACTATAAATTGTAACCAAAAAAAAGAAAGAAATAATTCTCCTTTCTATGCCATATTGGCATTCTTCTATAGATGAGCAATATGATAGAAATTAATATTTTGTATTGCATACTGACTCAGTAACTGTCTTTTCTCTTAGATCATTTTGGGGTTATTATGGGTACTGAGGGATCTGGAGATGGCATTGGGCTTTATGACTTGTTAGGGTTCTATGCTGGTTTTGCATAGGTATATTGAGTCAGAATATATTTTATATATTGATAAAAAATGTGGGATTTGCCATCAGTCACTGTTGCAAAACACAGTGCCCCTGGCAAAGACATTGTTCAGTCTGTTCACAGGTAGTTATCAAAGGCTCTAAAATCATCTTGTGCCAAGAAAAAAGAAAAATCCCTGTTAATAAAAACTGTATTACAATATTTGTTTCATATATAAGATGTTTAGCCACAGATGACCATCTTGAGACTTGTAAGCATCAGGAAAAAGTGCAGGGTTTTTCAATAAACAGCTATTCTGGACTAGGGAAAAAACTAATATACAACTATATATAACTATATTTTATATAAATGAACCTATTATATGTATATTACAGTAATGAAAATGATGACTCCCATCTGTAAAAAACTGTGAATTCTCATTAAGAGGTCTGACTTGACAACTGCTTTGTTGTTGTTGTTGTTGCTCTTTTTCCTGTTAAAAAGAACACTCAGCCCCTTGAAATTTCAATTATTTTTTTTTTTTAATAGCGTGGTTTCATTGGCCTCAGACCAGGGTGAAGCTACAGATGTTTCATCACCAGAACCTTAAACATCATAAGTAGAGCAGGGAATCGCATTTGATGCTCTTCCTTTTTGTTCTCTAAAATCTAAAACGTATAAAACTTTATCATTTAGGACCATTTTGTGTCTTCGAAACTTCATTTGTATTTTATTTACAAATATCTATAAAAAGGAAGAGGCAACAGAAGCTCACAGAAATGTTGAGGAGAACGTTTTGAAATTCATGATTAGTCGGGATGATAAGCCATAATGGAGCTGTTACTGTCGCTCGTGTCAATGCGTACTCAGAATGTAATCCATGGATTACAAACACAGCGGACCATAGCAGATCCTGTTGTATGAATGGCTGCTGATATGCACAAAAACCTATCATTCTTCAGATAATTATTTTGTCTAAATTTAGAATGTGAACTGCTGACACTACCAAAGGTACTTTTGCTTGGATATCAGAGTAGAAGATGTTACAGGATTTAGCATGTGTTAGCATTAATTGACTATTATGTCTGTCAAGCAAATAAACCCCCACATAATCGAATTAAACAGGGCACTAGAATGGGAACTGACTTGAATGCAACCATAAGAAAATGTAGCTAGAATGTGGGCATTTATAAAGAGATATTTGTATAAATTTTTTTCATGAACTCTGGTGTGAGGTGATGTGAAGTGCACTTGTTTTCAATCTGTGTTGTGGATTCTTAGTGTGCAGTAAGCTTCTAAAGAAGAGCTTTCTGAAAAGAGAATTACTTTTCCCTAAAACTGTTCTAAAATGCCTATACTTTGCTATTTTATTTTTGATGGTGGTTTTACACTGATGAAATAAATTGCTACAGGAGGGGTTTTGTGTGTCCAAAAGGCCATCTCATTTACTATAGTGTGGGTTTATATTTTGGTTTTTTATTTTTAAAGAATAATTTAGTTTTTAATTTATTTTTTTTACCAAGACAAAGGCAATTAATTTATTTTTCTTTTTGCCAGCTAGATATTTTGAGGAAGAGATTTTTTTTTTAGGTTGGGAAAGAAAAGAAAAGAAAAGAAGATTTTAGTAACTTTATAACTGCATTTTTGCACTATAAAACCCAAACTATTTACCTTAGTGTTAGCTTCAGCAGTAAAACTTTGGTCAATTGGGCCAACAGAGAAAGTTACAGAGAATATCTGACTTCCTGCCATAAGACTCAGCATGTAACAAAAAATGTCAATAATAGTTGTTGTTATTGCTCACAGAAAAGACAGAAAATTAGGCTTTCTAAAGGGGACCTTGAGAAGTAAGGACACTAGTGGGTTAGTGAATGAAAACTTGTGAAGGAAGTAATCAAAAAGATCGAAACAGAAAGGAGTCCTCAATACAATGTCAGAGGGTCTTTACCATTTTCACAGACAAGTATTTTCTATTTCATCCTTCTTATAATAAAACATGGAACTACGAAACTCATTGAGAATAATTTTAATTTTTTTTTTAACTTACAGTTCTTAGAGTTCAATGCTGGACAATACTAAAGAAAGCAGTGAATTTATTTAAATTAATATGAAAATGCAACAACATAAACCTTGAAGTGCATCCCAATAATTAGGAAAAGGCTTTGTAGTTGGATACAACTATTACAATAGCATCATATTTTTTCTCCTCATGTAGGTTATAAAGGTATAGGCGG
Organism: Calidris pugnax; assembly: GCF_001431845.1. NCBI lineage: Eukaryota > Metazoa > Chordata > Aves > Charadriiformes > Scolopacidae > Calidris > Calidris pugnax. The sequence continues at coordinate 15,800,274 of NW_015094507.1, forward strand.
AAATTTTACAGCCTCCATTATACAGATTTTGTGCAAACAGAGCAGGCTTGTAATGCCCACAGGTTTCACAGACAAAGGATGAGATGCTTATTGTGGTTAAACCACAATAACTTTTTAGGCATTAAAGTTTTCATTACTTTGCCATGGGAAAGTCTTTTTAAATTTGATATTTTTAAATTTTTTTTTTACATTTAAGCTATTTCCTTCACTATGTTGGGTATGTGAGCTGGTGTCAGGGAATCGCACTATTTGTTCCTAGATTTTGTTCATGGCTGTATTGAAGCACTGTGTTTGGAGAGCCTTACGTTGCCAAACCTGCCTGATCACCAGCTCTGATTGTTCTGTCCTCGTTGTTATTTATTACTCCAAAAGCCCTCGTGCTATTCAAAGATCTTTTAGGTGTCATTATGTATTTGCCTCTGGATCACTGACAAAATTTTTGCAGGGATTCAGGCTCAGTTCTCTCTGTCCCTTGAAAAACTGTCTGTATGACAATCTTATGCTGAAATACAACAGTTAGCTAGCCTCTATCTGCTTTCTGTAAATCAATGCATCTTCACCACAAAATCCCACATACCTCCAGATAAAAGGAGAGTAAATTCAAATATAGACTGATATGTGTATTGGAAAATTTTTCTAAGTATTGAGGTAGGCTATCAACTCTTTCTTGCCCAACAACTGTTTATGTAATTTCTTTTCAATTAATTTTAATTGTTTCTGAAGTTACTTTTTTTTCTTTCTGTTCATTCTGCTCTTCATTTCAGGTTACCTAAAAATTTACTTTTTGGAGGTCCTGAATGTACATAAACAAAGAATACATTTAATATTACTTCAACATAAAATGTAGATTGCTCCTATGATCTCCATGGCAATACATCTTTATTTTCATTGAATATGGTGTAATCTACACTCTGTTCAGCATTCATTTCTATTTTAGTTTCTAATAAAAAGATGTTTTGGATTTTTTTCTTAACAGCAACACTTCAAAGATCACCTCAAATATAAACACTTTATCCAGCTGGCTGCTCAACTTCAACATGACATACTACAAAATTTAACCAACTACCTGAAATAAAATGATATTAATTAGGTAGATCCTGAAATAAGGATCCTGAGTCCACGTGACCTGAAAAAAACTGCTCAGTGGTACATTCACAAAGTTTAACAAGGAATTCCCATGGGGGTGCAGAAATGCTAACATGGCAGAAATTGATTCCAGGGTATCTAGTCTTCATAGGAATTTTTAAATTTAATTTTCTGTTTAAATGAAAAGGCTTCCTGACTGCTAGGGTTGAGAAAAAGTTGCAACTATTGAATATGCTTTTCTGAAATTGTTTATTTTTACCATAGCAAAAGTATACATAATGACACCACAGGGTCTGATTTCTGTCACTTATTAGAGTTCCTCAATGAAGGCATCCTACAGAAAAGGATAGTAACTGAGTAACTGACATTTGGTCTGGGATAGCTCAAAGGACAAAGACACTCCTCAGGAGCATCTGGGAAGTCACCTCTTCGAGCTGGGTTCAAGAGCGAGAAGAAATCTATCAGACATCACTCTGCATTCTTTTCAATTCTGGTGAATAGCTTGTAAAAATGGACTCCTGTGAAGCCCTTAATAGTGCCCTCCAGGGCTTCAGACCTGCAAAGTCAGTATGCTCACCTTTATAAGATAAAAGTAAGATTTTGAGGAGAGTTAGTGAAAAAAAAAAAAAAAAGTTTTTGCATTTCCAGGCCAAAGTTCCATCTTGCCTTTAGGGTATTTTGCATTCCTGGAATGTAAGAGTGAGATCACAGCTACAGTGAAAAAATACACTGAAGGAAGAAAAAAAGAAAAAGAGCAAAACCCCCCAAACCTGCATGTATCTGGTCAAATATTATTCTAATTTTATGTTTTACAGGCAAACTAACTATGATTTTTCAAATTAATTAAGGCTTTTATTATTCATTGATACTAAACAGTCCCTGCTCCTAAGTGTGTGCAATTTAAACAGAGAAGACTGGTGAACTGTGCTACCTTTGAATAGTTTCTCTAGTGTACTGAAAACATCTTCTTTCCTCTCTAGTACATTGGATGATTATCTTCCATTCATGGTGAAAATACCAAAATGTTTCATTACAGCACAAAGAGGGGATATTTTGGTCTAGAAGAGCTGTTTAAATTCTGAGTACCTGATGTCCCTAAAAAAATTTTTAAAAGTAGTATGAGAAAAAATATATAACATTTGATGTCAATAACAGACCATACGAAATCCTAATAAGCCATATTATATAGCCTTGTGATATAATATGGAAGATATATAATGAATTACTTGGGACTGCTGTGTCATGAAATAAAATGAGATCATCAACTAATAGAAAGTTAAGCATAATGCAATGAAAATATACGTGATTTTGTAATTTGCTACTGATTTCTTATGATAATAAAACATTAATTGCAACATTGGATTGGAAATCTCAAGGGCAATAATATATATATGTATACGGAGCATATTTCCACTGTATAATTTTTTAAACTGAAAAATATTTTAGTAACGTCCAGACACCTGTAGAATGACCTTCTTAGCTTTTGTCTTCTGATTTAGAATTAAAATGTGTAAATGAGTAAAGAAGTAAGAGAGTCTTAGGCAAAGCAATTGACATGACTTGAACTAGGGGCCATAAAAACGAGTCATATACCGGGAATCAGAGCTCTGCAAGCTTGGAATACAATCACAGCAAAGCTCACACCTCCTCTGACATTGTATGTGCAGAGTGATTCCTATGAGACTTTTCATTACATTCACAGATGACCCCTATTACTGTGCTCTTTCTTGACAATTCTGCAGGGGAAGGACATTCCAGAATGCTACAAAATTGCAAGCACAAGAATATTAAAAAAAAAAGGAAGTTGAAAGTTATACTCACAGCTCCACAGCTATGTTGACCAGTGGTCAAACGGTCAATTATCCGTCAGCAAAGTGCTTTTGGAAATATCTGGCAGTACAGCCCATCAGCAAAAAATCCTCAGTTACAAATAAGGAAAAATAAAACACAGTATAACATTACTTTTAAAGGATTATGAGATTATGAGAAAATTGCACAAGATGATTTTTAATTCCAGTTTAGCACGGGGTTTTATCCCAGTTTTCAAATCATAATTCTCTTGAAAAGACAGTGTCCCCACAAAAAAAAAGAAAGAAATTAAAAAAAAAAAAAAATACAAAAAATACTCAATATTTTAAAAAATTAAGTAGCTTTTTAATGGATGATATTTTGTTTAGAATGGATTAAATGATCTCCTTTCTAAAAGAATCTGTCAACCCACACAAGCTCATTTGTAAAGAGCAACTTCTATTCTGATAGTACAGAATCATTGCACTAAATACATTTAGAGAGGACTCAATTTTATCAAAAAATAAAGATAACTGTTTGAAGCTATTTAACATCTTGAATGAAACTTCCTTCTTATCTTAAAGTGAATTATTCCAACTCAATGTTTCATCCTTTCTGAGATGTCTAACAAAGAGTGGGCAAAAATGGCCTTTGTTCTACTCCAGTCCTCTTTACACTTTCTAGTGGAAACTGTATTTCCCCTTGTTCCCTTTATTGCAAAGCCCTCTGCAAGTGTATTTGACTTTTCTCCTTCTATGAAAAGAAAAAGTTTTGTTACAATTTTCTGAGTAAAGAAAAGAGAATCATTATTGTTATGACATAAGAAAAGTTATTGGACAATATTCACATTGTCTAAATTTCGTGTGGTGAGATACCAGGGTACTTTCACTAGGTTCCTATCTAATACATTTTTCTATATTCAGTGGAGAAAGTGAATGTCCTTTACAAAGCAATTCAGAGCCATAGTACACTAAAAAGAAAGACTACCTACAATGGAAAGAAAATAGTTTTATGCGGAAATATTGTCCCGTTGAGCTGATGATTTACAATATGATAACATTAGTTACAAAATCATTAATCAAGACAAGAATTACAAGTGTGGCAAGCAAGGTTAGCATTCTTCATGAAGAAATAATACTGTTTCACTTTGCACAATGTATCATGGTGGTGGGAATCAGAAAGAAACAAGAGAAAACATTTGTTGTGGAGAAATGGCTACATCTATGCAGATCAGTGGCTGTACTAATATAAGCATATGCCCATTAGCAATAGTATTTTTAATCTTTTTGTGTGCTTGATCTGCTTTAGGTGTTGTCCTATTGATGGATTCTGACTCTTTCGTTTAAACTGTGGAGACACAAAATGTGTCCTCAGTTCTTAACAAGCTTTCCATTCAGTGCTTATGGTTGGTTAAGATAATGCACACAGTGGAGAACAGTGCTGAGGGTAGAATTTTTTATACAGTTCTATATTCCTAAGTAGTACTCCAAGCCCCATATGCTCTTTCACATAGTGACAGAAAGGAAAAGAAAATCATCAGGCCATTCTACTTTCCTTAGATAACTGCTGGGTAAGATGTCAGTGACAGAAGGGCTTCATTCAAATAGTTTATGGATTAAGTTTTAGCCAAGAAACTGAAAAAGAAAAAAAAAAAAAAAGAAAATACATTTACTTTTGAACTCAGATTTTTATTACACACTTGGAATTATCTTCTTCCTTTACTTGGTTAGATGTTTCCCCTTTTTCTTATACCAGTGAACATTCAAGGGCAAGCAGCCTGACATACGAAAAAAAAATCAAGTTGATAGACATATTACAAATCTGCAACTCAGCTGGTGAAAATAGAGAATATGAACTGAAACTCACCCTGGGAAGAAAATCTCGACCCAACACTGTGGGAAAAAAAGCAAGCCAAGCAATTTCAAAATTAAGGGATCAAGGTGAACTTGATCATTTGATCATTTTCCTTGAAGCAGTGCCAAATATTTGAAGGCAAATTGGATTTGCAGGAAGGAACTTCAGCACATCAGGTAGAATATGAGCCTGGCTTGAAGAAAAAAAAATCTATGAAGAGGTGGAAAAACATCAGATGAGATCCTCACCCTTGATAACATTTCTTTGAACAGCTCAGATTTCTCAGAAGAGCTGCTAAATTATTCTGACTAAGCATCTGAATACCTCTTCAGCAAGGGGAAGGCAATGTAGCTGCTTAGCTACATGGATATATTAGCTCTCTTAAGGGACTGTACAGCACACGTGCATCATTTATTGGGTGTGCTGTATGAGACATCAGGAGTGTTCCAACTACTGTTTTAATCTTACCACCTACAGCAACTAAAATAGCACTAGTACCTGTTCTGAAGGCATTCAAGCCTAAAGAATAGTGAAAAGGATGAGATGCACCAATAGCATCGGTTTTGTCTCATATTCTGTCCTCCAACACCTTGACTAGTTGTTTGGGGTTCTTTTGTGAATGAAAAAGTAGTGACTATCTAAAGAAAATTTCAGCACTGCACCACTAATGTTTTCCTTTTTTCCTTTTTTTTTTTTTTTTCCCTTTTTTTTCCCTTTTTAAGCCTGGGATTTTATGTGAAAGATCATATATACATCACTCAAAGTCTGCATGACATCATTCCATTGTAGATCAACTAAGTATTTAATTGTCCGTACTGGCTAAAATCCTAACAAATAAAGAAAATTTAGATGCAATGACTAAAATGGGGTTCATGTATTATAAAATATAGTTAGTTTTCTGACTACACACACACAGATTCAGTCATACAATTCACCTGGATGGCAACCAGATATTTCTGGGACTAACTGCAGATTCTAGTAAATTCTAATTTGCCATGGATTTTGAATGCAGCTTCTATCAGCAGAATCTCATGTTATCACCATGTATTTTTTAGGCTAACAGAGCCAGAGATTTAGAAGGATTTAGACTTCTCCACCAAACGCAGCAAAATCATGCATGCAGAAATCCTACTGTCTAATGAAATTTTTGCTTTGGAATAAACTTTGTACTACTTGATCTCCCTATAATGAGCACGATGGTATTCAAACATCAAAGAAAGGGGAAAAAAAAGGAAAGCCATCTAAAATTTTCCAGAAAGAAGTAAAATATCTGCTACACAAGGGATGGAATGAATTTCACAACAGATGGACCTGTGCACTTATTTGCTTATTAACCATCTAAAATTGAAAATTTGCTCTACTAACTATTCCATAATCATACACATGCAATACACTAAAAATAAATTTATTTATTTATTATTTTTAATAATAGAACTACTTTTAAAGGCTATTCAGATTATTTAGTACTTATCACTGAAAAAGATAAAAAGAATGGTAAAACACATAGAGGTGTTCCGAACACTGGCATTACTGTAGTACTCATCCAAAGGATAATCTGACTGAATAATACTTACGCTATAGCCTTGAAACTCTTTCTGGTAGAACTAAATTTTTATGCCTCTCTTTCTTTCTTAAACAGCTGAGAAAGGACCAGGAAATTATCAAGAGATCTGACATAAAATAGCAAGATTACTGCAGATTACTGTCTAGTTATACCTCAATATTTCTGTGAAGTAGTTGCAAGAAAAGTTGAAAAATGTGCTTCTATGAAAGGAACTTTTCTTTAGAGGAATTCATATAGTACGAAAACAAGAAATTCTGTCAAGTAGAATAAACATAAGGGATAAATATAAATATAACTGTAAATGAAAATATGAAATTTAGTTTCAATTGGTGTTCTAGATAACTTCCATAATCTGAGAGAGACAGAAATACTTTCAAGGGTCATGATTAATTTCCTTTATGATGAACTGTCACCTGCAAGTGTCCATGACAAGTTTAAATTAGATGTCTAATTTTATGTCTTAAATCAGCCATGACAGATCTCACCTCAAACTGAAGAGATGCCTGCATGATCACCTCTACTGAACGCTGTCACCAGGAATTTAGTCTTTAATATTCCAAGTGCTATTCTTTAGAAAATTTTGAACACATATTAAATATATAAAATTCCCTATAAAAGAGACACTAGCAAGGTAAAGCTTAGTACAAAAAACTGAAAATTTACCCAGCTGTACCAGAACTAATTTTTTCCATGGTTATTTTTCTCCTGGTGGCAATAGCACATTGCAATGTATATTTGATGATACTAATTTGGGCCTCCTAGTTGACCTATCTGAAAAAATTGCACTGTTATTTAGTAGCAAATCTTTTGGTAAAATCAGAGATTCAAGACAAGTTTTCATCTCTTGAGAAAATATACAGCACACAGAACACAGAGATTAGAGGATATAAATTTCTTTCTGTCTGCTGATGTCTCCTTTTAAAGCCTTCTAAATTAAGATAAACTAACCAGAGGCATCTAAAACACTATGAAAAGTCTTCCTGAATAGCAGGGAAAAAAAAGGAAGTTATGGACTCAGAATAAAATTTAAAAAAGTGGTAAATAAGTGGTAGATGCACTTGACATTACTGTGAGTGTGGATTTATTCCCTCTCACATGAAGATCAAATCTAGGAAACATCCTGGGAGAGGAACAGAGATTTGTATAATACTTTTATAATCATAGTGTGTCTAGAAAGGAAGATTAACTGAAATGTTGACAAAATGCTGGATCCAAATGAATTCTTTCCAAATATTTATTAGGCTTGAAAGAGTAGGAGACATGGACAAGTAATTTCCCAAGGTTTTTAATCGCTCACTGAGAAGCTAAGAACTAAAATAAGGGATGCATGATTGTTACAACATGACTACGACAAAATAAAAAATATGAAGAGACACGGAAACCTCAATATGATAGTGCAGGATGTGTCACAAACATAGAGATACATTCACCCCTCAGAGGTGAACCTCCAGTCAAAATGCAGGTGACTGTTATGGATTTCTTAGGAGTAGAATCCAATCTTGAACCAGAAAGAGGAATTGAAACTCAAAGAAATAACAGAAACATCTATGTCATGGCTTCAGCCGAAATTACCGCAACCGAACCGACAGTTGGCCCTCCACCCCATCCCCAAAAAGAGAAGAGGAAGAGATAAGGAGATTCAGAAGTTTAGAATGAACTAAACTACTTTAATGAAGAATTAATATTAAAATGAAAAAAATAAAATAATAATGAAGTAGATACAATATATACAAAACCATATCAAGCTCCCAGGACAGTCCTGTCACTGGCAGGCACTGGGGAAGTCCCAGACTGGACTCAGTGATGGATGGGAACTGGATTCCAGGTCTGGAGTCAGGAACACTCGGATTGGGATCAAAAGCACAAGAGCAGACAGGGTCCTCTTTGTGCGCCAGCCATCACAGGAAGAACCTTGACCCTTTGATCCCTCAGCTTTTATACTGAGCATGGGGCAGATGGGATGGAATACCCCGGTTGGTCAGGTTTGGGTCACCTGTCCTGTCCACTCCTCCCCATATATGTGACCCCTGTACATTTTTTCTGTTTCCAACACTCTAAGGTGCAAATAACGAAAATTGGCTGACCTTGGTAGTTACAGCAATAAATATAAGCAAGGGCCTCTCTGCATACCATTCCTTGGCATTTAGCACAAACATTGGTCTTATCATTCTGAGAATGAGCAATTTTCTCCACAATATGCTGTTAATTTCTCAGAGTTAGAGGAGGCCTAGCTAAAATGTAAAAGTACAGAACACAAAATTGGTTCGGTTTTACTTCAGCCCGGGACAATCTATTACACACAATTGTTTGTTATTGACCGACTTAGAAAACAATAAATTAAAATTAGACAGGTTGTTATCAGGATTGTAAAACTATGCAACAAAAAAAGAATTATATAATTGCAAATCTCACAGAAAATTATATAGAATATCCTGATTATCCATGATAAAAAGAGAATACCAAAAGGACAGAGGTTTATATGGAAGTTTAGAACTGTATGAAGGTTTTTTGAATTTATATTGAATATAAATACCAGAAAAATGGGGGGGCACATAGTGGGTAGAGAAATAGAATGTTATGAGAACTAGTGAATCCTTCTCTCAGCCTTAAGTTTGATTTCTTTTGTGAACTTTGCTGAAATATTTAACCTTCCAAAAATCTCTCTTTTCCATTCTGTAAGAACAGACTATCTGATCCTCATGAGCATTGAGAGGTTTAGTCTAATTTTGTCAAATCCATTTAAGTCCTTGGATTAAAAATGTTACATACGAGCACTGCCAACTTTTTTTGTAATGACTATTAACAATGGTTGTTTTTTCCTTAAGTTCAGCTTCTGGAGTCATTGGATTATTTGAAAATACCAGTTTTCAATAAAAAACCCATTTTTTCTAGGGAGAATATACACCAGAAATAATTGTTTTGGTTCACTAGAAAGGTAACTACCTTCTGGGTTTGTTTCCTTTTCCTATTGGTCCACAAGTAATTTGTCATTGTACGCACCCTGGAGAAGTGTAAAGGTGCAAAGTTTGTGAGCAGTGTTTAAGATTTGTCTTTGGATGTAGGAGCTACTGTTATGAGTCCAGTGTACCTGTGTCCTCAACATGAATAGTTTTATGAGACAATCAGTTTGGGGGCTTTATGTTTGGGTTTTTTTTTTTTTTGTTCTGTTTTTAATTTTTGGTGATGGTGTTTGGTTTGGTTTTTTTTGTGAGTTATACTTCAGAATAGAAGAATAAGTCTTCTTTCCTCAAGAGAGTGTTTGAGATGCTATACATTGAGTGGCTAGAAACAGTTGCCAGGAGCTGAGAAGCCACAGATTTAATGATGGGAGAAATCCTAGTTACAGCTTTGTATACAGTGCTCTTTATTTATTAGCTCTAAGAAGCAGTATGCAGATTCTTTTATATGCCTTTCTGTAGCACTTACTTATGTCCGTGCATTTTGCATCACATTTTGAGTATTTTCTCTAAGCTACGGATATTCTCTTGGATAACAGGTGCTGAGAAAGCACTTATTATAATATCTGAATCAGAGACACTGAGACACATATCTGATTTCATTCGAAATTTCCCATATAGTCTCTATTGATTCAAGAATGATAAAGAGGGTAGGGGAATTACAATTACTGTAAATACTAAGCGCCAGATTCATCCTTTAACACACCTATCCCCTTGGCTTCAAAGCGAGTTGCCTAGGCATTTCAGTGGTCAAGAATTTGCCTGAGGAACAGAAAAGCATTTTTAGCATAATGTGAGGCGATATTAGGTAGAAGAACTTGGATAAAACTGACTACAACAAAATCCTGGATGAATATTAGCAGAAATAGCTCTGTAAGTCTTAAGAAGAACTGGAAAAGAGTAATATAAAAGTAGACTGGAAAAGTTATTCAGATACAGCATGGGCTAAAAAAGAGTTCTAGTATAAAAATAGATCAGATGACCTAATCTGTGCCTTTGATCGTTAATGTCTGTGATTTTTACAGTCAAGGATAATATAAAGCAAAATCAACAAAGAAATGCTAACGTACAAATGGAGTACAAAAAAACCCCAAACATTTAAGCTTCCTCAGATGCTTTAAGCTTTGCCAGTTTTAGTGCTGGAATAGACCCAATAAAAATCAGAGAACAACTGTCTCAATTTTTCCCAGAAAGATGATTATAATTTTCCATTACACTCTTTAATCAGATGTATTGTAAATTGCAAAGAAATGGTGAGATTTAATTTTGGCTAAATCAGAAAAGTGTTAAGGAAGAAACCATAGGAGAGAAGCAAAATACATTTGGGAAAGCTCTACTATCTCATACAGGAAGAGAGGTTCTTTTTCTTTTTTTATACCAAGCCAGAGAAGGACAAAAAGCACTGACAGAGTGAATGGGAATAGAAAAAGTGAATTAGAAATGCTGCAAAGGGGGAAAAAAAGGTACTGAAAGCACACAGGAAATGTCAGTCAGAACTTTTAGCGAGAAGGGAAGCAAAATACCTCATCTAACACAAAAGATGAGAATAGATAAAGAGGTTAAGTATTAGAGAGGTGGTTGGCTACAACAGACTCTATTACACCTTAAGCAAAAAAAAGAAATGACATTAAGTTTTACAGTAGCTGTCATTAGATAATAGAGTGATGTCTGGTTTTCATTCCCTCAAGCTGCAGTGCTGCAACCTGACTAGACACCACCATCATACAGCAAAAGAGTTCTGAAACTCATACATGCACTGTTTTTTTACCAAGTCAGAAATGTTAAATTGAACATAGAGGAAAAGAAAAATCCTTGTCATTGCAGCTCAGGTCATAAACTGCAATGAATTCATCCTCTTCCTGCACAAGAAAATCACTGACACGTCAGGATACTGCATATAAACTGTACAATGTAAAAAACATATATGTAGTAATCAAAAGTTATGGTTGCATAGAACATAGAAGAAGATAAGGTACAGAAAGAATACAGTTCACTTCTGCTGAACAATCAATGGGTCACTTTCATGACATAAATCCTATAGAACCATGAGCACTGTAGAAATATCTGTTAAATGAATTTAAGCAAATCAAAATCAAAAAAAATGTGTCAGTTGGCCAAAGCTGCACAGAGAACATAAAAGTATAATCGGTGCAGTTAAAATAAAAAGTCCTATGGATGGAACATATAAAAATTAATTTCGCTTTTAGAATCTTAACATCATTTTGTGATTCTGTTTATTTTATCCCTTGTGATTTACCTATGCAACTTTAATATCTAGATTGCTTTACAACCTCTGCATTTATTTTGTTTAAATCATTATATTCCTTTTCTAATTGGAGAAAGAAATATGAAGTTAGTTGAATTGCTGTTTATTGAATTTAGAATTTCACAATAGCTCCGTAGAGTTATCAAATGACTCAAATAATTCCTTTCAACTATATTGTTTTGTTAGCTTAAAATGGCATTAAATATTTTGATGATTTTGGGAGGAAGGAGAAGCTCTATTTTTCACAGCAGAAAAATGTGCACTTTTTGTACACAATTAAAGGTTACGATGACAAGATTATTTAGAAAACAGCAAAACCACAAAAGTTGTTGCAAAAACAGCTTCTTGCTTTTTTTCCAAGAAAAATATGTGGGGATTTTTTAGTGGATGGTGAGAAATTATTCTTGCCAAATTTTTTATTTCCCTAAACTCTGTTATATTCCAAAGAAGTAATTAATTTATGGAATAGATATGGTTGCATTTTATTGTGGTCATCCTTGCTATCACATAAAAGTTTTTTTATATGATAAAAGTTTTTTAATGTTACAAGTGATTTCTTATCCTTTAACTCATCAGACAACAACAGTAAAGTTCAAGTTGCAAGATGGTTGTTTTTAGCAGAGACCACTGGAGGTTACTAGGTTTACCAAGGCAAAAAATGCTTTCTGAATCTCTTAATTATAGATGAAAGCATCTCTTTTCATAAAATTAGAGATGGCTTACCAGTTACTGTAATTGGCATAGACATGTGCAGTTTTATTATTGTTTGAAGAAGTCCTCTTTTCTTTCCCTCCTCTCCTTTCATTCATTCAGTTCAGTGTTGTCATAGGAGCATCTGATCTGACATTCAACACAAGCAGTGAAGTCAGAATGAGCATCAAAGAAAAAGATGGTTGTTCTTAAAGCAGAAAACAGAAACTTTCTCCTCAGGGCAGATCCACTTCTGAAGGTTCCTTCCTTTCTTCTTCCCTCCATCTCCTCCCTATTAATAAGGAATGCTAAATAAACCATTACAGTATTACATGCAGATAATTTCTGTCAGGAAGGATGTGAAGCCTTAATTAAATACTTGTTTTTACCATAATCTTTTTCAGGTTTTTTTTCACCAAATTGATGATTAGTTTATCCATTCAAAATTCAAAAATAATAAAAATGACACCAGCATTCAGTAGGAATAGGCTTACTGCAGCAATTATTGAGCTGAATTTTATGGTTAGGAGGACAGATTACATCATGACAGTCCCTTCTGACCATAGAACTAAGGTTTCATTGCAGAAAGCATAATAGATATGGCTCAGACTATGCTGAAACTATTGGTGTCTCTCTTTTCATGACACAATGCAATCAGTATCAATGTTTAAGTTTCTTTTGTTTCTTCTTGTTTCCCTAAGGATTCTCTGTCTGCAGCACTCTACTCACATTTAATGTTTATACATTCTTCTCTGCTTGGATACCTGGTATCCCTTTTAGGATAATGGATCTCTTGCAATCAAGTCACATCAGACCACCCAGACAGCTCCTTCTCCTCAAATCTATGTCCTCCCAATTGTCTGTTATGTTTTGTTAGAGCCCTCCAGCATGTGTTTCATGGGATGAACTATCATACTTTCAGATGATTTTTACCTATTATTCAGATGGCACTTTCTTACTTTTACATTTTACTAAAGTATGCTTAAATAATAATTGTTTGTATATTTAGAGCTAATTTATCTTTTAACTTGCTAATTTGCTAATTTATTCCTTGAGAAATAAATAGTATATGCAATGCTGTTTCTTACTTTATATGTGCTTTATAATAGGCAAAGATTTGTGCATGCCTCATGAAAACCACCTAGAGTGAGCTATAATTTATATTGTTGTGATTTACAGTTCTGTTTTCATGAGAATTAGAGGGAAGCTCCATGCAGTTGTAACGTGTTTACAAGGTACAGATGAGCGCCAGAGGATTTTCACCTGATTCTGTTCTTATACACTTGCCTTAATCTCTGTGATTTCATGACAGAGGCATTTTTAAAAATATGCTTTGAAAGTTAATTTACATGATTTACAATCTCCAGATTTAAACTTTTTTTGCTAATGGACTAATCCATTAAAAATCTCCAAGTATAGCACTTGGTGCCTTGAAAAGTGACTTGAAAAGCTCACCAAACTGGTGATATAATGCCTTTTGTTCACAGTGTTTAAAAGTTTGCAGCTGAATGAAAAGCAATTCTAAAGTGTGCACATCACTTATCTATGGACTGTACCTCTCTTCTTCCGCAAATATGTATAAATAAGGAATAGATGGCTCTGGTATCGTATATTGGATTTATGCCAGTGCCAGCATAAGTGAATGTGGATTCATGATTAGTTCTGCAGCGACAAAACTGTTGAGTTGACAAATGTGTTACCTAATTGAGATTGCTTTATTATTAAGTACATTATTTGTTATATTGTAATTCAATTGCTCTCGGATCTTCACCAGGCCCCATTGTGTTAAATCCTGACCTGATTTAGAGAGGTATTTAAAGTTAAAAGTAGTTGAGAGCTGAATTCTTCATTGCAGAAGAGATTTAGGGTAATATTTTGTTGTTCTTCCCTGCAAGAAATACAAACAACAAACCCAGAAAAGTGTGTCAAAAATGCTTAGCTATTCCCTCTCACTTTAAATTCAATTTCTTAAAAAAAACCACAACAAAACAACCCAAAGTATTTTGTTCTAGAGCTATGTTTTAGAAATATCACAACTGTTTGTTCTGTGCTATGTTAAAAATATATAAATTAGCCTTGAAGTTACACAAAGATTTTTGTGTTTATTTGGGTTTTTGCCTTTCTATGTTTGTTGAAGGAATAAAATACTAGATTTGTTGTTGGAGGTAGAGAAATAATTTTCCTAAAATATGTGAAAAAGGGAAAATATTTTATTGTGCATTTAACTTTCAGTGTTATATACAATGTACACTGATTGCTCAGAAATAAAAATTGTGTAGGAATTAGCTTATAAAAATAATCAGAGGTTAAAATACAAAAATCCATGGGATTATAGGATTATAAAGAAATAGAAACATGAAAACAAAAATAAAATAGTGTGTGACAAAGGTGAGTGACAAAAACAAGCTTATGATATTGTTAAAGGCTGCAAAAAATTTTAAGGTAGAAATTTTCTACCTACGATGTACGGCAAAGTCTTTTGGGACACCGTAATAAAACAGAATAAGCAGTCATGAAAAGGTTTGTGACTCCATGAGCATTATTTTCAGCAGGTAGAAATTCCATAGCTCATTAATCAGTCATTAATGGAGTAGATTGAAATATCTTCTTTTTAACAGATGCCAGAATAGATGAGGGAAGAAGTCTTCTCTGATGACTCAGCTAAGTATCATTGCCTTGATTCTTCTGAGTGCATCTTATATCCTTCAAGGCTTATTAACTGCCTCATCATGAGCTGAAACAGTTTCTAATACTATAGCATGATTTGTGCTGCCTGAAACACAACTCTAAATTGTGATGTCCGTTGAAATGTGCATTAAAATGGAACTAGAACTCAATGAACCCCCTGAGAGTCTTTCTGCTAGTTTCAGTGTGCTTCAGCCTGGATACGCGCTTATCTCTGCATATCAGCAGTGAATATGCTCTTACAATAGCATCATTACCGTGAAGGAAGAATGGCCCAGAAGTTAGAGAATAAGCTTGGGATTCAATTGCCACAACTTCTACTCCTTTTTTTATTACCTTCCTGCGTTACTCAGGACTTTTTTCTAACAAAGGAGACAGTGACGCACCCCAGCTCAGCCACTGCTCCTTCTGGAGCTCCAGAGCTGCTTCATAGGTGCACTGACTTTTCCAAGGGGAAAAGCTAACGTGGTCTGTCTATTTACCTCTCAGGCTAAAACCCAAATAGAAGAGGAAATATCCAAATCATTTACGTTGCCTAAAATGTACTCGACATCTTATCAGATGAAAAAAGCCAAGGAGCCTGTTACACAAAGTCCTGATTTTACAACCATTAGTGTATTTGCCAAGCAATTAGAATACAACATAACCAGAATGAGACAACTTCTGTCATGTTACATGACTCCGATGGACATACAGACCTGGACATACAATCCTCTGGACTGATGTGCATGTACCTGAAGGGTTAGGTACAGTTGATTAACATAACAGATGTACATCCAAAATGCCTTTGTAGATGTACTTTGTGTCAAGGAAAGAGGCAGGAGCTGAAGCTGGCTCTTTTTTTCTCATGTTGCCTTTTGGTTCACTTAAGCACATGAAAAATTGTCCAGTTTTCTGGCTTTTCTGACCCCAGCTCCCTTCAGCCACGAACTCTACCCGTGCTTTGAATAGGCAACCACAGTATTCAGTGGCTGGACAGGGTGCAAACACCCCAGTCTTACACCAGCAATGTGATGGGTTTGGTAACTTTTTACTTCACAGGCATTCACTAAGGCAACATTTGTTGACATGAGGTGGTGAAATGGAAGCTGTATTTAGTACACCTGGCAGATAGACTTTTATTCTTTAAGTTTAAATGTTGGCTTCCAAGCACTAAGGGGAAAAAAAACCAAAACAAACAAACAATGAACAAATGTTCAATGAACTTGTCAGAGACATAAATACAAATTATGTTACCACTAATTAATTTTAGTGTACACTACCCACACAGAGCTTGGAATATTCATGTCCAAGACACTCAGTTTACATTTATTGCTTGTGAAAAACCAAGCAGATACATAGAAAAAAATATAAATAACCTTGTTGTTCCTTTGCAAGCTGTCAATCAAGTCAAAGCTTGAAAGTGACATATAAACCCACCTAACAAGAAAAATCAAAAAGATTTTATATGTGTAACGTATAAGCAAGTCACCAAGGACTAACTGGAGTCTCTCTACTGCACCTAAATTGAGCTCTTTAAGCTTCTGCTGCCAGATACATTCTTATCACAGCTATCATTTTTAATGCAATGAAGAAATCCAGCTTCAATCTGTTTGACAGGAAAATAGATTTATTATAACAGAGTAGTTGGAGAGAAAAGAGAGCTCTTAAAATACAGTTCAGAATGAAGTTTGCACTTTAGCTGATTTGTCAATAATTATAAAATTACTGATTAGTATAAGATGTGGGCTGCATTGCCTTGTTGCCCAAGTACTTGGTATTAAAAAGAAAAAAAAAGAAGGAAGAAAAAAAAAAAAAGTCTTTTTTTTCATATTCATCATACTTTTGACAGCCTAGCTGGTGATTAATGAAAGGTTCACGCAGGGATACCTCTTCACCATTACAAGCAGCAAAGCACAGAACAGCAGTTATGGAATAGATTGACTGGCTTGTGTAATGGCAACCATGTTCCAAAAGATCTTCCTTGCCAGCTACTAAGACACACATACTAGATTATTTATCAGGCATTGTTGTTGGTATTGTTTTCTAACACTATAACATTATGCCATGCTCTCATTTCCTTTCAAATCACTGGATTCTTTTCATTCATTTCAATGGGATTTTAGTGGCTCCTTTAATAAAGCAGGTGACTAATATGATCACCTTTCTGGTCACTGATTTTAATTCCTTCTCAGATGGTAGTGATGAATACTTTCATTATTAAATTGACTGAAATGTCAGAAGCAAAATTTATAGCAAACCAGTATGATGTGAGAAACCAAGCCAAAGAAGCCTTCTCAAGGATTCCTGCAACTGCTGCATTTCTGCCTTCTCCCTGCTTTGCCTCTCTGTCCCCCGTCTTTACCCAGTCAAAGCTCCTCACCTCCCCGTATGTACATCACCCCTTTGGAGGCGGCCAGGTTCAACTCAGAAGTGAGCTGGGGTGACACAGGCCTGAAAAATGAAGAAATTAGTCTTGTTCATGAGTCCAGCTTTCAGAGGCACTCTGAGGTCAGAGTTGTTTTTTTTGTAGGAGACAAACTGAGCCTTTCTTTTCAGTTTACGTATTTCCCACTGAGGCTGTTGGATGCAGTGAAACCAGGTCCACAGCTCCTAACTTTCCACAGACAGTATGTAAAGAAGGGAGATGTCAGAATTTCAATTCTAGGTACAGTTGGTACAGAGGGCTAGCAAATATGACACAGGAATCATATGGGACTCTTCCCACCTGGATGAGCAGCTGGAGGCCATCCAGTAAACTCAGAGCACATCAAAGGTCACAGAGCACAAATGTGCAGGGAGCTGAGTCAAGTCCCTCATCAATACCATCATTTGGGTCAATTCAGTTGCCTAAACTTGTGCCTCTGGCCATTTAAGAGGGCTTAAGGTATGTCACCTGGTTTTCATCTGCCAGCACAGAATAACGCAGATGTCCATCAGCCTTTTTATCCTCACAGCTGAGAAGCAGCCCATTACTCTGACACGTGGCAGAGCAAAGAAATGGAAGAGTTCACTGGTGCAACCATATCTTCAAAAATGGACTCACTCAAGGAAGCACTGCAGATGAATTTTGCTTTTGCTGTGATTGTTGACTAAATGACATTAAAAAAAAACCCAAAACTGCCTGAAGGATTGGAGCAACATCATCGATCGTGAGAGCTCAGAGCCCCACTGTTGTGGTTATTACTTGAAACTTCTTTGTTCAGGACTCAGAGTGGTACAGATTGCATCCTTTTTGCTATTGTGTACATTGGGTAGTCCAAGACACTGACTGCGTGTGTTTAGCAATTATTCCCTGCCCAGCAATGCTTTGTAATCTCTCAGTCTTTATACTGAATAAAACCATTGTGTCATTTTCAGATCCCTGTGTATGCTATTAATTTATGTTTTCTGTAAAATGATCTGAACTTATATCCAGGGGAGATAAGTAAAACTGAAAAGCATTACTCTGCACAGAAGGGAGTGAGGTACTTTTTTGGACGGCAGGGTTGTTTCCATTATAATTCATTAACTTCTGCAAAGAGGGTTTTCAGCTGTGAAGGGAATACACACTCTGCTGCTAAGACCCTGGTTTATCTGTGTACACACAAATATCTACTGGCTGCATGCATGCATGTGTACTTACATATTCATGCCTCCGGAGCATATATACAAACATATATTTGAATGTTTCAAAAGCAGCAAATAACTGTGGATATAAATACATACACAGTGAATTAAGTATTTCATCATGAAATACTTAAAACCTTAACAAACACCATTAACAGCTCCCTGAGATCTCAGTTTTTACTGCAATAAGTAAAATTATGTTTTTCACACAGTTAAGGACAGAAACCTGAAATTGTTCCTCCCCATATTTCAGATGCCATGACATAAATGAAGAAAGAAAACCAAACCCAAAATCAAACAACCAAAGGGCCAAACATCTTCTTCATAAAGGTAACATGATGTAATCTAATGCTATAACTTACTGAGGAAGGGGGAAATAGATGACTAATGATTTTTAAGCCTTGGAGTTAATAATACTGACAATCATTGGAGAGGAAATGACATTACCTGTATGGCCAAGTTGCAGCAACCTATAATACAACATAGTATTACTAACAGACCAAATTTTATTTCCCAGACCCACTGATATGACAAGAGATAATAATGCAAAAAGCAAATACTGGCACCATGATTCAATGATGGGGGACAAATTCCAAGGGCCAGGGAGTAAACCAGTTTTTGCAGAAATATCCATTCCAGGCAAACCAGAGCCAAATTTATATTTTGTTTATATTTGCAGTGGGTTATCCTTGGATAGCAGCCACACTCCAACTCAGCTTCTGACTGACTCCTCCTCCTTCTTTGGCAGGACAGTAGGGAATAAATAGGAAGATCAGAAATGAGGAAGTTTGTGGGTTGATAAAAAGAGTTTGTTTACCAATTACTGCCGTGGGCAAAACAGACTCAATTATGGGGAAAATGAACATATTGCCAATTAAAATAAATATTTAATTATGGATTCAGGTAACAGAAACAAAAATGGGGAGTTCGTGGCCAGTAGACAGAGGATTCTCACAGCTGCCACTTCCTCATCACGCTTTTCCTCTGTTCCAATGTGGGCTCACCGTAGGCCACAGTGTTCATCTGCTCTGGTGTGGGTCCTTCCAAAGGTTGCAGGGAATACATTCTCCTCCATGGAGCACCTACTCCTCCTCCTCTGCCCTTGGCTGTAGTGTTCCCTCCGCTGTTTCTCATTTTGTTTCCTCCTGTGCATAGTATTTGTCCCCACAGAGTAATCCCCCAAGCAGGCCCTGGCTGACAGCACCTCACCAGCTACAATCAGTACAGAATTTTAAGGGATTGTTCTTAATTAGATATCTCCTATCAGTAAAAAATTGTTGACAGGTTTTCCTTTTACTGTGGCCTCTAAATTCTGCATTTTTAATTTATGACATTTGCTAACTGTAACTTTTCTCAGACACTATGAACCCACTGCAATATTTATATGCTCTTGCTGAAGTAACCAATATCACTGTCTTTTAGTAGCTGATAATTTACTGTGACAACAGAAATTTTGTGGATAAATAAACAGATACAGAAGAAAAGATATTTGTTAGAGGAACTGAAACAAACAAACAAACAAACCAACCTCTATAAGACATTTGCTTTGGAGTAAATGCAACTTTAGCATCATTGCACCAGTCTAAAACAAAGAATTGTTTTGTGTGTGTGTGATGAAGAATTGGAAGCAGAGACAAATCACTCTCTATTGGCCACAACCTCCCCATTTTTACTTCCTGTTACCTGAATCAATAATTAACTTAAATTAATTTTTTTTTAAATCAAGTTTAAAGAGTTTAGCCTATTCTGTTCAGCATCCTGTAGTGCATTAGCACTGCCACTAGCATAAATGGGTACTAGCATAATATTTTAGTGTTATAGTGGAATATTTCTGTTGAAAATTATGATTTGTACCTATTCCTGCTCAGATCAAAGAGAACTATCAAGTACAAAGAATTCCAGTGAGTCACAGCTTCTCCTACATGAGCCATAACTGCAGGAGCACAGCTCAGTATACTTCTAAGGTTAGTGACTTGCTTTATCATTTGTGAAATAGTCATCAGGAAATCAGGAAAATAAGATTTATTATTAGCTGCTTTTGTTTTCCACCTACAGTTATGGTATGTGAATATGGAATGATCTACAGAAATCAAGTTTTTAAAGAAAACTTTGACGGATACTATTAAGTGTTATAATATTTAATCACAACTGCAGGCATTGCATTTAAACTTTCATGTTTTGTCCCTTTTCATTTGCAAATGCCATCCCACCCAGGATTCAGTGCTGTAGTATGGTACTTCTCTTAACCATAAAAAAATTACATAAGAAATGTATGGGGGAAAATCTCATTATGTAGTTATTCTTTCTAGAAAATATTTTCGTAAGTGTGTAAGTTTGACTTAATTAATTTTAATATTAAATGAAAGGGCACAGCTCTGGAGAATATCACACAATTGTCATAATAAAACATTGTTTACCAACTAAATGCAAAATATTAACACAGAAGCTATTGCTACCTGTTTGCTGTGTCTAATTATTTGGGTTATAGACACCCAGGTTCATGGGGGCCTCGTGTGTTGTAGAAGCTGTTCCTTTCTGCATAAATTATAGTATAACTTGCTTTAATTAGAAGCAGATTGGGCTCTCCTGTCTAATGGTCACAATAACTGATACAAAGGCAACTAAGTTACACCAACTTCCAAATAATTTTACTTCTAAACTTGGCTTTGATGTCTTCTCACTATCACTGATAAATACTCTGAAAAGTGGGGTTTTTTTTTAAATAAAAGTTTCTCAGTAAATTGGTACAGACGGCTCTATCAGAACCTAATTATGACTGTGGAGCCAGAAAATAGATTGCATTTCCCATACATTATTAATGCTCTTCAAATCCCCATTTGTCATGTTCAAGGTTATGTAGAGATGACATTCAAGGAACCCAAACTCCTGGCTAAACAAATTTCAACAATCCGAGTCCTTTATAACACCATCTTCTTAAACTCTTGGATAAGATTAAAACTATAGCATCCCTCTCATGGGATTGTGCAGAGACCTTAAGGAAATTATTGATGACAAAAATTAAGTTCATACTATAAGAAATAATTTCATTAACATGTTTTCCTTATATAATAGGTATGCAAATGTGTGTATAAAGAAAGAATTAATTTTGTAGGACCAGCTGATGATTACTACATGGACATGTAAGCAATTAGGCACATTAAGACCTGTAACTAGTACAGAGTTACATTAATAGAAGGTGATACAAAATTTTATTAGTAAATGCACATTGATTCTGAGAATTTTTAATAGAAGAGATCACAGTTCAAGTGGTTATCATAAAATACATATGTGTTTTTTACTGCTAGAAGCACAAAAGAAATCAAATTGTATGCACTTACTTAATTCTGAGTACTTGTAAAGTAAGAAAAGCTTTGTATGAGTAAAATAAGTCTTAGGCTTTCAGTGTCCTTTCAGCTATTTATTCTAATACTAAAAAAAAAAAGACTTTGAATACAAAAGTCAAATGAAATGATGTGAAATTGTCATACTATCCAGCTTCCACTTATTTGGTGATGGATTAAACAATATTGCAGAAGTCTGTGATGTTTCAGATTTTTTATTGTGTTTTGGTACTTCAGTAAAAAAAGGTACTCTGTTTTATTTCAGCTTAAGTAAACACCAATTTCTAGTGGAAAAAGTGAGCAATCAGAGTTATCTGTGATGAAAGATGAGAAAAAATGTATTATGAATGCAGTCATCTGCAAACATCTGAAAAGTACAAAGCTTCTCCCATTCTATTCCCCACTGTTTATACTTGCTGAAGCTATAAACCACTTATTAGAAGAAAAACTGTAGAGCAAATTAGATACTGGTACATAGCTGTTGGTGACTTACCAAGAATGGCTACATAAACTTTTATAGTGTCTTATCATGCTGAGCCATCTTACAGTACTTTACAATATTACATTAAAATTGAAGGCTAATCCATTTTGCAGATTTACTGTTCAGATAAAATGAGATAAAATCCAAGGGACCAAATTCAACATGCTTGCAACTTCTGTCCTCTCTACAGTTCCACAGCTGATAACTACTCCACAGAAAGCCAATATGTCATATACTTAGATCTAAAAAGGCACTTGCAAGCTAGGGCAAATTTAAAAAAGCAAAAAAAGCCATTTATTGGCCTGTGTTTTTCAGTAATCTCTTTGTTATTATTTCAGATACTTGGATTTAGGTAGGAGCTTATTATTATTATTCTCTCATATCACGATTCTTTATCTTCTTGATCCTGCTGAGAAGTTGTTACTCTTTCAATGTGGGCGTGTGTGTGTTTTTGAAGGAGACACTATGCCATCATCTCTTGCTGATCTAAATATGATGTGGAAATAAACAGTATTAAGCATCCTCACGATACTGAGGAGTTTGCTAAGAAGAATTAAACCTATGTTTAAACAAACTATCTTGAACAGTTAGAAAATGTACGAACCTGCATCAACACATTTGTTTTTCTATTGCAAATAGAATAGAATCTAGAAAGCTTTAAGTAAAGATGATACTTCGGTTCTCATGTCAACAGACAAAATTAATTAAATAAAATAAAAAAGAATTTTAACAACAAAATATGCTCAGTTGTTATACCAAGTAACAACAAATGCTAGAGAACAGTTATAGGCAGAAAAGTAATGATTTGCGAAGATGCACATGACCAGAGAACTAAAACTAAACTCGATAGTTTGAACTTTCTAGTACCTGTGGCATAAGATGCAGTGAACAATTAATGCCCACACACTGTCAAATCTCTTTGTTGCTGTTTCTTGTTTATTTTTTTAATTCTATACAAACTTTTTGAGATAAGAGGAACAGAACTGCAAACGATCTTCAAGATGTGGCTGAATCATACATTTTTTTCAGTGAAAGAATCATTTTTCTCTGTAATCTCCAGATCTGGTTAGTATTTCTGCTTGCTGCTGAAATTTGAGCTTGTGTTTTCACAGAACCATTTGTCATAACCCAAGATCCTGCTTCTGATTGAGAACAGTCAATGCAGAGCCAATTGTTTTTTTAAGTTTTAATTTTTCTTGTGCATATTTGTGTGTCATGTGTCTGTGTGTCTACACAAGAATGTACATGAATCACTTCATATTTATCTACACTGATTTGAAATCTAAATTTTATTTCCTTTTTTTTTTCCTTTTGAATCTCCCTGGTGAAATAAATGCGGTATCCTAAAGCTTATAGAGTTATACAGTTTCCCTTATACTCCAATTTTTGGTGAAAAACTATAAAGCAATAAAAAAAAGCCATTTTGAATCAAAATTAATATATTTAATCAAATTTTTGTTGGATGCTGTATTGTCTCTCTTCTGCCCTAGAAAGTGATTCACGTGTCCTTCACCTTCTCCTGGACAGAGTTAAACCCTATATTCAGCCTTCAGTGAAAGCATTGCTAAAATCTGTAGTGTCACTCAGCTCTTTTATTTATTTTTTAAACATTATTTGCATTTAATAAATGTCATTAGCAGATTCCTAAAATTACAGATGTCAGTATTTAATGTAAATACTTAGAAAAACTAACAAATTTTCATGAACTTTCTGGATAATCATTATCCCTTCAGTAACATACTTTTTAGATATACATTGTCAACTGCACAATTATAGTACTAGGTTTGTGTCATTGTACCAGATTCTCTACAGACAGATCACACTGCCTTTCTTTAGACAAACAAACAAAAAATTGTAACACAAAACCAGGAATTTAAAATATAAATCTAGAAGTTAAGATATTTTAGCATAATTTTGTGAATGAAGGGCAGCTCAAAGTGGGCCATCTTATCTGATATACATATGTATAGGACTTTGCTAGTTATCTCAGAATCTAGCTGTTTCTTAAAATAATGAATAATGACTGGAAAGATGGTGGGTACAGAAGGTATCCATACGGAAATGTGATGACAAAGCAAGAGGCGAAGTGGAAGTATTCCAATATATAATATGCCAAATGAATCAGTCAATCATTTCTGAAAAGTATTACTGATCTTGATTCTGATATTCCATTTATTGGTTAAATTGTTCTTCATTCGCTTAAGTGCAAGTGAAGCATCACAGTCATTATCCATCTAAATAAGGTCTCCATGATATTTTCATACTATCTGTCACCTTATAACTCTTGCAATAGAATCTGTTTCAATAACAGTATTGCGTTTATTACTTGGCTATGTGTGTGACTCCTGTTACATTGAACATTAGTTAAATTAACTGCCTTTTATTTAATATCTTGTGTGTATTGGATTTTTTTTTTCTTCTGGTGAGTCTTACAGTTTCTATAGATTGCCATAGTGTAGTATGCATTAAACTTGACAAAAAAGACAGAATCTATGATTCTAGGATTCTAAATCACTAAAATGAGTCAATTGGCATTTTTCTCAGTAATTTCGATCTGCTAAGAGAGAATTATTTGAATGATACCAAGAAGCATGAAGAAAAAAATGTATCAAAGAAGATTCTTTTTTTCTTTCAACTTCATAATTTTAATATTATCATTGACTTTTCTTGGTACGTGTCACCACTGCTGATTGATATGACTCTGTGTGTGACAAAATAGCTGGAGAAGGCATTATCTAATGTTTCTGTGAACCCTTTGGACCTGCATAGAAGTAAATCTGGAGATTATCCTGGAGTAACTTAGAAACCTTGAGAAACTGATTTATCTCCCTGAAAGATGAGAGGTCATGGGAAGATTTCAAACATGTTCTGTTCCATTCCAGCAAAGATCAAGGCACCTGCGAAGAGCCTCACATAAACCACTTTCTTCCTCCACTGTCCATAGTAGAATAAAAAATGACACCTTATCTCCTACTTCAGGATAACAATACACATAACTTTCCAGTTAAACACATATAGATGTAAATTTTAGTGCTGTAAAATAAACACAGTATAAGCCACCTTAATATCCTGCTACTGTAACAAATACATTAGTGCTAGAGTTTAGGACAAGTGTTAGATTAAACGGGAAAGAATTTGTCTCCTTCAAGAAAGTTGACTATGGCAATCCAAAAAGTCAAATTTGCAGAACCTGACTTAAGACTCAGTCATAAAAAAATATTTCTTTTCTGTCCCCTTATGTCTTCTGCCTGATTCTGCGAAGGCACTAAAATCCCTGGAATACTGAAAACAGGTTGTTTCTGCTAGGTGAAAAGGATAGTACCATCTTATCTAAACGACTGAGTGAGACTTTACGGATTATATAGTGAGGCCTGTTAAATGACTTTAGAGTAATGAAGTAATTTTAGCACCTGCTATTTTTTTTTCCACAAAAAAAAAATTAATTTCAGTCTTAATATGCGCTTCTCAAGCACAAGCCAGACCCTAATAGACTGCTTGCCAGCTTGTTTGCTCACTTTCTAGCTTTCCTGCTTAATTAATGATCAACTTTTTAAGAAATATTTCTTAAATTATAAAACCTTGAACAAATACTTAGTCTTTGTGTCCAAAAATGAGCATCCACATTCTGTGTTTTGGCATTCTGATCTCCTGAATTAGTGAATACATGCAGCTCCCAGGTATTCAATATGAATAATTTAATTTATATTTGCTGCCCTGTGAATCATCATGACAAAGAACAACCTCAAATATTCAGTGGATGATGGGTAGCTATTAGTGAACGGTAAATGTCATTAGTTTCTCTCATTAAATTATCTGGAACTAATGTGAAAACAAAGCAAAAAAAAAAACCTGTTGTTTTGTTATTGTTTAGCTGTGTGGTTTATTTGTTTGTTTTTTAATTTCAAATAATATGCCAATTCTTTTAGCTTTATAATGTCTAAAAAGATTTTTACATACTTTAATTTTTTTAATGTATTTAGGAATTTATTCTAGAGGAAAAACTGTAAAATTATGATAATTTTGGCCCTATTATAGTTTCTTAGAGACTAAGTACAGCTGAGAACCCTTAGGTTGTTTACACAGCTGTGATATTCTAAACACTCTGGCAAACTTATCTTTTTGGGTACGTTGGTGAAAAACTAAAAACTTACCATTCCAGTGCACCCTATAAACCTCCCCTTCACATCCCACTCTTCTCTATTTTTCTTCCCATCCATCCCTATCATCTCCCCTCTGTCCTCTCCACTTTTCTGAATGGCATCCTTAATTCAGTGTTCAAGGCTGAGTGGTGCCAATTCCCGTACTCCATCTTGTCCAGTCTTCTACATTTTGTTTTCTCCTATGGGACTTTTTTAATCATAAAACCATAGATCGGAACTCTATGCACACTTGAAGTAAGTAAGTATACTTTTAGCTCACCTAATTGTTCTTTAGAATATACGACACAAAGTTTAGTGTTTGGTATATTTTAGGAAGCACTTTGTAGCTAAAATATACTCAGGAGATTGCTATTTAAATGACAAGATAACTGCTTATTAAATGATGCAGCTATTTTAAGCTCAGAAGATTAGTCACTTTTTTTTTTTTTTTTAATCTTCTCTCAAAACTTAAAGTGGTAGTTTTCTCCTTTCATAATTTAGGCAATTTTTTCCTGTGGAATCAATATGAAAATAGCAAGATTTTCTGGATTAAAGCTCACCACTGCTTTAGTGAAATTTTTATTTCTTTCCTTGAGTAATTTCCCTGACCTGCTTTCTATTCCATTTTTTATTTATATAGAATAAGACATTTGTTATTTCTCAATTTAAATTGCTTTTTATCCATGCAGGACAAATTAAAATGGAACTCTTAAGGGAATCATATCATCTTGATTACCATACTAAAATAGAGGCAGGTTCCACCAGTAGTACTGCTCACTGACCTGTGTCTGCAAGTTCTTATTTCAAATTCCAGCTCTGTAAGTGACTTTGGGCTACTTAGTTAACCTCTGTGTGCTTGGCTTTCTCCCTCTGAAAATTACTTATCAACTTTTTTTGAGTTTTGCAAAAGATCTGCTTTTTTGTTTTGTTTTGGTTTGGTTTGTAAACACAAACCAACTCCAAACTATGTTTATGATTAAAATCATAAAATCTGAAAATCTCATATGATGATGTTCTTACTTCTTGAACTATTGCAATTTTCCATAAGACACGCATGAAAGGGACAAACAAACAATTGTAAGAGTTGTACCTTTAGGCTGTACATCCAGAAAGACTGCAAAAGCTACCATGAGCACTGGGAGTTGCCTGGGTTCTTCTTCATCTTTGGCATCACAGCCTGTGGCAACCAGTCTGTCACTGAACAAAGGTCTGAGCAAAGAGTAGAAGTGGAAAACCAGACAACGTAGGAGACTAATGTGAAGGATGTCCTTGTCCACTCCATCCACAGTCTTACTTCTTCCAGGCTACTGTTAATTTTCTTCATAGCAGCTGGTATGGTGCTTTGTTTTGGATTTGTCACGAAAACACTGTTAACAACATACCCATGTTTTTGTTATTGCTGAAGAGTGTTTACGCCGTGTCAAGGTCTGTTCTACTTCTCACGATTCCTCACCAGGGAGTAGGCGGGGGGAGGACAAAAATGTTGGAAGGGGACAGCCAACCCCAGCTGACCAAAGGGACTTCTCATACCATACAACATCGTGCTCATCAATAAAAACTAGGCAGAAAGCTTGCCAGGGCTGGTGTTCAGGCACTGGTTGGGAATCAGTTGGCTGGTGGTGAGCAGCTGGGGTTTTGCATCACTTGTTTTTCTTAGTTTTCTTTTTCTTTGAAGAGAGGAGGTTAAGCCACAACAAATTATCTAGATTCAGGGTGTCTTTCTGGCAAAAAAAAAAAAAAGCTCAAATTGATAGAAATGTAATTTAGTTGTTTTACCGTTAACAGTGTGAAAGAAGGAAGGAGGCCTACTACAGGTGACTAGATCAGTCTATGCAATCTTAGAGCAATTAACCTGTAGACAATGATTATTTGACGGTGAACTGAAAAAACACAATTTTTTTACAATTAGCAATCTATGTAAGTAATAACTCCTTAAAAAAAGAATCTGAAGTCTCTGACTCATTCCAATGTACCTCAGTACAACTTATTTTTACAGACTTTCTGATCAGCAATCTTTTGTTTGTTGCATGATATGTTGTCAGACTACTGACTGACTAGTCTCTGACTTTTCAGCTTATCATCATTCTCTAACCTCATTTTCTCAAGCTTGTTTCTCCTCACCAGGGATACAAACTAATTGGTTTAGTTGGCATAAACTGTTTTCTTTCTCAAGGGCTGTCGTGCCCTGTCACCATATGATTTCTTACTTCTCATTTACCTATGAAGTTAAGCCCCACATGTGATTGCTTTTATGGAGACATCTCAGTATCTTCAGATTGGAACATATACTTTGTTCCGCAGGAAATACAGTAACTGTTTATTCAGAATTAGAGACACTTAAACCCTAATTCATCATGTCAAGTGACTGAATATTTGCAAAAAACCCTGTTTACAAAAGACAGTTGAAATTGCATTCAGAATGCTGCTGATGCTGAAACTAAGTTACATCTCAAATGGGAACAGGAAATCATTTTGTTTATGCTACATTTTGGCTGGAAAGAAAACCCACAGCTGGTGCAACCCTAAACTTGGAGCAGTCTGAGATTCCCCACCATGACTTTGATGTCAAACAGACTCTGTCTTTATGTCTCTATAGCAAAGAGTGAACAAGGCAGGGCCAATCTATTTATAGTCTTTGATATTTTCATGTGAGGTAAGTCAAACACAGTCAAGGCTATAGGGTTGCTGGCTAAAATATGAAAGTCTCCGAAAAATCTGCCATTCATAATTCCCATTTATTGAGGAAACTCTTAACTAAGGATTATAAACTAGATCATTAGTTTTGGCTCCAGTATTACCAGATGGCAAATGGTACTGTGGGAAAAATCTACCTCCCTCCGCAACTAGCAGAGTGATACCTAATTTTATGAAAGATAGATCTTGCATGTCATGGTAATCTTCCCACTTATGGCTTCCAGGTTGGAAATAAAAAGGCATCCTGAAAATGCTGTTCTTGGTATAAGATGCAGCAGATAATCATCTTAAGCTTAACAGGATGTTGTGAACAATTGCCTGAAAAATTTTCTCTCTACTCTACTGAATATAAAGAATATTTTTTTCAATGGGATTGACGTTGGATACTCAAGACATTCCCATCTGAGGGGTCCTGGTTTGAGGTAAAACAGAAACAGACCTCCAGACAACTGCATTATGTAATAATAAATAAATAAATAACATGTTTATCAGCAATAAAGTCAAAGCTTTCTCATGAATAAGGATTTAAACTCAGAAACAGTAACAGTACATCCTCAGCAGAGGATAATAACTACTGAATCCAAGAATATTCAAAGCTAAATTAGAAATTTATTTTACCAATGTGCCTTTCCAAGAGTAATTTGTTTCTATTTCTACATGTGTGTATCCATTTATATGTATATCTATCTATCTATCTATCTACATATCCACATATTTATGCATGCAATCAACACATGCAAGTGATTGCTTCCTCCTATGCAGTGAAAGAACAGAGATAGATTCATATCGTAATTTCAGGAAGCAACTAATTTATAACAGGAGGAGGAACTGCCACAGCAAGTGACTAAATAGGAGAGCAAGTATGTTATTGGAATAGGAGCAGTGAGCAACAGCTTAAGGTGGTTTTTTTGAACCAGAGATCAAAGACAGAGGGCTACTAAGAAAAAAGGAACTCTGGGGAAAGTTTATCTTTGTACTACCTTATATGCCATATAAAGACTTTTAGATGGTGTTTTCGATATAAATCACTGACAATAGGCATGGTTTACAGGCCAAATTAAAGGTATTAGTCTTCACCAACAGGTTGATCCACCAGTTGTGGGGAGCTTTAAACTAGGAACAATGGGAAGGGAGACGATGACCAGCAATCAAGTGAGAAAGTGCTAGACTGGGTTAGCAAGTTAAATGTGCAGTTACATATGTTCTCAGAGTTCACCCTGTGAAAGTCTGTAGATGATATGAAATTGGGAAGAGTGGCTGATACATCAGAGAGTTGTGCCACCATTCAAAAGGACATTGACAGACTGGAGAAACAGAGCAAATGGAATCTCATGAAGTTCAGCAAACAGAAATGCAAATTCCTGCACCTGGAGAATAAAAAGTCTGAGCACCAGAGCAAGCTGAGGTCTGGCTGTCTGGAAAATAGCTTGGCAAAACAGGACCTGGAAGTCCCAATGAACAACAAATTGAATGTGCATCAGTAATGTGACCTTGTATTAAACAGTAAGCTGGGCCACATTAGGAAGAGCAGGTCTGTTAGGGTGATCCTTTCCCTCTACTCAACGCTAATGAGAAACATATAGAATGCTGTGTCCAGTGATGGTCTCCTCAGTACAAGAAAGACATGGAGTTACTTGAATGAGACCAGCAAAAGACCACAAATGTGATTAAGGGACCGGAGCACTCATCATTTGAGGAGAGGCTGAGAGAGTTGGGACTGTTTAGTCTGAAGAAGAGAAGGTTCAAGGGTGATTCCATCAACATGTATAAATACCTGATGGGAAACCGTGAAGAAAAAAGAATCTGACTCATCTCAGTGATATCCAATGAAAGGACAGGATGGTATGAGCACAATCTAAAATACAGAAAATGTCATATGAACATGAGAAATAAACTTTTTTCCCGTGAAACACTGGACCAGGTTGCCAACCTAGGTTGAGTCTCCATCCTTGGAGACCCAAACCCAACAAGACATTTTACAGAGCAACCTGCTGTAACTGATCCTGCTTTGAGCAGGCACTACATGATCTCTAGAGGTCCCTTGCAGCCTTAACTATTCTGTGAATACATAATTACGCTTAAAGAATTTCCACTTCTACTTTCCATTCCAGAAAAATCATCTCATGATCACTCATGACCACCTCCAGTGCCCCATACTTGTTATGCAGGGGCAAATGGAAAGACGAGGGGGGCTGTGAAGGGTTATCCTTGCCTCTTCCAACAGGCACCTGTCTCCATTCCTCTCTGTTCCTTGTGTCATCTCCCTCTGCTACAGGGGGCTGCAGAGCCTGACACCATGTACCTAGCTCCTTTTCACACTCCCTAATGGTCCTTAGTCTATTCACTTCTTCCTTTAGTTCAGCCACCATGTGGAGCAGATCATTGATCTGCTCACCCCTAACACAGGTGTTGTCTCTATCACCCATCATTGCCAGGTTCCAGCACTCGCTGCAGCCAGTTCCCTGGGTGCCTGTGTGTTTGTGTGGGGCCTCTCTCTGGGCACCCACAGTATTTTTTCTAACGATCTTTGACCGAGTCCCAACCATGATTTGATATGATCTCTTCAGCAGTAACCTGTTGTGTGGTGCGTGTGTTTGTTTCGAACTTTTGTGCCTGGTGGCAGGTTTTTTTCTGTGTGAGGTGGTGGGGTTTTTGTTTGGGTTTTTTTTTTTCTTTTTTTCCTCCTGTCGCGCGCCACAAGCTGCGGTGGCCCCTCCGCGCCTGATTGGCTGCCGCGGACTTCCGGCTTCCGGCTGGGGTTCCGTCTGTGAGTGGGGGGGGTCCCTGAGGTCCAAAACGCCTCCGTACAGCGCCATCCCACCTGCTTTTTGCCAGGAAGGGTAATGACAGGACAAGGGGAAACGGTTTTAAATTGGAAGAAAAAAGATTCAGATTAGATCTCAGGAAGAAATTTTTTACTGTGAGGGTGCTGAGGCACTGGAACAGGTTGCCCAGGGAAGCTGTGGCTGCCCCATCCCTGGAGGGGTTCAAGGACAGGCTGGATGTGGCCTTGAGCAACCTGGTCTGGTGGGAGGTGTCCCTGCCCAGGGCAGGGGGGTTGGAACTGGATGATCTTTGAGGTCCCTTCCAACCCAAACCATTCTATGATTCTAAAAATCATCTATTAGCTCTACTTCTGAGAAACCAAGGGACACCTCTATGATGAAGAGTGCATGCATGTGAAGAAGGTTTGAGTAAATGACCATGAAATTAGAAAGAAAGAACTCAAATAAATAGGGCAAGCAGAGACACCTTTTTAAAATTACTGTTTCACTGTTTTCTTGAATATTTCGAGACATCTTTTTCTGCTAGGAAAAAGAAAACATGAGCATCTCCAAATGTCCAGTGTGTGGATGAGGAAATAAGGACAATAAAGGTACAGGTATCCTCAGGTCCCACAGTGAAACAACTATCACAGATCACTTCAAATATTTCAGTCTTACACATTCCAGAAATAGGACTTCCAAGTGGGTGTGCATGTCTGTGTGGCTTTTAACAAAATTATCAAGTGCTAGAAACCCAGTAACTGATAGAAAAAGGTTATTCTGTCCTGAGACAGTGCATAGACTTTCAACAAGGCAAGTGACAAGTAGCAAAGGAGTGGGAGGGAAGTGAGAGAGTTGATGATAAGAGAATGTAAAATTTCATCATCATTTATTGTCACTGGAATCAGGTTCTGCTTACCTTACAGAAGAATAAGGTCTTTGAAAAGATGACCTTTCATCGTTTTTAATGCTACTGAACTTTTAAGAAATAGATGTTAATTCTGTGGAAGAAAGACCCTCATTTTCAGTTTCCATGTAGCTGAACCACCGCAATAAATTAAACAAAGAGTCAGTCCTGAAAGTTGTAAGCTTCTACCCCTATTTCATTCCAGAAAGACCAGGGGTACCATAAGGAAGATAATTCTCTAGACATCTGAAGCAAAATGAGCAGGTGGCTTTAAAAGCATCAGTAATGGTCAATAAAAGAGTTGATTCAAGAGAATCTTCCCAAGGGAAGAAAATATAACCTGATTGGCATGAGGCAAATAGGGTATAATCAGAGACATCTGCATATTGGAACTTTTTTTCCTTCCTGACTTGCAGAGATTTTTCACTAGTGTTAGATTAATATTTTTATTCTGTCAGTTCCTTCTGGTTCACAGATAATACTTAAAAGATAGGGTGGGGTGTTTTTAAATTTTTTTAGGGGATAGTGAATTCAAGAAACATGTCTTTTCTCTAAAATTTCTTTCTAAAAAAAACCTAAAAAAAACCCAACAAAAAACCCCAACCAAACATGTAAAAACAACAAACCACAAAAAATGCAAACAGACCTCAAACAAGAAAAACCTTTTTAGAATTTTCCCTATGTGCTGTGCAACTCCTTGTTGGCATGACCAGGAAGACACTCTGTTTTCAAAAAGTCGCTAGGCAATATTCCAGTAATTTATATTATTTTTTTTATCTATAGAAATAACAGTCTGAAAGCCTTAGTCCATGGGAAGCTCAAACACTAATATGGCACACAAACACATTAAAATGCTTAATGACCAGAGGAAAACTAAATGACTCCTGAGAACAGCTTATACTTACCGCAAGCAAATAAGAATCAAGTTTTATGTTGTCATTGTGATCCCATTAATCATAATATGCAATCTTGCATTTTGTCCTTTTCTGAAACTTTTTCCAGAGCTCCACCTCTTTCTTTATCTCAAGACTGATTTCTAGCTTTTTTCCATATTTTACCTTTTGCTACTTAGTTCCATATTTTGATCTGCCTGTTTTTTAAGCAACTCTGGTGGAATTCTATCTAGGCTTGTCACTTTATTAACTGTAATCCTTTCCTTCTTACTTTTTAATTCTTTTTAAACTCTTGTCCTGAGTGGTTTATGGCTGTCAATTGTTACTTTATTATTTTGACTGTAAATGCAGTCACTGTATTCCCAAGAAGACATCCGGCACATCCACATCACAGCTATATTCACTTATGCGCATGGGCTGTGTTTGCTACGTTTCCTTGAACCACAACATAACAATCCTGAAGTTTCAAGAGCTAAATACACAAAGATGTTTGACAGGTCAGTGGCAATATCCGTTTCTTTTTTATTCTGCCATGCTCTGAAATCTACATTGCTAATTGATAGACGTAGGCAGAGCAACACTGAGGAAAATTCATTAACTTTTAATAAGATTTCCAAAACACAGTGTGCAGGGTATGGAGACATTTACTCCATAGAAAATGTAGATAGGAAATG
Source organism: Calidris pugnax (assembly GCF_001431845.1). Taxonomy (NCBI): domain Eukaryota; kingdom Metazoa; phylum Chordata; class Aves; order Charadriiformes; family Scolopacidae; genus Calidris; species Calidris pugnax. Next base: position 15,834,646 of record NW_015094507.1, read on the forward strand.
AAACCCTGCCTACCTTTCTCAATGAACCAAGCATCCACATCAAGGCTGGGACTGTTCTTTCGGCTGTGGTCTCACTGCAGTGAATACATTGCTGGAGATAAAAATGCTAGCTCATTTTCTGATCATACACTTAACAGACCTGTAAAAAATGCGGTCAGATGAAATCCAAGAGGCAGAAATGACTTTTACCTAGATTGTTCACTATCTTACAGGCATGTGTTTAAGGGCACTGAAAGTTGTGTATCTCAAGCTGTTCCATGAAAATAGTGCCCGGTTTTATATATATAAAAGGACTGGTCTCTGTGCCTTCCATATAAATAAGCTTAACTGCTCAGTTTTAGTAATACATTTAAACAAAATTTTTGCTACTGATATTTAAACAATTTTCACAATGCAAAAGTACTTTAGAACAAGAATTTGAAGCCTCATATTAGGAAGCTTTCTGCAGCATATGCCAGCAAATCTCCCATTTGTAAATTTTCAAAATCTCAGTGATTCTCCAAGAATTATATTATTCTACGTATTCTACATAAGGACCAACTTGGTGAGCATGGTTGAGAACAGCTGCTACTATCAGCATAAATAGGGAAGGGTTTAAAGGTGTAAATGCCCCCTCACAGTTAAGCACCTGACACTCATGAGGAGCATTAGGGATGTTGTTAGCAGGAACTTACATGTCCAGGTTCTTTGGGTGCCAGTTCACTGAAAGCACTGTGGACTGAGATTTTAAATTTGGATACCAAAGGCTGCAATTAGTCAACAAATTCCCTTAGAGGGCCAAGTTATAAAATGGCAAGCTCTACATTTATTAAAGCATTCACAAAATTCTGAAATCTTCTAACCCACATAGATATAGCCTATGATTTTAAAAACCTCTCCTTAGAGTTACTGTTTATTTATTGCCATTTCTTATCAGTTATTAATTTATTACCATTTTTTATTGATCACAATAAAATTCTGTTAATTTGTCTTCTATAAATTCAGTTATCTCAAGGATTCTACTATCTGCAGCTGCTGGTATTTTTTAACTAAACCATATATTTAGTTTTAAAAGTGTTTAAAAATAGCATCTTAGCATAAGGAAAATGGACTTTATCCTCTCCTCTAATAATAATTTCCTGACTGTCTTGAGAAAAACTGCTGCATGGCCTACTTTCTCCATTTGTTAATTAGTATTCATTGCTCATTTTTAAAAAGCTTTCATTTCCTAGTGTTTTTAGAAAATAATTTTCAAAAACTAGTAAAGGTTCAAAATAGTTTGGATTAGTATTATCAAATGCAAAGACTAATAATGGATGTGACTAAGAAATTATTCTCCTTCTTTTATTCTTTTATCAAGCTAGGGAGCCTGGAGCTATATTATTGAGCACCACCTCTGCCAAATCTTATTCTCTACAATTATATGTGCACTATGTAATATACTGTTATTACTGAACATGAAAATGTAGGGCCTTTTTTTCTTTTTATGAAAAAATATCCAATTTTAAAGATAAATTTACAAACCAAAGACTTAAACATAGATTTTGATGATAATTTTGGCCTCCAGCTAGATTAACATGATCTATCACCAATTTCCTGCTTATGTTTCTTTCCAACTGAACCCTTTCCTTGTTATTTGCTTCTTATCGATGTTTTCCTTTTTTTTTTTTACTTTTCTTTTGTTCCACAACCTCAGCTGGTGTTAAGCATAACAAACATTTAAGGACTCTTTTTGTCTCAGAAGCTTAATGGTTTTAAGTCCCTCTGATTATTTTATCCTTTTAACCTAAAAAATTTCTACAGTGATAATGTTCTAACATTTTCTGCCACCAAACAGTATGTGTAGTCTTTCATCTCATTTTCCTTAGTTAAAATTTAAGCTACTGCTTTAGGCTGCCTGCAAGGTTTGTATTATCAAGCCTAAATACAGTAAATATTGTGATGTGAACGTCATTTGTTTTAATTATCCACATCAAATAATTCTATGCTTGTCTTTCAGAAGAAAATATGTTAAGAAGCTTCTACCCTTTCTTCTCCATTTCTCTGTTCAAGGTTGTCAGAGGTACAGTTGATTCATGTTTTAGAGATGTCCTTGGCGTTATGATAAGTAAGACAGAAGAATTAAATAGTCTTCTAATTCCATCATTCTATTGTCATTAAATAGATATTTTATGTTAACATCTCAGTTTTAAAAAGAGACACTAAACCCCTTTCTTTTAGGAATAAGTGTTGTGTAGCCATGTTTGTACTAAAGACATTAAATTCCTGATTAAACACACCTTGTCAGCTGTTAGGTTTGACATATGTTCATTATTTTCCATTCTGTAAGAAGAACTTTAATTTTTTCAGTGATTGTTAAAGCTTTAATATTTATGGCATTTTTAGACAGAAGGACTTATTTTCTTATTGCTAATCACTAAGTACTGTATGGAACTGAAAAAAAAAAGGGAAGGGAAGGGAAGGGAAGGGAAGGGAAGGGAAGGGAAGGGAAAGGAAGGGAAAAAATTATCAACTGTTGATGCTGAGAAGGTCATAAAACAATGTAGCTTTTTTGCTTCATTCAAAACCAAACCAGTTGAATCTTCATGTACAAGGTAGAGGAGATACAATAAGGTTTTACCAAATATTTTGGCGAAGGGAAGGGAAGGGAAGGGAAGGGAAGGGAAGGGAAGGGAAGGGAAGGGAAAAAGGATCTAATGTGTGGCTTCGGTGTAATTTAGGAGTTCAGATCCAAATCTCTAATCCTGTAATCCTAGTTAGTTGATTTCTAAAACTTGAAGCATTGATCTCTAAAGTTTCCTGAGTCCAACATAAGTAAAAAGTCCTCCTCTTTTGACAGAATTATACCGTTTGATACCATTTCTAACTATAAAGAAGGCAAGCCATTGTCTTTTTAAATGTTATAATGTTCTTGACCTAATAAACACTATTACATCTATGGGATCATCTCACAAAATGCAGTGTTGATCAAAAAGTAAGGCATGATACTCTTTTTTTCAATTTATTTTTTTAAGCTCTTTGAGTCATCAGCATCAGTTTAAGAATGAAATATCTTTGGTTTGTGAAGAATGAGTCCCAATTTCTTGAGATTCTCCTAAAGAATTCCAGGGTCCAGATCCCAAGAAATAAGAAGTCTAATTTACAGATTGATTCTTTCTCTGAAGAGGCACATGTGGTCTGTCTCATCCTTCTGTGTATCATGTCTTGTGAAACACACATTCTATAACTTGCTAAATCACCCCTAAGATGTACTGACTCTTTCCACAGATGGAGTGGAAAGCCAATGTGAAGGTAAAGTGAGTTATTTTGTGATTGGTACTGATTGGCAACCATGTTAGTTTAACCAAAATGCCTTTAAGTAAAGGCAATGTCCTCATCTTCCAATTTATCACCCTCAAAACCTGCCCAAAAATTCCAATGTGAGAGAAGAGCTCCAAGATGACAGATGTGTCCATAAAAGGTTTTGGCCAGCTATACCTCCTTTTGTTTAACACATTCTCAGTTTCCTCAGATTGCTGGTGCCGCTAAGAAGAAAAGCCTTCCTAGGTTAAGAATGACTCACCATGACAATACACTGGCACATCTGACTAACAGTAGAAATGTCTTGATTTAAATTCCATAATATCTAAAGAGGACTACAAATGTTGAAATTCTTTATCAAAAAAGATATAAATGTTACAGAAGGTTACATTTTAATATTTCTCTGCATATAGCATTTTTGTCCTGAACCAAATACATACAAAGTAAGCCTTGCAGCTTTGAAGTAATTTCTATATGGTTTAAGGCATGAATCATGTAAGGCATGAAAGGTATAAAATACCCCTAAGAATCAACCCCCGTTTTTCATAAATAAAGACTATTTTATTCAAGCCAAACTGAATCACTACTTTTTGCTTCCTATTTATCCTGCGTATCATTTTCTGGCCCTAGTCATTTCTCATTATAGTAATTGTCTTTTTACAATTCCTTTGTGTTAGAAATTAAAAAATAGTGTAGTATGTATGCATCTCGTTGCTATCCTAGATTCACTTTCTTGCCTATCTAGTAAATTCAGGGTAAAAAACAGTTGAAGCATGAGAATTTCCAGGTAGTGGAATATTTCTAATTGTATGTGACCTTTCCATGCACGGTCCTGAAAGATGAGAACCTCTTTAATTCTACAGATGACGTTCCAATGCTTTTCTTTATGGGCTTTCATCCTAAAAGAACACAACACCTTCTGAGAATTTGGCATCCAGATTATGATAAGTCATATTTTGAAAGTAACATACAACATCAGCAATGTATAAAATCTGTTTGCTTAGACTGTCTTCAGGAGTAGCAAGTTTAATAATCTTTTCTCATCATATCATCATATCTACAGCAGTTATTTCAAATGGGATTTATCTGCCCAAATGTATGTACACAGTATACACCTACATCTGAGCTAATCATACAAATCCCCTTTACATATACAATGAAGAGATTCTAACGCTTCCAGGAATTTCTTCCTCTTATAAATACTAAAAAAAAATCAGATAAAGTATGCCCAGAAATTTTTTTTCCATTTCTCTCTCCTGACTTTAAAGGTATTTGTTATACATTGCATAGCTACAGATGTGTGATGAGCTTGTAAAATCACATAAGAGTAATTTCACCCTTGAAGTCAATTATATATGTACAACAAGTATATATGCACAAAAAATAAAACCTGATTTTTTTCTCTCCTTGACGACTAAGAGCTGGAAATGAAATAAGATCTCTTAGTGAACTTTTTATGTTTTTTTTTATCCCACAGGAAGCCCATAATTCCTATCTACTTAACAGATTTCAATTCCTCCTTTAACTGAGTGCCTGTCAACTAAATCTGCCTTACAACTTTAGACAGTGAACTCTGTGGGCATGGATAACTTGTATAGTTATTAAATCCTGTGAAAATTATGTCAGGGATGCCTTGATACCAAAACAGGATTCACAAAAGCAAGCTAAGGACTATAATGTTTTACAGTACAGGCACAGAACTAAATGAACACAGCCATCTTAATTTTGGGTCAGAGCTGCTGATGTGCTTTCATACACAAAGCTTTTCCTGGAAGGCATTCATTTTTAATGAATTTAAGAGCCATCTAAACCTGTTTTTCAAGAGCTACCTCTACTTTACAAGCAATAGTATTATGTATGTTTTCCCACTGTCTGGAGTGCTCCAGTCCTCTCCTGTGCTTGCTAATTGGAGACTGACTGCACGCATTATGTCTGCGGATTGTATAGAAGCTCCTTCCAGGAAACCAGCTTCAGGGTTCAGCCCAGCCGTGAGTAGGATGGCTAACTCTGCAAGCGTGGTTGATCTTCCCAGTAAATCACAAACTTTCTCATTCCAACAGAAAAGTTTGTGTAATGACCAAATTCGTATCTGAGTAAAGACACTGGTTAATTCTGGTTATTTGGCAACTGATTTGCATGGAACAGTGTTGACAAACTGAAATGAGGGAATGATAAAGTGATCTTAGAGCCTTACAAGAAAAACTGTCGTCAGAGGGAAGCTCACTTATAAAGAAATTGTGCTACTGTCTCCTCAGAAAGAGCAGTCATTTGGTGATCGGAAAACAATGTCTTTCTCTTTTGCTGTGTGGACCACCTGCAACTACATTTGCAATGGTTTTGTGATGTATTTGCTCACTTGGAGGTTTTCACTTGACTTATCCCTCAACTCCTGCCACTGAATAATAAAAGAGTATTGTGTGTATGTGACATTGAATTTTATTTATTTTTAATTCTTTTGGAATTATTGCCCTCACAACATCACCCAGGGTGTTATAAGTCTGCCTTTCCTAATCTTACCTCAGCATGGTGCCAATTACCTTATCTGTTCTCAGCACAGCACTCACCTCCAGACGGCCATATAAAGAGACTGACAATATACATCACTGTCTGTAAAACACCTCAAAAGTCTGGGCCACAGCCAGGTTTCAAAAGACCTTGGACAAATTTTTGAATTGTGTCCCATGCTATTTCTTAAGATGATTTGGGAAGATTTAGTCCACAACACGCTTATCTTTTAGAATGCAACTACTGAACATCCCTTTCACCTTTCTTCAGTACAAATATTTTGAATATTTTCAATACTAGAAACATATGGCGAACATTAAATGATTTCTAATGCTCCCTTCTTGTACCTAAAAATCCAGATGCCCATCCCACACACATATATGCTTTTCTCAATATGTGTAAACATTTTTAATGTGTAGGATAGTCAGTCCTTTCCTTTTTCACCCAACACTGAATCAAACTGCTTCCTTTAATGGTTGTAGAGGTAGACATGCTGCTTTTAATGGTGATCTATTGCTCTTTTTATTTTAATGAGGATTTACCAAGTTTCTGACTGAATGGCTCATGAGCACACAAAAACCAAATCCAATTGGCACGTGTGCCAATTGATTGCACATGCACCATAGGTGCGACGGAGCCTGCTTCCTTGGCACCTCTGAGTAATGGGAGCTCTGCAGAGCAATAAAGTAGACCATTACATATTACCTTGATTTGTTATCCTCTTTCCACTTGGTTATCCTTTGTTCCAGCCTGCTTCCCCTCTCCTTCTCCAGATTTCCAGTGACATCTGCCATCTTGCTTCAAGTTTATAATCCAACCACCCACCCTCTTCCCAATATTGGGGTAATGGGGATACAAATGACAATGTAGATGACAGCAAGGAGGAAAGGATGGGTTTGTGCTTCGTTTTCAGTAGAACTTAAGTGCCTAGGCAGTGTGAAAAATGCCACTAGTCCAAATCTGCTTCATTAGGCACCTAAATGCCCCTGAGGATCCTGTTTTAAGAGATATAAGACAAAAATATTCTCTAAAAGCGGAGGCGCAAGTAAAGGTGAAATGAAGCAAAGAGAAGCGGAAAATGGTGTATGAAAATGAAAGACTGCTGGGGCACAACAGGGCCCAGGGTCTCCCTGGGGGAGCAGCTGGGGCTCCCTGGGGGTCCATCAGGGCCAGGCCTGGCAGCCAGGTCCCATCCCACTGCCCCAGCCAGGAGCAGGGTAGCCCCAGGAACACGGGGGCTGCCTCAGTTCTGGGCACCGGGCACCTCCATGGGGACAGGGATGGATGAGGCTGGGCCAGAACGTAGGTTGTGGGTGGGCCCAGCTCAGCAGGGCCTACAGGTGGGTAGGGCAGGGCTGTGGGGAGCTGGAGACCAGCCCTGCTGTAGCACTGCTGGGGCAGGGGCTGGTGGCCCCAAGGGATGAAATGAGGTCCTTGGCCAAAGACAGGGTGGGGGGAGCCCTTAGGAGAGGCTGGGCAGGGACAGCAAGGTCTGTGGGAACCCTCAGGACCCTGACAGCTACACTGTACATGGCAGTAGTAAAGCACTTAGCTCTTTGTACCCTCATATGAGACACCTATCCCCAGCTTCACATGCCCCAGGTTATTTTAGGATGTGCTTTTTGAACCGTGTTCATTCCACTTAACCTTACAATGAGGAAGGCATCTGAAGCAGGGTTGTAGCATTTCTAGTTTCCTTGATCAGAGGGAGAGAGATACAGACCTCCGGGAGGCTTTTCAGACTAATGTCTGAACATTCCTCTGAGAGTATCTAGGTCTTTCCTTCAAGTAGCTCTCTCTTTTGACTTTACGAGGTTGACTATACTCCTAAGTATTTCAGTTAGGTACCTCAAATTAGGTAGGGTGAATTTGTGAGTTACTGCCTTTGATATTTCTGCCCACAAGACCCTTTTGTACCTCTTCTCATGCAGGCCTGAAAAATCAGCCCTGAGGAGATGCTATGATCTCATTCCTCTTTTCTAGCTGACTGTGATCCCCAAAAATATACAAATTTACTACAGATAGATAATGGCAGGGGACAGTTACTCAGGTCAGGCTGACAGTCGTCTTCATGTGGTAGAAGTCTGTTGGTGCCAGACTACAAACTAAAGCAGATTGCATGTGTAGTGTTGGGAAAAGAGTTTCTGAAGAGTGAGATAAATAACCCACTAAATTCTGTTTCCTTGTAGTAAATTCCCCAGGTGGTTGCAAGAAGAACCAGGCTCTGTGGGAGTGGGAGCAGAGGGATCATTCCGTCTTTTCCATCCTCTTCCGCTGTGAATCTGGACCAACACATTTACAGCAAATCCCACAGAAATGAGAGAGTCCTGGAGAAGATAAAACATTTTAAGTTGCTTCTAAAAACAGTTTGTGGGATTCTTTAGCTTAGTCCTATTTATGCAAAAAGCAAGGGAAGAGTGCATTAATCAAAACCATGTGGGAACTATGCGACGTTATAAATGGGAGAATATAAAAAAAGTAAAAAGAGAGAGCCAACAATGTTGAAAGATATGAAGAGGCTCAGAAAGTGGATCAGAGAGACCAAGGGACTGAAATCATGGCCAAGAGAACAATAGGGGAGCCAAAGGCCAAACTAGAGAAGGGAATGAAGAAGCAGAAGGCAAACTCTGGGACTGAGAGCACCATGCCAAAACACAGCTAAGAATTGCAAAATATACTGCAGAAAGGAAGACCCGGAGAAGAGCAGTATTGCCACAGGCTTGAAATATTCTCTGAGAACAGCATTATTGCTCTACTGCTGGCTACCTATGGACTGATTTCACTAGGCATAAGGAAACATAATCATTAGGTAACTCGTAACTCTTAAACCTACCTGCATGTTGCCAGTGTTTGATGACTTCTAGGACTTCAACATCACAATTCATTTTTAAATCGTGTTTTCTAGTGTAGAAGTTGTTTTGTAAATCTTTGCCATTTCTGTTCTTGCCATTTTATAGGCTTAATATAATTCCTCCATTTTTCTGTTTGCAGTGAGTTTTTCTAAATATTTATCTATTTAAAAATAGATAAAATTTATGAATTATAACTTTGTTCTTATGGTATAGTATAATATCCTTTTAAATTAAGGTGTGTTATGAAGACAAAAAGGGCTTATGTTTTTATTAGAAATCTAATGATTTGTTTAGGTCCTTTTGAAAGATGCTTCATGATACTTTCTGTATTTCATGAAAAAACATTTATCACAGTCAAAGATGTCTTGATGCTAACATTTTCAAATATCTCGCGTATCAACAGCAGTAACAATTTTTGATCTGTTACTTAGTATCATGCTCTCTATCCTTTATTGGGTACAGGCATCACAATTCAATGAGAACTAATTTGCTGTGGATTTTTTCCTTCATATGTTTTGTTTCAAGTTGTGCACATATATATCCGTACCTCATACTAGGTTCTTGCTATCATTTAATACTTTCAGTATTCTATGAATTAGTAGGGATTTTTTTTTCCTTTGTGTGTGCTATCACTACATTTCTGTGTACTTGTACCTTTTGAAACCCTGATTTTGTCATAGTACCTTTCTTTTGCCAACCAGAATATAAAAGATAATTCAGACAACTCCATGGAACCAGCTTATTCCTGCATCTGGGGGTGGGTGCTTAGCAGCATCATATTCATTTTTAATCTCTTGCTACATGTGCTGAACCATTAGTGCTACATTTCCAAACATCCAGTTGGTAATGTTTGGGTTAGTTGGTTTTGGTTTTTTTTCAAAAAACAGCTAGAAAGCTCTTTCACTGCTTTCTTTGGCTATGGAAGTCTCATTTCCTTAGTTTATCTATCTCAACAAAAGACAGAGATATGAAATCAGCATCTGTCAGTATTAGTGTCTAGATCAAATTGTTTGATTATAAAGAAAGTAAACAACTGTCTCAAAACTGTCAGCCTCTTTTTCTTCTTTTTTTTTTTTCTTTTAAACAAACTTAATAGTGCTTTAATATGACCTTTTTTCTACTGCATTCAGTGTTCTGAGACTTCCTGCATTTTCTTCAGCTGCAAGTGCTCAAAACAACGTTGCCTGGGTACTGGACCACACTGCTGCATTCTGCCAGGCTGGCAGGAGATAGTGGACATTAAACGATTGAGAGCACCATATCATTTTCAGTCAGCTACTGATATTTGGTGTGGATCTTCTGAGACGTTGTGTAGTGCCTCTAGCTCTAGGAAATCTTTACACAGACTAAACAAATTCAGGTGGGATAGTTAAACCATTGATGTATGGTTATAGCAGGAGTAAGTACAACAGTAAAATTAACCTTAATATACAAAATTTATGGACCCAACATGACTTCTTCTTCTAATTAACTGAAATATTCAATATCAGTATAAATACCGTTCAAGGCAGGACGAAGGATGAACTGTTTAACATAGTAAACAGTCTTGCTCATCAGTTAATAACCAAAACAACAAAAACCAGCTATATTTAGTGCTCTGCTGGCAGACAGTCAAGTCCCGAATAAGCGACTGTTGTGTTAAAATTTAAATAAGATCGAGGATGTACTGAGCCATAGATGGAGATTACGATGGACAGACTATGTTTACAACACAGGAAACTAAATAGTCACAGGCAATCTTCAGTTATAGAATTCGAGATCTTATATAATTATAGTATTTCATAAGAGCCTTTTTGTTGGGGGAAGGTACCTTGTTTTCGGTTTCATTGCTTACATTAATTATATATTGAGAGTTTATTTATTATGCATGAAGGCTAACAGAGGTAGAGACCTATCCTACTGTTCATCGTAATTGTGTATTCAATGGCATGAAATATTTGGTGACAAACATTCTGAAAGATTAGAGAGGAATTTTAACTTCTCCATTGTATATTTTATTTTCCATCATCTAGAAATATTCAGTGTTGACTGAGGTAGAAAATTTAACTGTTACTGAATATTATCTTTTCATCTTCTATGCTTTTCAATGTGCTGCATGAGCATTGCACTGTGCATATCTGAATTAAGGTCCCAGTTTCCCAGAGAGATTGCACAGTGCAGGCACAATTTATTTTCTAATACATGGATGTTTCCAGATGTCATTGTAATCACATACAGTATGATGCCATTTAACCATGTCATGCAACTGGATCCATAGCTGCTTTAGAAAACAGAATGAACAAGTGAGGAAGTTATATAGCATAATCTTATTAGCTTCTGAGTGAAACTTTTAAAATTCCTATTATTATCTCATGCAATGAAGATCTCTAGTTAAAATTTCCAAGCTAAAACTGACAGTAGATCTCATGAAGAGCTCTAGATTAAGAAAGCATCAAGTCCTTGTTTAATTCCCAAGAAGAAAATTTTAATCACTGAAATAGAAATTTGTAAGTTATTTTGATTTCTTTTATTTTGCATTGTGTTCCCACAACAAGATTTGGTATTTTCTAGGTTGTCACAAAAAACAAGAACCACAACACACTTTTGTGCTTTATAAGGGATTTAATAAAAAATAAATATTAAAAGGAAATGACTTCCAAAGTATATTTCTTTACTCAGAAAGGAAAAGCAAGATTTATTTTTTTAACTTAGTGATTAACTCTGAAGAACCACTTGTCAGTACAGGGCTGTGTGGTGGCATAACAGTTTTTCAAAGAAAATGGAATTTTCCACTCAGAAATATTTTTCACAGATTATTTACTTTTTTAAAAAAACATATTTAATTTACAAAATGTTTCCCATAATTGTAATAAAATTATATTATGCTTCATTTAATATATTTTGTTGCAAAGAACAGACTAAAAAAAGGTTTTGTTTTCTAATAAAAGTAAAACGTGTTCAAAGAACACATATTTCAGAAAGGTCTAGATAGTCCTCCTACATTTAATATAAATAAAAAGTAGAAAACGTTCATGAAAGAATGATATTATATATGTTAACTCTTCATAGCTTGACTAGAAAGACATTAAAAAATACTCTTTTTGGAATGTTCTGTATTATACTTACTTAGCTGACTTTCTTTAAAAAAATTACATCATTCTACTGCTCAGCTTCCTCAACTGTCAAAGCAGGAGAAGAATCAACAAAACTGATGATAGCTGATAAATACCCGATATGATACATGAATAACATGTTGCCCACCCTCTTTATTTTCTATACCATTTTAGTTTCTTCTAAAGTCTTATTTGCTCAGCATTTTCCCCTGCTGTTTTAAAAGTTTGTTATACTCATCAGTTTTGTTCCGTGCTTGATATTGTTGCATTTATTTACTTATTTACTTACTCACTCACTCATTTATGTCATTTTCTCCTTCTTTACTGGCTTTCCATTTCTTCAAGAACAGAGGCAGCAGATCCAGCCTTATGAGCTTCAATGCAATAGCAGCAAGAAAAGATGGTATATGACTCCTCTCAAAGCCAGAATGAATGTCTAATGCCTTGATAATTTTACCTTTCCTTGCAGATGGGAAATCTTCATGTGATTCTCTGGCTGACACGTAGCTGTTCAGAAACCTTCTTCTTTGATGACACCCAAATTTTTCCATGAGAAATTTGCATTTGTTCTTCTGACTATATCATGGGGTTGGTTTTTTTGAAGCTCCAGTGAATCATCTTCTTTGTTTTTTATTTCCTCAGTGTACTTGGAAATAATATCCTGCGATTTTTCTCTTTTTTTCCAAATAAATTATTTTAGGATTTACACTGATTATTGAATGTAAATTATGCTGGTCATCTGAATAGACATTCTGAGTGTCTTTTCCAGTCCGAGTCTCTATTGACTTACATGGTCAAGTCTGGATGCAATATTTCAACCCAGATCATATTGGTGCATACACATTTTGTTATCAAATCGAGGCATTGAATCTATCTTATTGGTGTTGAAATTAAAAGCTGATGAAGTCAAGATCTAATCTTTATTCAGGTTATGTATCCCTTCTAAAAAACTTACGGGTAGGAAGTATATATAGACACCACATATAGGTGTCTATATATACATTTAAGCACGTACATATACAAAATTTGATCTGCATGTGTGCAAGGTATCTTAACTCCTGAAGGGACAGGAGAATTGCTGCTGAATTCAGTTGTCCACACATGGGTAGTGGTATTTAAGGTGCTTTGATGCACCCCTTCTGACTTTAGCTGCCAGTTAAGAATGTTGTGGATGTCCTGTGAGTCTTCAACAGTTTTCATGCTGTCATGGACAGGTGTATTCAAATACCCTAGAGGGTCTCAGATGTCATCAAACTCCTATATTTAGATAAACAAGCCAAGCTCTAGATTTATGTACAAACCTATCTCTCACAAATATACATACTGTAGAGTCCTGTAGTCTCATGTCCAAGCACTGTGCTGAAACCAATCCTTATGTCATTATATCTTTTTTCAGTAGTTCCTTACCTGGCTTAACTTCTTTTGTAGCACTTGCCAACTTAAAAAAAATTAATTAAAGAACTTATGACTCATTTTATGGACGATAAACAGATTAGTCCTTCGGCTTTCACTTGGTGTGTAATTACACCAATTTCTCAAAGTTAGATACCTGCAGCTATTATTAGTCAGTCTTTACAAAGATCATGTGAAATTTCATCCAACTTTTTTTTCTATGTATCCAGTTTTCAGTTATTTCTTGCAGCGTATTAAAGTAAGATCGACAAACTATTCATGCAAAACACAAGGACAGTAAGCCAAAATCTGGTCTCAAAGGAAAAGATGTACAGTTGTAAAACCTGAACATTACTGCAGTGTAAGTGAAAACATTTGTCTCTATATTATTACCTTAAATAAATTCCAATTTTTAAAGCATGAAACATGCACTTGACATCAGATATAACAATCAGACTTTTATTTAATATTTTAAAAGTTGTGCAAAGATTAAAAAAATAAGATCAGATGCTTTACAAAATGACGATACTTTATTTTAACCCCTAAGATATTCTTGCATTCAAATTGCAATCATATGTCAACAGTGAGCAATTAAATGAAACACCTCATGCAATTTTGTGGGCAGGGGAAGCACACCTTATATTTGAAAACAAGAATTTACTGATAGTCTAATTAAAGTTTTAGTAGTCTAATCAAAGAGTTTACATTAGTCTATTTAGTATTGTACTAGCACTTATAGTCCAAAGTATCCAATTGCAACCCATTTCAAATTAAGTTACAGTTAAAGCTGACACACATAAACATTCTAATATCTACCATTTTTTCTTGATGGTTTCAGCATGTTGTTGTGGCAAATCATGAGCATCCCAAGTTCTTTTGAAATTAATTTTCAGAATGGGGTTTTTTTCTACCTTGTTGTTGGGTGTGCTTGGCATATTTGCTAGCAGTCAGCTAGCTTTTTTCACGATTTTTTTTTTCATTCTTTATCTCAAAATGTCATGTTATATCTAAAGTTTACATACGCTGGATACTTTTCATTGCTCTCTCTGTTCGTGAAGCTAGTTCTCCTCTGTTCCCAGGGCTGCATTCCTTTAGCAAATAGTAATTGACCATTTCTTAGTAGTGTTTATAGCTCTGGGACATCTGGTATCACCCTGTGCCTGCACTTTCACAGCCTGTGATATCGTCTTGTGGTACATTTGGGGATGTCTGTTATAAACCATTATTTGACTTCAACTGCCTTCAAGTCACCTAGGTAATGCTTTATTAGTACAACATAGTCAAAGTTACAGCCCAGTTTTAGGGCCATTATTAGTTGTCTCCTCAAAAATGAAGAATAATTAGAAGATTTATATGTATATCCATACGTACACTATACACTTGTAGCTACCTGTTATTAATATATATTAGTTTTGGCCTACTCTGAATTTGTCAAAATTGCTTCCCAACATTATGCTTAGCTAAGTTTCCAGTTCCTACCTGTTTTCTGCATCTACTTTGTATGTCTAAAATGTCACCATCTCCATTCCACCTCCTTACTGACTGTATTGCTGGAACTTAGTATATAGTTCTATTTGAGGTGGACAATTACACAAAAAGGGAGATATCACAGAAAAGTTGTATGTAATTCTGCATACTGTCAGAATTCTGAATTACTTCAGTTGACCAGAAGCAAATTCTACAGTCAAGATAGTTCTTTGACAGGTTCGTTTCTGCTTTCTTCCAGGAGTTACATTTTTTTTCCATTTCTATCCTTCTTGTTTAATCAAATAGACAGATCAAATGTAGAATGGTGAGACTAACTAGCTGCTGTAATTTTTTTGTAATGAAACTTTTGAAGTGCCCTCTGTTTCCATTTCTTTAGCTGTAAGTCTCTGATCAGCTAATTGGACTCCTTCAAAAGCATTAATGACTGATAGAGACTGGAGGGAGAGACACAAGTAGAGAAAAAGCTCCACTATTTGCATCCCTTATCTTCAGTTCTGTTGTAAGATCAGTTTGCATAGTTTCTCTTATCATTTCTCTCTCTTTCCTTGACGTTCTGACTTCCAGAATTTATACTCAAAGAGTGGGAGAGAAGAAAATACGAGAAAGCACAGGAATACAGAATATAAGTCATTATGATTAAAACTTAATAAAAAACTGAAGGCAATATTACAACTAAATTGGCAAATTTACTTCAAGCATTAAAAAGAAAAATCATATTATTAAAAAAAAATCTAGTTCATAATTGAACTAGATTTAATTAAGAACATAATTCATAATTCTGAAAGGCATTTTTGAGGATTTCATGGATTAAAACAAATATTCAATAAAAAACATATGCATATGTATGATGCCAATATGTATACAAAAATATGTTTTTCCTCTTCAACATGACTTTTTATTTTGAATGTTAAGCTCAGTATGCATCATTTAAAAAAATCAAAATATGTGTGAAGTGTTGTGAACCTATCAAAAGGAAATATATTCACTCAATTAAGGTTTTTTTTTCCTCTTTTGAATGCATGAAAGAGATTTTGACTTTTCATTCAATTTTATATTTTGAAATTTTCATGAAACAGGAAAACTGTCTTTCATCTGTCATCTAGAAACTTACAATTGGAAGAATAAAGAGCAGTTGCAGAAGAAACATTGAAGGAACATGCTTCCTGTTCCCCAAATCAAAACATAGTGGTCAGAAGAGCCCCAAGAGAACAAAAAACAGAGGAATGAGTAAAAGTCCCAAGGAGTGGGAGTGGAGTTTCCCTTCTTTTACCAGTGATGTTATCACAGCTGGATGAGTCAAAGTGAAAGGAATCAATTTCGATGTCACCCTTCATTTTCTAATTATAACCATGTTTGCTGGATTGAACACATCTATTACTTCAATGTAATCATTAAGAAGTGTTTTTATGCCCCCATCACTAAACAATATTCACTAAACTGTGAGAAGGTATTTCCTCTTATTTGGATGGATGTCATACTTTTCAGCTAAGCTATTTGCAAATGTAACAAAGTCACAATGTCTTTCCCCAAATATGAAACTAAATCATGTATCAAGGGCTCTATGACATTTATGGGACCTATCCCTTCTATTAAAAAAAGGAAAACTTCAGAACTCATGTCCCTCGCTTTACACTACAATATGAAGGAGGCAGACATTTTTGATTTATACTTATCAAGAAATAAGAAAGGTAATTTTGCATTTCAATATTTCTTTTCTTTTCTCTGGGAATATGTAAAGAATCCAGGTGAGATCACTGGATATTTTCCTTGTTACCAAAAAGTTGATATAAGTTTTTATTTCCTTCCCTGTTTCAAGTTAAGCAGATATTCTTCTAGATTTATAGTCAGGTGTACAATATTAGTACACGATTTAATGATCTTGAAACTCCATCAACTTTTATTTCCTGAAGGACCTCATCAGCATCTGTAACATTGATGTTATATTTTGAAATAACATTTCACCATCTGAAGTGAAATGACAGCATCTCAACTTAATCTATGGAAAGTTCAAATATTTTTTCTTCATTAATTTTTCTAAATAAATTATCTCCTCAGTACTTTGAAAAATAGTAAAAATAAATTTATGTGCCCAACCTGAGACACTCAACAACGGTCAACCTTCAATAAAGGCTAGTTATTCTGGCTAGTATGAAAGTAACCAGAATCAGAGAATCAGAGCAACATTCTCATCTCTAGAAATGATTTTTTAAAAAGTTGAAAAGTTTTCTGAAAGACATAAAAAATTTTATTTAAATTAAATTTCTAATGAACTGTTTTATGAAATTAAAAGTTTCTTACTCTTTGTACTTTCTTTTCAAAACTATTGGTCACACAAAATCTAAAACTAAGACCAATAAAGATATTAACAGTGATACTGTTAATAATGCTTTCCTTTAATGCAGCTTTTTTAATGCAGTAAAGCACACACAAAACTTCAGGCATTTTTTTTTCTCTTCCAAATGTCTTCTGAAACATGTCAGTTCTGGAAATTGTCAGCACATGGTGCAGGTTCAGCCTGTCAGCCTGTGTTCAAAGAAAAACTCTTTATGTGCACAGTTCTCATATAAGATCACCAGAGATCTGCTGTGGCTTTCAATATTCCTACATGCCTTCACTCCCTGTCTACGAATCTGCTAGTAAATTATGAACTGACAGAAAATGTCCATATTCTCTGGACTTTATTCTCTGTATCTCCAAATAGTTAGAGCAGTCCTTGGTGCAGTTTTAGCCTTGACCAACTAACACTGTACCATTTCCTGGGTACAGCTGCAGCACGAGTGTACCCCAGAGAAGATTTCCAATACTTGAACGCAGTTACTCATCTCTGGAGTAAGAGAACATAATCACATACATGGAGACTGTTTTGTGCCATTTGCCTCAATATGAAGGACTGACCTCGGACACTTTCAATTTACCGGCCCAGCTTCCACCTCTATACTGAATATCTGTTCCAAAGTGTTCTGTGGAAATGTTTGGTAATATTTTCATGGCACAAATAAAAACATCATGTGAGTATTCGTTGAAAGTGTCAGAAACAAGAGAAATACTATGAAAATAAAATGGCAAAAATTTTCTACTTTTTGCCTAAATTAATTTCACTAAAAGCTTCTGAACTGGAGAAGAGTCTAGAGAAGAAGCTTTGTGAGGAGCAGCTGAAGGAAAAGGAGGCTGAGGAAAAACCGTATTTCTTTCTACAACTACCTGAAAAGAGGTTGTACAGAGGTGGGCATCAGTCCAGTCTCTTCTCTAAGGGGACAAGTGATACAACAAGGGCAAACAGCCACAAGTTGTGCCAGGGGAGGTTTAGATTGGCTATTCAGAAAAATTTCTTCACTGAAAGAGTTATCAAGCATAAGAACAAGCTGCCCAGGGAAGTGGTTGAATCACCATCCCTTGAGGTATTTAGAAGATGTGTAGATGTAGTGCCGAGGGACATGATTTAGTGGTGGCCTTGGTAGTACTAGGTTAATGGTTGTACTCGATGATAAAGGTCTTTTCCAATCTAAATGATTCTATGAGGTCACCGACTCTGCTTCATCTTGCAAATTATTTGAGGTTCTGCATGCAGGGTCTTACTGAAGCTGTCAAATTCCTTGCTATTTTCTCAAAGTTAACAGTAAGTGTTTTCCTCATGAATGATTGTCCCAAATAAAGATCTATGAAATCCACTTAGATCTCTGCTACTGTATTGCCTTCCAAGAAGTGGAGTTATCCAATATTCCTACTAGATAGTATTGCCATTTCCAGGCTCTGCAGCAAGTTCTCAGTCATGTTGGTTTTTTTCATTTGATCAGTACCATAATACTCATGTTCCTCTGTTCACATATTCCTCTCTTTTTAGTGTTTTCTCTTCTCCTCACGTCTTTCAAATGTACAAACTGCTCACATGCTGTGAGTACTAGAAAGTACTTGATAGTACCAGCAAGACCTTGCTAGTTTCCTGTCTTGGTGTCTGTTACATCCCTAAATATCAAAGACATTGCATTAAGGGTTGTTTTTGTTTGGATTTTTTTGGTTTGCTTGTTTTGTTGTTCTGCATTTATTTAAGATATAAAATTCAGTTGTGGGCAATGTAGCTTTTCTTCTATTTTTTCCCTCATTTATACAAACAGTTCATTTATTTGAAAGGATAGAATGTGCTATCTGAAATACAATTTGCAAAACTATAAGAAAAATAAATTGAAGTGTTTGAAACACAGAGCCAATAGTCTGGAGGCTACAGTTTCTCTAAGATAGAACCTCCACAAAAAATATGTGCACCATTCACACTCTGAGATGTCTTGTAGGGCTAAGGTTGCTCAAAACCATCATAATGACCCTGCAAACAGGGCAAAAATTAGTCCTGAACACAATGGGACTCAACTCACTCAAGTGGAGTCTTAATGGTTTCATGTTTGTAACTAATGGTTTATCTGTAAGACATTAACAGAGTTTCAGAGATCTTTTTTTTTTTTTTAAATAAATACACTATAAACTCAGATTTGTATGTACGTGATTAAAGTAGGCAGTACTATGTTGTAACCTAAGTTCCACATCTGAATACTCTGCTTATATTCCCACAGAGGGTGATTCAGGTTACTTCCAGACTTGCCTGCTGAGGTGCTCTGTGGTTTCTGGTTTACATACTACAGATAGAAACCCACAAAATGGGTTTCTTTTTTTCTGCACCAATATGGAGCCATAGAAAATTAGTCTG
Source organism: Calidris pugnax (assembly GCF_001431845.1). Classification (NCBI taxonomy): domain Eukaryota; kingdom Metazoa; phylum Chordata; class Aves; order Charadriiformes; family Scolopacidae; genus Calidris; species Calidris pugnax. The sequence continues at coordinate 15,853,950 of NW_015094507.1, forward strand.
GAGATCCTAACTCCCTTGGTGGGAGGAAGTGCCTGGGACTAGGCAGAGTATTCTTTTAGTTGTATGACTTTCAGGCTCTTTTTATTCTTGTGCTAGTATTCCAGGAGGCAATTCACCATACCCAGATTAAAAGCCTGATTGCTTATTAACATAGTTGTTCTAAATCTTTTTCTGCAGGAACTGACACATCTAAATTGAATAACCAATTTAAGTGCTTGAAGGAAAAGATGCCAACACACAGTTTCTCGTAAAATCAGATCACAATCAGATTGTTTAAAAATCACTTCACTCATGATTTTTTGCAGTACAGTACTGTTACTTTATCTGTCGTTAGATCCTTATTATTTGTCTATTAAAGTTGTCATCAAGAATTTTACCTAGACTTATTTTTTCTTTATATTTAAAATTACATGTGGGATTTTCTGCCTGTGTATTGTACTCCTTGAGAATTCCAACAGAATGTGAAACATGCAACGAGGAAGAAAAAAAAATGCTATGAATTATTGAATGATTAACATCCATGAAATTTTGTTGCAAAATGACTGTTTTCTGTAATATGCACAATATTCAAATGGTAAATGCTGTCTATCATTTAGTCCAAACTGATGGGCTCAGACATAATACTATTGATGCAGTAATAATACCTAAGGTATATTGCTGAAAACACAAATATAAATTGTCACATCTCCTCAGCTGATATAAACCAGAACATGCAATTAACTGAATTCAATACATCTCCATCTCAGTCAATGGAGTTTTGTTGATACTCACCAGCAGATGACTCGTCACATTATTTCTAATTTATATGTGTCTTATTACAAGCAAGAATGATAATGATGCATTCAATTATCTTGGACAGAAGAGCGTGAGTTAAACAAGTTTGAGGATATACAAAGAATATCATCTACTCTTCTATTGTTAATCTTTGACATAACTGTTTGACTCATACATTTACCTGTTTTGGTTTAGGATAGTTCAGGTGAGACACCCACGTTACATAGTTAGACATTTCTGTCCACTTGATTACAATCATTTTATCTCCTTATTGATGGCAGCATTTATTTTGAGTGTTTTGTGATTTTTCTTTTTAATAGCTGAGATAGGACGTGGCAGTCAGCTTCTCACAAAAATGTTCTTGTTTCATGAGTGGAAGAGCCTTCTTACTTCTTTCAACTTTTCCTTTTCTTTTTCTGGTTTCCCTCAGGAATCACATTCTTCTGTGCTAGAAACTATTGTTACTCAGTACTGTTAGACATCTTGTAGAGTCTATTCTGTTCTGTAGGTACAGGATGCCTTTCAAATGTCTGAATTTTCTCAAGGGAAAGAATCTGAAGGGGAGAGAAGTAAAAGAGAGAAGCTGTTGTTCATTTCAGTGGCCAGTCCAGCCCAAACCATGACAAAAAGCCATAGGAAATAATTTGCAAAGGGCTGGGGGGGGAAGAAAAAAAAAAAAAATTACCAGAAATAGTACAATGCATTGCTGGTGTTAGAATTTTTTTCTGTAATATCTTCTGTGTTTGTCAACATTTTCAAATAGTTGCTTCAAAGAGTAGCTATGCTCATTGTTTTTCACATATTCATTTCTAGTTTTTCACTTACTCCCTTCTGAGATGATGCTTGCTTTTTTAAAATTTTAATTTTTAGATTTTTAGATTTTTATTAAAGACCAAGTTAAAAAAAAACCTTAAATTAACCTTACTATTATGCTCAGCTGTTTCCTCCTACTATGAGCAATGTAGAAAAATAGCTGAAAGTAACATATACCATAACTGCATAATAAAGAATCATAGAATTGTCTATGTTGGAAGACCCTCTAGTTCCAACCTTCATCCTAACTCTGATAAAAACCATCACTAAACCATGTCTCAAAACCATTCCAAGTACATGCTCAAAGAAAATAAAAATATATGGTCAGTTACATAAAGACAAACTTTTTAGAATTGTGTATTACAAAATGTTCTTGGAATATATCTCTGTTTCTTTCTTTCCCTCTCCAATAGAAGAATGACATAAAAATTTCACAAACATGGGGCTACCTTTATTTTAGTCTTCTCTATGAGGGTCTCTCAGATGTAGGTATTTATTTCTGTTACTGTTATGTTATTTCCTCTCTCTTAAATAGAAAGAAAACCACAGATGTTATCAAATTTTTGTAGAAGCTGATACTGTAAAACACTTAAACTCTACTACAAACCTCACTGTAACTTCTTATATATAAAAATGACTATCCTTAATCACCAAAAATCCTTCAGCTGAGCAGTCTCTCTTTAGTAAGAGCCAGTAGCTCAATAAATATCTTGGGAAAGAGCAGAACAGGTTAGGCACATAAGGAAGCTCACCAACTTCTAGTACTGTGCAGCCCACAAATTTCCTTTATGGAACAGTAATGCCTTTTCCTTCTATCCAGTTGTCTAATTGATTTTTGTACTTATGCAAAATTATGAATATTCATGTCTTGTGGCAATGCTTTTATTGTTTATTTATTTATTTATTTATTTATTTTATTTCATTTGGTTCCTCCACCATTCATGCTAAATATTTACTGTCATCAAACAGGGAATGCATTTTCACTGTCTGAGGCTCTTCTGATTTTAAAGACCAGAGCCATCAGACTTCTCTGTTACAGACTGAATAGGTCCAGTCTACTAAGTTATTTGTTATGCCTCATACATATAGAAGCAGTAGGAAGATTATTTATGTGTAAAAAGCTTTTCCTTGAGATTGAGAAGATTTTACTGCTAAATCAGGAAGTAAATAACATGCAAAAAGCTTGTAGAGGCAGTGTTTTTTAATATACCTGCCTCAGAGTTCCTAGACGCTTTTGAATGAGCAATGCCTATGCTGCATTTCAGAGCTTCACTTACTCACCTAATACTGCAATTTACTTTCTGCAAGTTGTCCACACACCTTGTTTGCTGCTTCCAAGTTAATAAGGAATTGAATAAAAAAATTCCAACCCCTCAGCTTCCTCCAATGCAGAAAAACAATTTTAAATAACCAACTGGAGAATTTAAACTCTTATTAATAGAGATTAATTCAGCCCCAGAATTATAAGTAATGAATCATTCTCCTAGAGGCATTAACCAGATGTTACATAGTTACATCAGTATATTTTATATATATATAATTGTATCTATGTGTGTGTATACATATATATATATATCTTTCATTCTCTTTTTCCCTCTCTTTACATGTTCACCACAAAATGAAAGAAAGTAAAGTTGATTTTGTGGATGGCTCATCATATAGATGAACAATAGGTTCAAATGTCCTGATCACCACAGAGGACACACTTCTCTGCTGTCATAGTGACGCAGACCTTTTAAATTCTAGGAAAAATACAAAGTCTGTTGTAGGTTACTTGGAAAAGCAGAAATACTTATAGCCAAGATTGTGGACCTTGATTTTAGAGACTTCTCTCATTATAAAATCAACCTTGGCGCTAATCATGTCGAAACTTGCAAAGGTTCTCTGCGATTGTAGTATATTTACATAAAATAATAACAATATTGAATATCAAAGCATGATTTCAGAACAAAATAATATGCAATTCTAATTGCCTAACTCATTTTTAAAATCAATTCCAAGTAAAGGTCAGCTCCAAGGTCTTCAGTAAGTTTTCTTTTTCATACTCACAGCATAATAAAAAGAAAGCCTGAAAAGTCTTGCCAACAGAACCAGAAACAGTGCTTAACTGGTTGCAGTGTCTTCAAATGATTACCACTTGGTCATCTATAATAATAAAATAAGCAGAAACACATGGAATACAACATATAAACGATAAAACTTCATAACTTAACTACTGCAGGCTATGTGTAAAGACTGTATGCTCCTTCATGTGGGGGCCTGGCATTCTGATATTTCTAACTGTAGATGTCTTTAAAAAGTGTTACTTTCTTTTCAGACATGTGAACAGCAGCAACCTAGAGTGTAACTCTTCAGCTTGCTCTCCAGAGCAACTGCTCACATCGGGAGGACGACTATCTTCAAAAGAAAATGAAGGCCTCCACTGCCTGGAGACTTGTGGGAAGCTCCAGGGCTTTGTTGCTACTTCAAGACCAGTTATATTACACACACAAGGATGAAAAATGCAAAGCTGGACCAAAACTGAAAACTGGTCCTCCCATATCCCCTGTGCAGAAAGAAATATTTTATGTAATAGATGTATCAACTATATCAAAATATCAAGTACATGTTGAGTACATCAAGACTCCTTTGTCTGTGGTTCATGTCTATCCAAATAACGCTTTATTCATTGAGTGATGTTAAGGATTTCCCTGGGATGATTCACAATGTAAATTTTACTGTTCATTCTGAATCAGAGTGACAGAATTTGGCTCAAACAGGATAAAACGAAGAGTGGGTAAAAGAAATGTGAATCACTTCAAATTACAGCTCTAGAATGAAATCCTGAACTATAGCTCCTATAAAACTGTTTATGAGACTCAGACGTTCTCATGCTGAGGACGTAAACAATCCTTGTTTGCTCGTGCTTGAATGTCTGTGATAGACAACTGTGACCGCAAAATCTTTACATGTAAACCCAAATCTCTAATTGCTCTGTGATCTATGGATAGCCTATTAATTTCCTTTGTTAATGTATTTTGGCAGGAATCCCCAATAGACAACAGGATTATTTAATAATACTCTGGAAAGAACTCCACAACATTTTTAACTGGTATGAGACAGAATTTGACCATTAATTTACCATTAATTATTAATATTCAGGAAAAACAACCAACCAACCAACAACAACAACAACCAACAAAAAATAACCAACAACCCCCCCCGCCCCAAAACCCCAAAGTGACAAAAACAAAACCTCCCATGCCACTGTGGAGTTTTATTTTTCAAATACAATTTGCAGTATAGACTAAATTCTGCAGCACTCTGGCCTGATGGCCCAGCATCTCAGAAGACAATTTCACATTTCTGCTTTCAGAAACATGCTGCCAGAGTGGTGGTTTACTGCCTGCTTTCTGAGGCTTTAAGAAGAGCCTGTTCACTGGTATAGATAGCCTTCTGCAGTTTCTTTCAGTTCTTCTGTAGCTGTTTTTTTTTTTCACTTGTGAAAAGGGCAAATGCAGACCCCATTAATTAGGAATGCATAACTATAAATGACATTATAGAAAACTAAGGTTCAGATTATCATAAAACTGACTCTGGGAATACAGCCTAAGATCTGCAGTTCATTGTGTATGTTACCTGAGGTGTTATGGTTCATGTTCCTGTTTCTCCTGTATGTACTTTAAGGATGGGGTTGAGCTTACCTTTATGCTATAAAACTAGGCATTAATTACAGCTAGATGTTTAACTAGCTGAAAACCAGCTTATGTATGATACTTTACTTTCAAAAAAAAAGTATAAAGCTTTGAGTTCCTAAGTGCTGTTGTTGAAATATGTGGCGTTTTTCCCCTCAAGACATTGTGAAACAAGTTTATTTCTATGTCCCATTGCACTCCCAATTACATCCAGAGAGGCCTACTTATCAGTGGTACCGTATATCTTTATATATGTCAAGAGCTTTCAATTTTAACATACACTATGTTACTAAAAATAAAATGAAAATAAATGTAATTATTTACAAACATATCAGTTAACTGTTAGAATTGAATAATAATAGTATTAATAGTAAAATTTTTACAAGAGTCCTTCTCAGTTAATTTAATCTATTTAGAAGTATAGCCTCATTCATAGATATTTTTTAATTTCAATTTTAAAGGGTTTTCCCCATAATAAAACTCCATGTTTTTTCCCTATTTACAAGTTCCATGGTACACCCTTTAGCAATGATTCCATAGATATTTAGTTTAGCTTCCATCTTTAGTTCTCTACTGTCAATTAAAATCAGCAAGTCCATCTCCTGTTATCACCCTGGATCAAGTCATCATGCAGATGACTTTATTCTTCATCCAAGCAGTCCTGTGAACATTCCTGTTCCTGAAGTATTTGTAATTTACAATAAAGATATTGAAATTAAGACATTCACACAGAATGTACTTAGTTGCATTTGTGATAAAACTGGGATTAATATTCTCATACATTGTTTGCCATTACTCATGTTTGAGCCCAGTCCTATTCTCGTGTGTGTCAATGTCACAAAGAACATTGACTTTAATAGATTAATATCTTTTCCATAAATAAATAAATAAATGAACAACCAGGAAATACTTATTCGGTCTGTTTATGTATTTGTTCCTTTTTCCCCAGTGTCAACTTATTTTGAAAAGAAGTATGAGGTGAGATAATTTTCTAGTTGAGAAGTCCCTGACAGAACTTAATCAAGCAATGGGGCCTGGCAGTCCAATCCTGCATTGATCGTTTCTAGTTGTGATGTAAATCATAATAATGTTTTATAGATGTTGGCTTAAAATAAATTTCCAGATTAGAAGACCTACCACTGTAGTGGAATAAAAAAGTTTCATTGTTGGTTCAGATACTGTAGATACCCAAAGGAAAAGTTGGTATTTCTTTTTTCATGATGCAGACAAATGAAACCACACTTCAGTGCAAGCAAATGTGAATTTCAGTTTGAAGGTATCTGCAAAATTTTACGATTTTATTTGACATAAGAAAAATTCAGATTCACTCCTCTAATATTATGTGATGCATCACAATGTAAGATTGGTCAAAATTAAATATATTTTTAATTATACCAATTTGTTGCACTAAAAATATAAGTTGTAAAAAAAGTCAGAGATGCTTGTTACCTTAAACAAAAAAAAAATCCATTTTCAGACTATGCAAGACACAGATTTAAAGCTCAGGCAAACTTTACAAAGTTGTATGTGGAAAATTATTAGGCATTCTAGGTATATTTGACAGGATTCTAAAGTCAATGCAGTGGTTTTGGCTTGGATAAAATAGTGGAAGAAAAAGTATGGAAGAATGTCTAAATCTAAAGATCACTGTAGAATTTAATAATCACATTATTAACATTATCTCTTAGTGGCTTAATGAGCTCACTTATGCCAAAAATAAAACTAATCTCTTTTACGGTGGGAACTGCTACAACTTACTTATTAAGCTATCTACAACTTAGATACTTCAGCTAGGATTTGTGTCAACTGAAGTTAGTCTTCTGCAAGAGAAAACTGACAACTAAAAAAAATTGCAATTGATTCTTTTTATATTTAATTCAATGATACAAACGATGAATCCTTTTGCTAGCTATTGCTATCTAAATCAAGATGTGATCACTTGCATCCTAAAGGATTCTATGCATTTTCATTAGCTGTAAGTTGAACTGCTCAGATTTACGTGGCTGTTTGGTCAAACGGATTCCATGCATACTCTAAGATAAACTTTCAGGCTCCTTGAATAGCCAACGGTGAGAGAGAAGTATGTGGAGGGTACAATTTTTCCCTCTGCTTTGGGTTCCTAATATGACAAGAAGGTCTTATCTTTCCATATTGACTGTAAAATGAAATAAACTCTTATATAAGACTTAGATGGATAAAGATACAAAATGTAAACTTTACTCCAACCTCAATACAGTTCCGTAAAAATAAGACTCTAGTGCCATTTGAGAGGCTGAGGACATCTGAGAAGTCCACAAAGAGTCTGACTGATGTCACACAGATTGAACAGAGACAGGTTTTTCTGGACTGGCAGAGGAAGCTACATAGGGTAACCTCAAGCCTCTATGTTTAGGCAATTGAATCAAACCCTAAACATTGAATTTAGAAACCAGTACAGAAGGAAGAGGACTTAATGAAAGTAAAGTATGTCAAATATAAGGAATTTAACCAAGTGGTTTATTGCAAATACTCAACAGGCTGAAAGCAGTAAGAGATTAATATTCATATCCTGACAAAAATCCTCATTCAGTCATGTATATTTTAGGCAATCATGTCATATGAATGGAATGAATTAAAATAATGGATAAGTATTTAATTATTCTATGCTTCCTGTCAGAACTTGTTTTAGTATTACATCTAGGGGTGTGTCTTTGGAAACATCAGCTGAATTGAAGAAATATCTAAATTTTAGGAATTAGATATAGAGTGGTGGAGACACAAGCCCCGAGTCCTGCAAGCTCTGAATACACATACAGATTCCTCACATTTTGGAACAGACGTATATGTCCAAATACTTTCCTGAGTCAAAGATAGTAACTATGAGATAATCAAATGTGCTGAAAATGTGATAAAATATTCTAATAAGCCAGGTTTGTGATATACCATCCATTTACTTTTCTATCATTTATACTGACTCAAAAGTACAAATGTTACTTCTAATTTCAATCACAACACCTTTTGAAACTAATTATTAACTTCCATTTGAATCCTCTTGTGTTTTTTTTTTTTTAATAAATAAATGGCTATGAAGTTTCTAGGCTTTTTACACAGTGGTAAATATTTTGTAGTGAGTCACATATAATTTAGTTGCTGTAAAGTCAGTAAATTTGTGTGGACTAGAAATCACTGCTGAATTTAGCCTAGTATCTGTGTAGAAGTCAACAGTGGTAATACAGGCAAACCAAATAAAAATCATGGCAGGAAAGTCATTAGAGTCTGCAATTAACATAACAGATTTTACAACGTGAGCTAGAAATTAAGAGGTTTTGCCTTCTACTCAGTTTTATAATAACAATTATAAAATGAAATGGCAATGCTGATATGAATATAATGAGGTAGGTCATGGTTATAGGTCTAGCTGCATCTTCTTTCTCTTTATGGTTGCTGAATTCATCCCTCAGGTGTTTGGCTTCTTGTGCTTAATGATCTTAATGTAACATTATATGATTCCTCCACATAGCTATACTGTATAACTATAACTATACCAATGTTTATTAACTTGCAATCCCAAGAGCGGTTGGGCCATTTATTGGACAATAACCTCCTTAAGCCTAGTTCATTCAGTGGTGGGGGTTGAAGCTCTTGTAATATATCAGTGCTAGAAAAAGGCAAGGCTGTACAGAGCTGCCTCATCTGCTCAGCAGTGTCGGAGGCAGTTGTGCATACTCCTGTTAACAAATATTTAGGCATGTGGCAAACTCTGCCAGCGGAGACAGGCAGTTTAGAAGCTCAGATATTCACAGGCAGAAGGTAGATCTTCAGAGAAATTCATTAGCATCTTTAAGGCAATTTGAGCAGAGATTTTTATGCAGCCCTTGTAAATCTAGCCTGAACGACATGCACACATAGCCATGCGACTTAATAGCCTAGTATTTTATAATGATGAGTTAGGAAGGTCCACTTCTTTTAAGCACTTCACACTCTTAAATCACTTCTTGAATTCAGCTGTTCTCTTGCACCTAGAGAACGTGATCATACATAATATAATATTACTGATTTTTTTTCACAAATATACTGTTCTCCTGGCTAACCCACCTTGTATACATCTGTTCAGAAATTGCTTTAAGGTGAAAATCCTGAGTTTGATCCTGAGTTTATTTAAGTCACAACAATATTTTTGGTCACTGCTAAAGAATTTAGATGAGACCTAGACCTGAAAATGTTTTGTGTGTTTAACATTAATATTTTAAACACTCATGAGGTGACCAAAAACTAAGACAACACAGACAAGCCCACAAAGATGTGTTGTCAAGGCCTTTTTATTGCAACTGAACAAGTAATGCGGTGTTGATTGTTATGAAGCAGACTCACTCACGAGGAAAAAAAACAAAATTTCTTCCTTTATCCTGGGTCGAAGCAAAGGAGCTCATGCTTAATTATATACTTTAATGTTTGTTGAGAGCTGAAGGGTAGGAGCAAATAAGCCAAACCCCACCAGATCAAAGTATTTTTATGAAGTACAATGCTTTGCCCAGCAGCAAAAGACATATCAAACATTGACCTCTACTCAAAGGCATTTAGCCTCATGGTTGGCCTTCTAACAGTTATTTCTGATTTCTTCCCCTATTTACCACAATTCATTTCTCTTCTCTTCTGCTGAAGAAAGGGTCACAGCAGCTTCAGAATATAAACTATACAGTTCACTTAGTGCAGTAGTCACAACTGCTTCAGAAACTCTCATAATAAGGGAGGTTAATACTTCAAAAATTCCATCAAAGTGACTTATTTTCTCTTTTTTTTTCTTGTGGTTTTTATTGCAGAACTATGTATTTGCTATTAAAATATATAAAACCAAAGCAGAATTTCTCCCATTGTAGTGCTCACATTTACAGTGCCAGTAAATACGTTGTTCAGAATTTATCTAACTGGAAAACAGAGCCAGTTTTCAAGTAAATTTTTTACTGCAGCTAGCTACACTCAGTTTATGTTCATCCAGTTGTACAACACCCCTCTCCCTATTTTGGCTAGTATTTCATATTAGTTCATTCACTTTGCATAGATAGCAAATAAAGAACTTTGCTTCCACCTGGTGCAGTGTAGAACAGAAAGGCAATAGGATAATTTACTCCAGTATCCTGAAAAAACAGTACATTGTGAAAAAGTGTGACTACTTATGTGTTTTCCTGTAACCATTCAACATGCTGGTCATGTATATTATCCCAAACTGCTAATGTAGACAGCACTAGAGTGTGCCAGGAATATGCATCCCAGAAAACATTCATGAATGACAGAACAATTATGTTTTACGAGGTATTTACATTGGGACTTCACTTGCTGAGTTTCCCACCTCCTGTTCTATATCTTTAACTTAAATGTATTTAATTCCTAATGCTTTTTCTATGTTTGTGATTCCACTTCTGAAAATTTAGGTAACGTACTTTTTGTTTTACAACAAATAAAGTCCAAGGAATGTACCAACATATTTCCCTCAATTTTTTTGTTCTTTCTGCACACTCTTTCCTTTTCCTTGGCCTTTGTCTGTCTCTCTTTTCTGCCTATTTTATCTGGCTTTTCTCATGCTCTTTGATTCATTTAGGCCTATACTTCTATCACCCCAAACTGTTGCTATGTATTATTTTGGCTACTCGGATAGTGATATGCGAGACTGAGGCCCTGTCAAAAGAAAAAGCTTTTTCTGCCTATATTTCACCTCTTTTTGGACATTCCTAGGGTTAATGGAGACCGTGTTTCATAGCATGCACCAGACTCACCCTTGCATTAGTTACTCTGACTTCCTGAAAATCTTCATGCTTCCTTCTGGCCCTCTAACCACTTTTCCTGTCAGTGCCAGCAAGAGCATAATACTTTGGCCCTCTAAACTTGTAAGCCATTTCTAGTTAAAAAAGTAGTGTTTAGCATTTCTTAAGCTAAAATTAAGCCAAGATATGTATCTCAGGAACACTGCTAAAGGTAGACTTTCAATTAACTTTTCTCCCACCTCATTTCTTAAAAGTTGACTTCAGAATTGTAGGCCTGGAGGCCAAAATTTAAATGAAATAATGCGTGTCTTTTCCAACCACGTACGCAGTGATATTTACAAATGATCTCCATTAATTTACTGCACTGACAGAAAACAGACCTGAGTTGCACAAGTAAGTACCATTATTGGAAGTTATCATTTGAAGTGGTTAAAAATAAATAAGTTCAGTGAATGAATTTGCTTTGCATTTTTCAGGTTGTACCTAAAGCTCTGTGAAAGTAGTTGCAGGTTAGGAATTTTCTAGCCTATAAAGATTTTATCTATGCTGTAACTGTTTTGTAAATGACGAAAATCAACTGAGACACTCCCTGGGCAGTGAGATCCAGATTTTGGAAGTTTTCTTGGCATCTCCCTGTTTAGCTCCAGTGAATAGACAGATGCCTGCCTGACTTTCATAGTCCAGATGATATTCATATGGAGTTTGGGCCAATGCTGTGCTTTTTTCTTTCTTTCACAGAAATATTTCATTTCCATGTTTAGCCATTTCTGTTTCATAAAACACCTCATGCTTTCGAGTGATAAACTCTACAATAAACAAGGACATTTTTTCAAAATGATGCAATTTAAAACCTGATTTTCATGTACATCCTTTAATATGCACCATTAATTTGAGGACCCAGATAAAAAACTGAATTACTACTTTAGGAGCTCTAGTTTAAAAGAGGGATTACTGGGATAAAAACATCTGTACAATTAGGTCATTTTAAGCTGGTATTCTGTGTTTGTTTTTCAGAAAGGCGACATAGATGCTAGTTATAAGAAATTTCCTTATTAATTAAGTAGTTGTCTTCAATATAATAATAAAAACACACACATCTTTGATTCCTTTAGATCAAGAATTTGATGTCACTTCTATTTTACAAATCTGCCTATCTATCTATCATTCACGAACTACATGGTAAAGTATTAAAATACATGCGTAGGACTTACAAAAAATAAGCTGTAAGTTTTTTCAGATGTAACATACTTTAAACTTTCCTAGTAAATTAATCATAATGCACAATCAATACTTTCAAAGGAGAAAGTTACTTTCACTCTACTAAATTAAAATATCAAAGTTCAAAAAGGAAAAAAAAATAAATCCAAATTGTATTTTTCAAAGCAGAAGCAAAACTAAAAGGCAAAAGAAAGTAAGAGCTAAGATCATGTGTTAGCTGAAGAGGTTTATATCTCTAACTCCAGCTTTTAATCCCTGACAAAAATATTGGTGAGTAAAAGGAGCTTTAAAGTTAGTGGAAAGGCAGCAATAGGGAGTGTTGTCAGGAACCACAAAACATATGGAAAATGACCACTAAGATCCTGACTCTTTTCATCTATCACTTTCAGAATGTTAAAACACAATTCTCTTGCACTTCAGAACTCATGTATAACCAAAATTGAGTAAATAAGCATCTGTGTAAATAAGAATTGTACTGGGAAAAAGAAAGGCTTATGATGCAAATTGTGCCTTAGATTTGAAAGTATGGGAAATTAATTTAAAGTAAAATTGCATACAAGTAACCAAATCTTTCTATAATTTCTATATTTCTGAATGATAGGGTAATTTTAGGAAAGCTAAAATCACTACAAAATAGCTCCTGAAATTAAGCCTTTTTAATAACACTTTTAGTCCCTCTTCTGTTTTAAGACAGATGGTCTATGGGCAGCTGTAGTCTAGCTGCACATAGAGTTTTAATAAGCTTTGTTGATACAGAACAACAAATAGTATCGTGTGAGCATCCAACTAAAACTGGGCTACACGTGCAAAAGGACTGTAAATCAATACAATTCAACTGGGAAGGTAATAGTAGATGAGAGTAATTAAGCCAGTTACTAACAGTGTCATTATCAACTGGAAGATAAAAATGTTTTGGTTTTTTTTTTTCTAAGAAGTGGTTATGCAGCGTACTGAACACCAAGGTGGTTGGACTAGATGACCGTTGTAGGTCCCTTCCAACCAAAATTATTCCATTCTGTTCTCTTCTGTTCCTCTCATTACAGGTGTCACCATACGGTACTTGATTCTTTTTAATAGGGATCATATCTCCCATATTTACTCAATTGACACATTGTATTAGGTTAGTCCTCAATTTTTAGCCAGAATTATCAATTAGAATATTATGTAAGTTCTTCCTTACAAACTTATGAATTCTGTTTAGTGATGTCTAATGTAGCACTGAAATTTAAAATAATTCATCAATAGTCTCAAAACTAAATATATATTCCACTTGTTTTTCTTCAGGATGGACTTATTAGGGATTAGAGTAAAGACTATGTGGTCAGTGGGAAAGAAGATAATTGACACATCACAAAGACAGCTTGTAGTTTAAAAATAAAAAACCTAAAAAATCTAAAGTGGTAAAAAACCATAAAAGATCTCAGTCAAAGGAACTAATACTCTCTACCATAATATGAGGGAACATGCTGTATGTGAAATTGCCAATTTATCATTAGGAAGCCAGTGAAGGTGGTATCATATAACTGAGATGGGAAAATACAATGTCTGCTTTTAAGAGGAAAGAAAATAGCAATCTGAATAAGTGTAGACTCATTGTCATATGAATCAACAGTATTGAAAGCTCTAGACAAATTTTTAAAGGAATATATGATCAAAGAAGTGGAAGAATGTGGAAAAAGGATGAAATACAACACACTGTTATATCTTTTTTTGATATGTGAATTTTTAGACAAGGGAAACGAAATACATCTAATCTGTCTGGACTCAGGCTCTATAAATAACTGATTTTTCGGTTCAACCACTCATCTGAAAAAAAATACTAAGAACTGGAAGAGCAACGATAATGATTACAATAAACTGGTTAGGGGACAGGAAAAAGGGAGCAATTTTAACAGATAAACATATCTTTTCTGTATGTATATGAATACATATAAAGAGAGAGATTTAAAGTCAAAACAGCAAATAATAAGTGAAGATAGCAGATATGTTCTGTCAAATCTAAATAGAAAATAACAGCGGTAAGATCATATAAGGGCTCATCTAAGTAATTTTTTAAAAATAGTTTTATTTTGTTTGATTAGATAACAATTTTAGGAAATAAACATTTCAAAGAGGGCTTTAAATTCTGCCATAAATATGTTAAGTTGTTAAGTAGTTGCAACTATCTGGAACAATCATTAGAAAAACAAGAGAAATTGTAGTATTAATGCTCCAATACTTAACATCAAGGAATAATGGTATCTGAATGAAAACAGAATCAAAAACCTATCTAAAAAGGCTTTATAAGAAAATATTAAAATTAATTTCCTTTAAGTTGCTAAAACAAAATACATTTTGAATCTAAATTAAGTATAAATTTAAATTAAAATAGTAACTTTACTAAACATGCAAAAAAAAAAAAGAAGATTTTGGGAGAAAATCTACAAAAAATGGACAACATATTAGTTCCGTTAACAGGAACAGTAAATGATTAACTTCACAGAAGCATCAGATCTTTGCAAATAATTTTTAAAGTATCACATACCTTAACTAATCCTTTCAGGAGAATGCTTTAGTCGATCATAAGGTTCTACTTTTATTTAGTTAGAAATAGAAGACAGATATGTCCTCACAAATCCCATTATATAAAGGTGACAGTGGATATTATCTTGAAGACAGAAAGCACAGTCAGATGGGTTGGTTGCTGATTTTACAAGGTGTTTTAGTCTCTGTATCAATAAGCTCTTAAAATAAAGGATGTTTCCTTACAGTGGAAAAGAAATAAGGATAATACTTCTTCACCACATATATCATTAAAACTAATTGTGAAAGGTTTCTGTCACAGTTTTTGTGGATATACAAAGAGGTTTATTAGTTAGAAAGGTAAGCACAGATCATTCAGGATTCATTTTTGTTAGACAAATTGCTGCTAATAAAATTAAGATGTCCTTGATTTGAGTTACAGTTCTCACGAAGATAACATCTGATACATTTTATTTTCTCTCAGAATGCAGAAAAATCTTCAGCCAAATAGAATGTAAATATACGTTTCTTTTCTCCAAACTAATTTTTTTTAATAGAAACCAAGAACTGGCATTCCTTCCACATATAAGAATCCTAGAAGTTTAGATTTAACTAGTGGATTTTTTTTCATTTAGCCAAAAAACCCGGAGAGGTATCCACTGTCACTAGTTAAGAAAACTAGGACTCTCTGCACCATATAAGAAAACTAGGACCCTCTGTACCATATTCTTTGGTAATGATGAAATCAATAGGGAATATCAAAATATGTAATTACAGCATTTCCAATATTTCTATATTTGTGTTTTTTATGAAGACTTTTTAGTAGAATCAAAAGTCTAAGAAAAAATGGAGTTAGTTCTGATTTACATTTCTGTAAAATACTTGAAAATAGGAAATATGCAGGAGTACATTACACACAAGCTGCATGTAGGAGAAGAATTTTTAAGTGGAAAAACGATTTTCGTGAGCAACTTTTGTATGTACAAGGGTCTAGTCTTTTTGGTAGTCAGCTAAAGAACTATATGTGTTAACTCCAGTGTTCACTTTCCTGAGACAATAAGGCTCAAATCCTGTCAAGCTGGAAAGCTCAGTTCTCTACATGTAAGGTTATTCTTGTCTCTCTCAATCTGAAAGAAATAATATTTTAAAAAAATAAATTGATTTTGCTTCCACAGAATGCTCAGTTGCTGTCATAGTCAGATGAGTGCCTACTAACTCACACCACTGTAAGAGACATACATGCCAGAAATTAGACATACCTTGCACTTCACTAGGATCTGTAAGGTTTGGGATCAGTCGCCATCACAATTTTGCTAGAGTTACTTTCTGGCAACATTTACTAAGGAGGAAAAAATCTGTCTACTTAGCTATTATGAATCCAATATTTTTTTTCAGAGGTATGTTTACTTTAAATCTGAAACTGTAAGAGAGATTCTTATCAGAATGCGCATCTCCTCACACACATGAAGCAAATTTTCATATGGCCATTTGCTGGGACAAAATTTTCATCAAACTTAGTAGGCAAATCATTGAGTTTCTCATTAACAAGAATTTCTAACAGTGCCAAATAATGATAAAATAAAGGGAATCCATTATGATATAAGGGGCCAAAGCTAAGCTTCTAATTATTTTTTTTTTTTTTTTAATTTACACTGCAGCTTGAACATATGCCAATAATCCAGCAGGAGAAAAGAAAAAGCTCTTGTACAGTCTGTACCAGTATTAATACAGACTGAGTGATGAATGGATTGAGAGCAGTCCTGCAGAGAAGGACTTGGGGATACTGGTAGATGAAAAATTCGATATGAGTCAGTAATATTCCCTTGCAGCCCAGAAAGCCAACCATACCCTGGGCTGCATCAAAAGAATCGTGGCCACCAGGTTGAGGGAGGTGATTCACCTCCTCTACTGCACTCTCATGAGACCCCACCTGGAGTACTGCATTCAGTTCTGGGCCCCCTGCACAAGACAGATACGGAACTGTTGGAGGAGGTCAAGGAGGGCCATGAAAATGACCATAAGGCTGGAACATCTGTCCTATGAAGAAAGGCAGAGACAGTTGGGATCGTTCAACCTGGAGAAGAGACTGCCCTAGCAAGAGGTTTGGGGTTTTGTTTTTGTTTTGTTTTTACAATGAGTGGTTAGACTCTGAAACAGGTTGCCCAGATAAATTGTGGATGTCCTATTCCTGCAGGTCTTCAAGGTCAGGTTAGATGGGGCTTTGAGCAAACTGATCTAGTGAACGATATCCCTGCTCATGGAAATGGGATTGGACTAGATGAATTTTAAAGGTCCCTCCCAGTTCAAACCATTCTATGAATCTATAATTCCATTCACTGGGCGTCAAGAGTTGCATATGTGAGATTCTGAAGAATGACAGGAATAATTAATATAATTAAACTACACAAAATAAAGATGAAAAAATAAATGCACAATGTGAAAGGCTTCACAAAACCGATATCACGATGAAAAAACTTTTAAATATTAGCGATATGTACCTGAAATGTTTTGATTCCTAATGAGATGCTATGAAATGCAAATTAAACCATTTAAAATTGCAGCTTCAGGTCTTTACTGAACAGAACTGTCAAGTTTAAGTTCCTATGTGAACCTTAGGTAGAGGTTTTGTCAAATTTAGTGTCTCTTCAGAGACCTCAGTGGAGACACGTTCAGTGCTTAAGTGGGTTCTAAAGAGCAAAGATGCAAGGTTGAATAAGCAATGAGACTGGAGAATTATGCAACAAATCTCATAGTGTCACATATAGACACATAGTAGTGTCATATAGTGTCCATAGTAGTGTCACATGAAAGATGTAATGTATTACAATATACTGTACTGGTACCTCTTTGTTCCCTGCGTCTGAAGGTATGTAAGATTAACCATACTATCCTCATTTTTCTGTATTATTAGCTTCAACAAGTGTTATTTTAAGCAATACCTTAATGAGCCAGAGTGACCTTTTCACTGGAATCATAACAAACACTAGCACCACTGCCTTGCACAGGTCTGGTCCAAGATGGCAATGCTGATGTTACTAGATAGCTATGTTTCTTCATTATGAACAGTGGATAAGGTTTCTTAGAACGCTCTCCCTGTTAACAGCATCCCCTTGAGGGAAAATGGCTGTGACTATCTGACTTGATTTGAACTAGAACTGATTTGCATCACCAAACAGTGTAAAGCAGTAAGAACAAACCATTGAAACTGAGGAAAGAAACATTGCACTTTTAATTTTTCAACACTTCTATTGCTTCAAAGAGTTTATCTTAGTAAAATAATTTCTAATATCAGAGATGTGTGCTAATATTGTCTCTGTTGCTGCTATTCTACAGCAGAAGAGCAGTAGTCCCACAAACAGCAATTAGCAGGATGCTAGTGGTTGGAAAGGACTTGGAGGCAAAGGGAGGGATGGCTCTGTGTGTGTGATTTTCCTTGGGAATCAACATACTTTGCAAGTCAGAGAAAGAAGCAGCTTTTGTATAGCCACCATTCCCTTGTATGTGGAAATGAAGCTACTTGGTAGAATTATCTTATAACACAGCCATTAACCTTATTGATCATTGTCTCTGAGCTAGTGCAAAGGGATGAATGAGCTTTGCTAAATGAATGGATGCGGAAGCTATAGAGTCAGTAAGGAGCAGGAAATGAGTGATTTCCTTGTGTTACTGGAATGACTTAAGTGTATGTATCTCTTTATGCCATTACAAATAACAAAGTATTTTTATTTGTAATTAAGCAGGTGTGGGACAGGTCACATAAACTTGAAAACAGTATTTCTGCCCCTGGACTAGATAATTAATGCATCAAACAAGGAAGAAGATCATTCTTGCATCAAAGCCTCAAGCGTTATGTAAGTTCTTTTTTATGATAACTCTTAAATAAGATTTAAATTATTTTTGTTTCTAAACCTTATCTGACTGAATAAAGTGATGCGTGCAGAAAGGGTAAAGAAATACCTGTTCAGAGGTCCAGCAGAAAACAAGACTTCAAAGGAAAGGAGGAGGCTGAAGAGGTAAATCTCCCCTGCTGTCTGTGATGAAGACAGGAGAAGTTGTTTGGTACATTTCAAGAAAATCAGGCTTTTTCCTCAAGACTGCATTTATTTGTCGGTGGATTAACAAATTTTCATTTTGCTGGCATCCGCACTTCTATAAGAAAGCATAGAAGTAATTAATTGCATGAAAATATGCTTGTTTTCTCTACCCTTTAATAATAATAAATTAGTATAGTGGAATGATTTTCTGAACACGCAAATTCATTAGATACCTGGCCATTCTCAAATGATAATGGACAATTATTTACAATTTATTTTTTTTACCTATAACAGTAAACACAAAATAGAAATGCTATTTGTTCCTTCTTTCTGTTTAAATGACACGTTAACCTTTTTGATTAATCTAGCACTAAAAGTCACATGACATTATTCTATTAAGCAGCATTTCACGTCAGTCTTAATAGCTCCAATCAAACATCACTTACTGTTTGCCCTTGGAGTGTTCACTTCTTGTGTTATTTACATAAACAAATCATGTAATACACCTCTCTGATGCAAATCCCATTGATTAATATCACATTTTTATCTTGCAACAAAGGACTTCATAGGTTAAAGATCCACTAACTAGAAAAGGAACAAGTGCACAGAATGGGAATATGCCAAGTCTTCAGTCGTATGAAGTTCCTCACAGGTGACAATCATAGTAATTCCACTGAAAGCAAGGGAGCTCAGCTGACATAAATCTGAATCTTAATTTCATCAGTTCACCTGGAAAATGAAGAGCCAGACATTTTACTGGTAACAGCTGGATTTGTAGGTTCCTGCATTCTGTATGACCTTGTCAAGGTTCCTCAATTTTTATTTGAGGTACTCAAATCTTGGTACTCAAGCTATAATGTACATATCTGTCCATTGAAATCATAAACTTAATCTAGACAATTTTTTTTTCAATGCTTACTGAAGGCTCTGGTTTAATTATGCAATAGCATAATATTTTTGTATTTATTAGTCCTAATAAATTATTGATTGCTCTCTTTTTGCTAAAGCTGGGCTTCCACTAATAACTTGGTTAAGGAGAAGGTGGCAAAATGAAGGTTTTGAGAATGGATATAAAGTTGCAGGATGCAAACAAAAACGTTTTAAAATAAAGAGGTTTAATCTTTCCCTATACTGATCAGGCAATTTAAATAGGTCTGTGATAAAAACCCAATCAACCAGAGACACAACACCTCATTTTCTGAGGCTGAAATCCAATTCTATCTTTAATTCTCTACTTTTTCTTCAGAAATAGAATAAAAATTCAGTTTGAACTAAAAAAATAAAGAATCTTTGTAATGAGCTCCACAAAGAAATATTGGGAGCACATGTGACTCTTTAAGTACCTATCTTGAACTATCAAATAACATTACCAACACAAAGTCATCACTAACTTGTATCCTAGCACTGCAAGTACTTAAAATCACATGGTGCTTGTTACTGTGAGTAGGTCTAATAGGTACCTGCTTCTCTTCTGAGCATTTGATATCTGCCTGTGTCTTACCATTGAGTCTCACACTTTTAAAGCCCTGGGAGAAGCCCTGGCCGACCACACAGACAGATGCTTATGCAGACAGTTGGCCCTAAACTGGTGGGCACGCTCTGACAAAAAGCTAATTGAGACAGAATGCAGTAGCAAATTGCTTGGAAGACTTATTTAGGAAGTGGAAGATACGTATTCAGATTGCTGCCTACCCACTCTGGAGCTGGAATTAGAAAGCACTTTCACCATCTTCTTGGTTGTACAGAAAGGCTCGACTTCAGCAAGAAATAATAAATAAAACATACTAGAGAATATTTTTCACGTGAAATAGTCTTTAGGAGACCTGAGACTTGTAACTCTAAGATTTAGAGTAAGTAAAGACTTGTGACCTGAATATCATACGCTGTTAGGGTACAAGAATATCTTCAATTTATTGATAGCATTTTTATGTTTGGAGTCCCCCAGGAGGGGTATTTTGAAACTGACAGTCCAAGTTGGCAGAAGGAACTATTTTGCAGCACAGAATACAGTTAACCAGCTGGACTCTTAAAAACACTGTTTTAAGCAATTTTCTTTTCCTTTAATGTATGTTAGGGAGGCTGAAACTGACACTTGATTGTAGCCCCTAACACCTCCTTCCACCCCACAAACAAACAGATCGCACAGGTTAATCCTGGATTCTGCAGGTCGTAGTCAATGAACTGTCTTATAGAAGGATTTAAGCTTCCATTTCCTGCTCAGCAGCACTTTTGACCTTAGACAAAAAGATCATATTATTGTGCCTTAGTTCCTTTTTTATAAAATAGAGATTTCCAAGAAAGGCTGAGATGTACTGATAAAGAACACAACAGAAAATATAGCTTCTTCACAAAAATATTATCTTTAAAAAATCTTTCCCAAGCCACTCCTTGTTTTCTCTTTGGAATCTTTTTGCTTGGGTTTTGGTTTGTTGTTGTTGGTTGGTTTGTTTGTTTTTTTAATTGACTGGGGGTGTATGATGGCAGAGATTGGTTTGATTCTTTACTTTTAAAAAGTATGATGTCCAACTTTTCAGCGGATGCCATATGATTACTATTATGACTGTTTTTGCCATGTGCCAGCTTCTGGGACCATTGTATGAGAAGGTTCACCTAAGAGAAACAAAAAACGAGCAAAATTTTACTCTGACTAATTTAAGACAAAAAACACAGAAGCCAGAAAGCAATTAAAAATGTCACCTTGCCACTCGAAGGATGTGCAATGTGAATTGCACATTTTGTTGCAATGAATTTCTGGTAAACTTTTTTAGAAAATCATTATTTTCCCTCATCAGTCCAAAATTTGCTGTGTCTCACTGAGGCTAAATTGACTTTCCTACTGCAAAAATGTCATTTTTACTCCCCTGCCTCCCAAGATTTCATGGCCTTCTCAGTTGTGTCTGCTTCAAATTAAAGACTACTGGTTTCATCCTATCAGAGTCCTTATTAGAAAATGTTGATTGACATTTTGAAAAGGAAATCATAAACCATATAATCTCTATAAAGAAATCATAAATAGTGATAAAGTAGAGAAATATACCCTTTGTTTACACAATGTAAAACTGTTGAATAGCACTTATAAAAAAAGACAAACCCAAACCAGAATTATCATACAAAACCATAATTATTATTATCACACCTTCAGATGATTATTAACATATTAATATTACAATTGAAGTCACCTAAGCATCTTAAATTAGTTTATTTAATTGAAAATTATGTTAATTTCCTTTTAAAGGAGATTTGGCTCAAATTTCGAAGGGAAATGTTTAGTAGTCCAGCATGCTGCAAGCTAATTCCTAGCTGAAGTTCTAATCTATGTGATTCACGAATATGACCTGAAATATCATGGGATGTTCTTGGAGTTAAATATAGAAATATTGTCTGCTGAAGCTAGTTGAACTGTTTTAGTTAGGGCTACACCATATATTTTGCAGTACATGTTAAAAAATCTGTTTTCCTCTTCATTTATGTTCCCCCATGTTCAGTACAATGCTTTTACCTCATTCCCACAAATTTGAAAATACTCCTATATTTTGAAAAAATTCAGCAGCAGTGTGCTTAACATATTAGTAGTCACAAAATCCTGGACTGTGGAGAAATTCAGTTTCAGAGATCTTCCTTACAAGCAAAAAGTCCATTTTGTATCCATGCTTATGCGACATAATTTATATCAAAGGCAGCTGGAGCAAAGGCAGGTATGAATCTGACTCTAGAAAGTGAAAACTGTATGTAAATATTAGGTCCAGACACTCATAAATGGCAAGTATTTCATCGTGTAATTCCAACATGGGAGCCAAACTACTATATTCATAATTCTTCCTCAAGCGAGGTTACAAATGCAAACCATCTGGAACATGTTTTACTTCGAAACAAATTACATTCTCTTATAGTGAACTGTCAAAAAGAAAGACTGATTTGTAGAGTATTTCAAATATTAGCTCAGGAGTTGAAGCCTTGGGTCAAATCCTTTCTCTGCCATGGATTGCCATTGTGATCTTTGGCATATCACATAAATCTAGGTATCAGAAAAGGACTTACGTGCCTAAGTTGTGATCTCAAGGCCACTTCATTGTGGAAGCACTTGTACTCTGCAGATATCATTATTCTTACCTTTAGAGTTCCTAAAAGTGCCACAACTGTATATTGGCAAAGGTCACTACATTCTCCATAGCTCAGCTTATTGCTTAAAAAGTCCTATTTGGCTTGGCCAGGATTCAGAAACCAGATGTCCCTTTCCCTAAATCCTCTGGCCAATGAACTCAGAGCATTCCTAACATCTTCCATAGGACCAGGATCCTCATATAAACTAATGTGAGTGATGAATTTCTTTAAAAGATATGGAAGATAAGACAGTTGTGATATATTCTTGTCCTCCAGTAGCTTCACTGTAAGCCTGCTGGTGTACAGAAGCAGAGTCTTCTCATCTAGCTTTGTACCAATTGGTGTATTGGAAGTCACCTGCAATGGAGCTGAATAACCTTTGGGGATGTCTAGCTCTTTCCTTTGACTACAGAACCTACAGTGACTACCGGAAATTTGCAAAAACATTTTAAGCTGCATAAAACTGGGTATGATGACTCTGATTGGCTCCCCAAACAACATGTCAGCATTTTGGGGTCAAAATTTTTGGCAGGGCTTGTTGCAATAGGACAAGGGGTAATGGTTTTAAACTAAAAAAGGGGAGATTTAAACTAGATATAAGGAAGAAATTTTTTTACAATGAGGGTGGTGAAACAGTGGAACAGGTTGCCCAGAGAGGTGGCAGATGCCCCATCCCTGGAAACATTCAAGGTCAGATTGGACAGGGCTCTCAGCAACCTGATCTAATTAAAGATGTCCCTGCTCCTTGCAGGGGGGTTGAACTAGATGACCTTTAAAGGTCTCTTCCAACCCAAATTATTCTATGATTTCATACTGCAGTGCCTGCCTTCTCCAGGTGCAGCACAGAAAGCCAGCACACCTCCTCAGGTGGCTGCAATTTGTTCTAGATGAAAGTCCTATTCCTAGCAGCTGACTGGAAATATGCTAGGTGGGCACGAGACTGAAAGCCCCAGGTGGGCATGGATGGTGCGGGTTCTGTCGCATGCCCTAAATATTTTAAAGTATTACAGATGAAACATAGGTATTCCTGTAGTAAAGCTTACTTAAGGCTGCACTGTCCTGGTCATTGGTATTGTTAGGTTAGTGTAAGTGCACTTTATCCCCTCATCCAAATCAACGATAAAGATATGGAAGAGAACAGGCCCCGGTTCTGAGCCCTGAGGAACACCACTTGTGACTGGCCACCAACTACATTTAACTCCATTCACCATAACACTTTGGGTCCAGACAGACAGACAGACAGGTTTTTACCCTGCAAAGAGAAGGCCCATCCAAGCCAGGAGATGCCAGTTTCTCCAGGAGAATGCAGTCCTGTAGTTCCCTGAATCCTCCTTGTTGCCCTTCTCATAGATGGGCTGGTTAACATTTGCTGACTTCCAGTCAATGGGACCTCCCTGGTTAGCCAGGACTTCTGGCACATGATGGAAAGTTGCTTGGTGAGCACCTCCGTCAGCTTCCTCAGTACCCTTGGGTGGATGCCATCTGCTCCCGTGGACTTGTATGTGTCACCCTTCAGAACCTAAAAAGTAGCTTTTATAACCTAGGTAGGTTATATATATGTATATGCTTTAATGTTCCACATTATTTTCTTTGATCCTAAGTTTTGGCAGTCACACCTAATAGTTATTGGGATTTGTGCTTTTAATATAATATTTAATAGAATTCTTTAGTTACATGCTGTAAATATTCTGCAACTGGCAGATGGTAAAAAGAGAAAACATTTGTTTAAACGTCAAAATAGTCAACAAAAGAACAGATCACCTTTCTCCTGCAGAAGACACTAATTTGTCACACCTATATGCTTTATATCGAGTGGAAACAACAAAGAAAACAGCACTGTAAAATGCTTTGGAAAAAAAAAAGAAAGTCTGTGATGTTAAAGATCAAACAGAAATCGTCAGAGTCATAAGCTGTGTTGTAGATCAGACCTTTTCTATCTCTTCTTTTTTAGAAAATGTCTAACTTTAACTGCACGAGAAGCTGCCATTTTGTTTTTCTTTCTTACTGAAGTTATTGTCTGCTGTAAGCACCTATAGGTTTTCAGATTTTAATAAGGGCACCATGAATTGGAAAATGTTGGTGATGGTTCTCTAATTCATGTTTCTGCTTAAGGACGCAAAATGTTTGATATGACAGCACTTGGCAGCCAGTTTCTATGGTTTTTAACACTTGGACCTGGAACACTGTGTACAATTCCTTATTTTATATTTTCTAAAAGGTGAAAGAAAATTTCAAATAACAAGATTGTCGTATATTGTTTCTAGCTCTGCAAATAGTAATCCTATTTTTTACTAATTTTAATGTAAGGTCTGTAAAATCCTTTTCAGAAGTACACTTGTTCCTTTGGAATACACTTGTTCAGAAATGTTAAATTAACATTACTAATTCTGAAGTTACATTACCAAGATTCCCTGGACATCTCTTTTCCTCGCTATAACACACTAACCTTGTGGTTTCTTATAGTACAAATGGGAGTTGCCTGGTCAACCTGCTGTAGCTCAAGTTCACTTCTTGGTTTGATTGAAGCAATGAATTCCCTGGAATCCCTCTTTCCTTGCAAACATGCTGCGAGAAGAATAAATTAAAGTATTTTCCTCCTATTTTTGTGACAGAATTTGGTGATGAAATATCTTGCTTTTCACTTCATTTATTGGTTTAGTTTTCCAGTAGCAGAAATAAGTATTTTAAAGAGAACAAATGCCATAAAACAAGTTTAAACTACTGAATTTTGAAATGCTCTTCAGCAGAGCAAAAGGTGTAAATGCAGCCATGTATAATGTCATTTGAGGTTAATGACAAAATAAATTGTTTCCCCATTTTTGGAGAAAGCTTTTGTGAAGAGATGTATTGCCGTAAGTTTGAAATCCATGCTCTGTGACAGCTGCTGACTAGTAATGAGATCTAATGAGCTGTCTCTTTACTAGAAAAAAATAACATTTGAAACAACAACCTCTTTGCAAATTGTAAGAGCATGGGAACAGAGACAACTTCTCTATCCTGAGCTGATAAGCGCATGCTGATATCAATAGCATTTCGATTCAAAAGCAAATCTCTACTGCTCAATTCAAATGTGAAAGCGGAATGTGAGATTAGTGTTTGCATAGACAATCAAGATTTACATCTATTTCCTTGTGGGTTTTGTGATAAAGTAATGCTTCTGCTATTTAAAATCTTTTAATATCTCAGTAAATGTAATGCCATAGGAAACACAAACTAGCTTATGCTAATATAATCTAAATCTATAGATTTAACTATATTGTAAATATTTCTATATTCTGAAAGAGATTATATATCTGTATTAATTGAACAAGGATTTCATATGCAAAGACAAATGTGCCTACTTAAAGCTGGCTCTGAGGCTGTCTATCAGTTCCAATACTATTTCAGAAGGCAACGCTGTCAAAAGCACAGGACAAAGGGCCCGAGAATAATCTTATTGATTTCGGTGTTAATGAAGAGTTACTCTACTCTGATTCAGTGGGGTTCATGTTAGTCCAAAAATGATGTAATGATACTAAACCAGAAAGTCTTAACTTTTATTTTCCCAGCCTGCTTCTTTTATGTATTAAAGCATACTTTCTTTTTATAGTGCTTTTCCAATTTTTAATTGCAAGTGAACAATTTTCTGATATTTAACCCTTCATTCAACAGCATATTACATAAATATGCATATATGTATATATGTTACATATTTTCTTTTAAGTTCTCTGATGTCGGATCTGATAATGAGCATGCCTTATGCTAGAGCTACAAGAGCTTGGAAAATTATTCCCTTGACATAAATAACTTAGTTTTCAAAACACATAGTGTATTGTTTACCTACATTTCAGTCTATCTGATGATTGAGTAAATATGTATCCTGGAAAAAATGTGTACTATGTAAAGCAGCTAGCAAACAGGAGGACTTCCAAATCAAATACTTTGATTTATTCTTTATGGATTATTTTTGTTTGGGTTGAGGTTTTTGGTTTTGGTTTTGGCTTTTTTTTAAATCTCTCTGTATATACATATATATGTATAATATGTTTGTAATAAGTTGGTAAGAATACATCCATCACAACTGATATTTATTCACATAATGAGTATGTATACTGCCAACTATATTAGTCACATTAAGAGAAATTTGTATTAGAAGGGCTAAAGGTGTGTATTTTGGTATTTGCCTTACTACTTTCAATTAATGGTAAAATATAGTCACCTGTATATCATGGTAGATGTAAGAAATTAATCAATCCAGGATTTTCTTGAAATGATGTTTTAAAGATACAGTGGCAGGGAGCTTTCCCCACTAGGTACTATAGTCTTTGATTAATATCCAGGAGAATTCATTGGTGATAAATGAGCCAAAGAATAGAGTTCCATCAGTGAAATAGAAACATACAGGAACCTATGAGAAGATTAATCAAACATTTTGTACAAAGGAAACAGAATGTAAAGTGCATTTCCCAGTGAACACAAAATAAAACAAAATGTAATGAAAACCAAACAATGTTCTATGCTACCAGAGAAAAATGTGAAGATACCCTGGCCTTTAATCTGCATTGCTTCCTTCTTGTCTAGTTGGTTTCACTGATTCAAACTAGTCATGAAAAGCTGCAGTTTTCACTTGAAGGCTTTTTCTTATATACCCACTTTTCACATAAATGACTTAATATATAAAAAATACAGGAGGAAATCATCAGTGCCTAGTTAAGTGCAAGGAGGCCACAATTTTTATTAAGCACCGATCCTGTCTCTTACATCTAGAGGACCTAATTATAAAACACTGTCCTCTGTGGATGTTCCCAAAGCATAGCTCTAAAACAGACCTTATCAAAATGTGTATATATATATATGATATATACATAAAATATATATATTATATAACAGGCCTTATCAAAATTTTCCACACCTGTACCTAAGGCCTATTTCCTCTAGTGTTCATCATTTCCTTTACCTGTGAACTACTAGCTGAGTGAAAGCAACGATTTTTGTCCCTGTGGTCTATTGCTGGCTTTTAATACACTAAGAAAAGAGTCAAGTGGCTGAATAGCTGCCTATTCTTTTTAAACTAGCAATAAAATAAAGAGATGTTATCAAAGAACTAAAAGACTCCTATAAGTGCTTTAGTTAATTCTATTCTTCAATCAGATCTCTGTTTCGTTCCATGTAACAGCAGCAAAGTTAACTTTTTTAATTCACCGTAGCTCCTTCACGTGGGTCACCATCAAGAACACTGTGCACTGAAATGAGCAGACGAAAAATTCAGGCGTGGAGACACAAGTTACGTTATTTTAAAAAGTCACAGTAGTTACTGCCATAGTTGTCTGAGACATGTCTAACCTCATAATGTTGTAGGTTTGACTACCTTTGGTTCATGCTTTTCAATTAAAAAAAAAAAAAAAAAAGCCTGAGGCCTGCCAGTAGATAATTTTTACTGTTAACCAAGAAAGATCTGATAAACACAATAATTTTAGTTTTCAGTGTATTGCTACCAAAAAACCCCCCAAAACGCTATTCAATTAATATGGATAATTAAAAGAAAAAACCAAACAAAACCAAACAAAAACTAAAAAAAATTATTCAAATAGTTAAATAGTTATACAGATATTAGATAGCATAAGTTACCAAGTATATACTGGGTCACTGTTATGATCTAACTGGCACTGCCAAGTGATGAACACATCACTTTTGCTGTCTCTTGTGATCATTCCACTGTGGCCAGTTAGTAGCTCTGTTTACCCCCACACAGCTGGATTTAGCCATTCTGTCCAAACTCAGAAATGCTACAGACAAGAGGAAGTTTTTCTTCTTTCTTCATAGCACTAGTCATTGAATTTGGCTACTCTCTGACCTGATTGAAGAGCTGGAAGCCTGCATCTTCCCAGCAGGGATTCAAGGCACTGGAATGTTATTTGTGTATAATACATATTAAAAATATTCACAGAATTCACAGAATTGTAGTGGTTGGAAGGGACCTCAGAGATCATCGAGTCCAACCACAAAAAAACAAAAAACAAACAAAAAAAAAACAAAAAAAAAAAAACAAAAAAAAAACCCACCCACACAGCACCCCCCCACAAACCAGTAATCTTGGGCACTAGAGCATGCCCTGAAGAACCATGTCTACACGTTTCTTAAATACCTCCAGGGATGGTGACTCCACCACCTCCCTGGGCAGCCCATTCCAATGCTGGATAACACTTTCAGTAAAGAAATGTTTCCTAATATCCAACCTGAACTTCCCCTGGCGCAACTTGAAGCCGTTACCCCTTGTCCTATCATCTGTAACTTGGGAGAAGAGACCGACCCCCGTCTCTCTACAGCCTCCTTTCAGGTACTTGTACAGAGCGATAAGGTCTCCCCTCAGTCTCCTCTTCCCCAGACTGAACAACCCCAGTTCCCTCAGCCTCTCCTCGTAAGACTTGTGCTCCAGACCCCTCACCAGCTTCGTTGCCCTTCTCTGGACCCGCTCCAGCACCTCAATGTCCCTCTTGTGGTAGG
>NW_015094507.1:15883854-15907730 GCF_001431845.1 Calidris pugnax
TCTTGGGCACTAGAGCATGCCCTGAAGAACCATGTCTACACGTTTCTTAAATACCTCCAGGGATGGTGACTCCACCACCTCCCTGGGCAGCCCATTCCAATGCTGGATAACCCTTTCAGTAAAGAAATGTTTCCTAATATCCAACCTGAACTTCCCCTGGCGCAACTTGAAGCCGTTACCCCTTGTCCTATCATCTGTAACTTGGGAGAAGAGACCGACCCCCGTCTCTCTACAGCCTCCTTTCAGGTACTTGTACAGAGCGATAAGGTCTCCCCTCAGTCTCCTCTTCCCCAGACTGAACAACCCCAGTTCCCTCAGCCTCTCCTCGTAAGACTTGTGCTCCAGACCCCTCACCAGCTTCGTTGCCCTTCTCTGGACCCGCTCCAGCACCTCAATGTCCCTCTTGTGGTAGGGGGCCCAAAATTGGACACAGTACTCGAGGTGGGGCCTCACCAGTGCCGAGTACAGGGGGACGATCACCTCTCGGGCTCTACTCGCCACACTGTTCTTGATACAGGCCAGGATGCTGTTGGCCTTCTTGGCCACCTGGGCACACTGCTGGCTCATGTTCAGCCGACAGTCGACCAACACCCCCAGGTCCTTTTCTGCCAGGCAGCTCTCCAGCCACTCTGCCCCCAGCCTGTAGCGCGGCTTTGCTTAAACTTTGAAGGCATGTGTTCAGTCCCTTTTTTAAATACATCACCTTTCGCCTCTATGTTAGATTTGGTAATTATTTATTGATTAAAGTAAATTTAGTGGGATTTGGCTTTTGCACATTCGAAATGAATTTAGAGCCTTCAATTGCTCCAATGCAGACCAGCAATACGGTTTTCAAGATTTTAGCTAAAGGTCCCATTATACATGTATCATATATACATACACATACATAAAATCATTGAAATAATTCACCAAACATCTTAAAAGCGTCAAGGGTGGATCATATTAGTTGTACTAGGAACAGCTCCTTAGTCGATTTTAATTGACTTGAGTGACTTTAACATTGCCACCTGGACCTATATCGCATGAGGACTGGCCTGTAACTGAAGAAACATAAGGAAAGCAATATCAGCAGAAGCTTAATGAAGATAGTGGACACTGCAAATGTCAAAAGATCCATCTAGAGAGCAGAGAGGGAGGGCTGAGGAGGTCTGACAACGTAAAAAAATACTTAATTTTATAAAACAAATCATAAAATTATTCAAGATGAAAAAATTTGATTTTATTTTAAAATGGTGACCGATTGCCTCTGCATCTTTCTTTCCTTATGTCACTTCAAATGATCAACTCCCCTGACTCAATAAAGATAGATTTCTGTTATTTAGCATGGAACATCCAGTCTGCTATGGAATCATATAAAATGTATCTTTGTTAGTACTTGTCTTCTGGTGGGCTTTTAACATGAATGTTATCTAATTCCTTGTGTCATTTCCTCCTGTGGTTAAGTGAATAAATGCCTTATGTACTGATTGAGAATAATAAGGAAACTCCTCTTGGCACACAAACTCCATAGACCAGGAGCAAATTCTCAGTTTAAAAAATTAAATTCTTTCAAATTCTTTATTTATGTGTTTTGTATCTAATAGAGAGAGACTGCATTCCATCCCTGCTCTTACATACATAACTTTTTCATCAGAGAATCATGATTACTTATATTATAAAAAGAATTGTATGATAAAATAAAAAATAGCCACAAAATACCTAGGCCTTCATTTGGTCTTCTCCCAGATTATTACACTAGTATTTATTGCAATTTCTATTTTTCATCATAAACAGCAAATTATTAGCCATTAGTCTAGGTTACAACTTTTTATGCTTTAAGTTATATATGTTCCTCTTCACTTTGCCAAACTTAGATATAAATCTGCAGAGGTTATTTTCTTAATTGCCAGATTAACTTGATATTTGCAATGCCTTTTCAGTATTGGGAGTTTTAATCTACTAGACGGTAGAAAGATGTCGTTTGCTATAAAGGATCTGGCTGTGCTGTAGCTTGAGCTATATTATATACCTCTCTGAATGAGTGCTCTCTACAACAGGTGCATATGTTATTTCTCTTTATTCCCCTTAACTTACTTACCAGTCATAAGCACCTGTCTTCTCCAAACATGGACTTTCAGCATTTAATACACCTTTAGATATAGCTAAGTCGTTTGAGCAGCTAGTCAAATAATGGTAGGGTCCAAAAGATGGCCTCTCCAAAATAAAGATGTAGAGTCTTGTGTTTTCTTTGTACTCCCATATTTCAGTAATAAGGTCTTCACCCTTGGCATTTACTTTACATTTTACTTTTTTTTAATTTTTTTTTATTTTTTTTTTATTAAGAGATGAGAACAATGATCCCTTCTACTTCATTCAATCTAGCTATGAAATTATTTCACTGCTAGGAATATTGCTTTAGGTCATTCTTATTTCAGTGTATGCTTTTTGCTAAATGATATGACTGCAATAAAATTTAAGCATATTATCTGAATATGCATTCATTCCTCTCTCTATAAAAAGAAGACCAGGCTAGATTTGTTTCAACAGAGTTATATATAGGCTTAAGCCTAGCTTGGAAGGTTTTATAGTTGGAATTAATTTTTATTCTTAAAACAATTTATGTGAAATTTTGAGATACATCATTCCACTGAGATAAAAAAATTATTAATTTTTTTTCATTATCAAGAAACTGCAGTCAAAACAAAGAAATGTGAATAGCACATATATCATTTGATGATAACTTAACGGTCAAAAATAAAGACAGCTTGATTACTTCTGTTGGTTTTGATGTCTCATTTTTTAAAAAAATTTTTTTCTTTCTCCCAATTTCTATTCCATGCTCAACATTAATAAAAATATTCAAATGCATGTGAGCTAGGAACTGATTGCTTATAGGGCACCATAAGAAAGGCATCCACTTAAACATTGAGCTAGCCAGTGTCTAATCAAAGTAATGTGTCATGTTTTATTTTGTGTTGTTTTTGCGCTTTGTTTTTTATTGTCTTCTCCTAAAATAAAGCAGAAGTCTCCTGAATTCAAAGTATGCTGGAAAATTATTATTATTAGCAACCACAGTTGAACTAAAGAAAAAACAACAAAGAACCAAAGCCTAGCTTATACAAATCTCTAACCCCATGCTGATTGGCATTAAAAAAGAATTAAAGAGAGCTAATGCAGTCAGTCAAGTCCTACATTTCCACTTTCATGGTTTTTGTGTAGTACATATATTTCAAGCCTATAATATGTGGTCATTCTGTTTACAGATTTTAAAATATTGATAAAACACTAGCTTCTTCCAGTTCTCTGGAACTTCTTCCATATTGAGGACTTACTGAAAATCAACGTTATTGGCCCATAAAAACCCTTGCTCAGCTCTTCTAATAGTTTTAGATTCAAGTTATTAATCCTGCTTCTTTGAAATATCCAACTTTACAAGCTGCTATTAAACATTTTCCCGAGTTATTGTTGGAATGGAAAATATTTAATGTGTTATTATACTAAAATACTGAAAAGAAATATTTATTAAACAGTCCTTTTTGCATTATGTTTGAAAAGCCCAAAATTTTCACTTCGGAAGAAATATTATAGGATTCATCTTTTTTTTTTTTTTTCTAGTATATTTATACTTAAATTTCCTCAATTTCCTCTAACTCATAGCTTCTCAAATTCTGCCTTTTTTTTTCTCTGGTGTCTCTCTTTTTACTGTAAAAAGATCAAAAAAAATAAAAAGAGAGGTTGTCAGTGGTGGGCCCCAATGAACCATTGTACCCTTCATTCTCTTCCTTCCAAGGTCTTTTAAAACAAGTTTCAATGTATCTCATGAATGAGAGATATTAGTACTTGATCTTGAATACATGACTTGAACTTTCTGGAAGAGTCTCAGGGTAGTTCGGTATTCCTTTTTTTTTTTTTTTTTTTTTTTTTTTTTTTTTTTTGCTGCTGAGTATTATAAACAACACAGAAATTAAATAAGTCTTAAGGGAAACCTAAAACAAAATGAATGATTGATACCTGGTTTTCTTTTGTCAAACAGGAACGTAACACTGCCACTTTTACTCATGTTGGTGGAACTGCTCATGGAAAAAGGTTATATTTAATGCACATTAAAGACAGGGACACTCAAACCTTTTCAAAGGCTGGGACTGTGTGGAATCAAATCTTCCTACTGACAGGTGCAATCTATATTTTAAGTGTTGTGTGTGTGCAGTATATATACAGCTTATTTAATGTAGGACAAAATTGTTCTCAATTTATTGTTCTCAATTATTATTTATTTCCTCAACAGGTATAGAATCTGTTCTTTCAGTTTCCATTACGTTCCTTTTTCCCCCGTTTCTTAATATAAGTCAGATTTTGCCTGTCGTATTCTTTCAAAGCACGCACCTGTGCATTGCCACACTTACCACAGCTGTCCTCGGTGTGTATCAAATGCAATGTGCTGCTGCCTGCATTGTCTGTATCTCCAGATAAAATGTCATGCTGCTGCTGCCATGCAGCCTGTCACCTGTGCTCGAGTACTTCCCTATCATGGTGCTCACCTCTGACTGCATGTTGGCAGCTGCCAAATCAGCCTTACATGAAGTATGACAAGAACTGTAATATTGAGCAAAATTTGTAAGGCATACCAAGGACACACAAAAAAAAGAAGAAAAAAAGTTGTTTGCTTGCTTTTTCAAGGAAAAAATTAAAAAAAAAGAATAGCAGGATATATATGAGATCCGCTGCTAAACTGACACCCAAAATATTGCCTTTAAGTAAGCTGCACGTAAATGATCATATCAAAAAAAAAAGGCGGCACCTAAACCAATACTGAACAGAAATTCATGAGCAAAAATCCAAATTTCTATCCTTGCTTAAGTCATATATTGCTTTTAGCCTAGACTCTCCAGGTTTTGTCTTTATCAGGTCAAGCTTGGCTCATCAGATGAAAGAAATAGGACATGAACTGTTAGCCTACTGGTTAGGAATATTATCCTTGGAAAAAAAATGATGTTCAGGTTCCTTTCCCTGTAACATGGTGATGTTTTTGTTTGTTCTTATCTTGTCTTATTAGACTCTAATTATATAAATCCTCAGAAAAAGGATTTATCTAAACTTTCAAAAACTCACACTTTTCCTCCTTGAGAATTCTGGAGTTTTCTGGCTTAAGCTCATGATGCTCTAAAACTAATGCAAACGTGTTTGAGTTAAACACCTGCTGAGCTTACTGGACCTTGAATTTCATATAGAAAATATTGAAAGAGATGAATTTTACCTTACTTAGGCACTTTACCAGTGCTTAAATTTAAGTTCCTAGTTCATCAGTTCTCATATTAATCAATATATATTTTATACCTACTGAGAGTGAGGTGACTTTAAAGCTATTTATAGCAGCATCCAGTTCTCTTAACATTACACATCTAACTAATGATTTTAAGGTGAGATTCATCAGAGTAAATGTTGATGCTTATAGTGTTTACATCTGAGTTTATCACCCTGGATTGCCTTTATCAGTGGAGAGATACTGGCCATTTCAGTCTGTAATTAGTCTGGCCTGGTTTAGAAATCTGCCTTAAGATGCTATAAATTGTTTGCATTTCTCTACCACTGCTTTTATGTGAGAAGAGGCAGAGTCTCAGTGGTGAAGTGCCCTAGGTGACTGTATCCTCCATTCTTCCCTCATTTTCATCTAAAATTGAGGCCTGCAGAAAGGACATTAAGCAACTTAATTGGGCAGAGGCAATCTCTCTCTTGAGGTTCTCAAAGGGTCTGACTTCCTTCCACGCAGTGAAGGTCCCCACTTAATTTAGGAACAAGAATTAGAAAGTTTAGGTGCAAGGGTCTTGCAGAAGTAAACTGATGAATTTTGCTTGTGGTTCCTATCTGAATAGAGATTACTCAAAAGCAGCAGCTGACTGAAATGTGAGCCCACAGGGCTTACAAATGTTTCTTTGTCCCTGCCCAATTGTCCCTGCAATACGATATCGTCATGATCTGACTGCAAAACAAACAGGCAAAACCAACTTCAGATGAATTTGTATTGTGTCAGGTTTTGTGATTAAAGGCTCATCTCCACACACATGATGAAGCCCTGAGGCACATCACCAACAAAGCAATAATAATAACCCCCAGTCCCCCAACTCATCCCTTCCCAGGGCATTCCAGGAGGATGTCAGTCCCATGGTCTGTGAGACCCATGACCATCAGTCAACCGGAGAAGGTCTCCAGGTTACCTTACAGGCTGAGTGGATACGACCTATAGAGGTAGGGTACTCAATGTGGGATGCAGAGGGAAGTGTTTTGGGATCATACAAGACTATTATTAGATGATTAAAGAAGGAACCAAGGGTAGGGAAAGGGAAGGATCTAGCTGTTTTGTGGAGGAATAGGAATGAGATAAAAGGGGTCGGATGCCTCTTACCAGGCTGCTGATCAATATGCTGTCTGGCCGTGCCCTATGCCTGATCACCTCAGTCTGTTCTGCACACTCATTAAATTCAATTTCTGACTATTTTTCTGAGTAAGGGGCTTTATTTTCAGTATGCAAGTGTGTACGTAGAGACTTGAGTGCCAGCAGCCAGAGTTGGGAACTGTAGATAGGGACTGTGTATCTTGGGTGCCAGCAACTTGAGAGACTGGAGTGGTGCATGTTGGCGTGTGATCACTAGCTAATGTCCAGCTGGACCAGCTGATGAGTATGACAGAGGCTTGGGAGCCAAGTGTTGGAGGAGCAGCTGTAGAGACCAGAGTGGTCTGAGAATTGGCTACTGGAGGACCCAGGAAATCCAAGCCAGCAACTGAGGAGACTGTGAAGTCTGGAGCTCAGACTCATTTCCATGTGTGTTTCTTTGTACATGAGGCAACTGGGAAACCAGAGGATCCAGGTGCCAGCTACTGGGTAGACTGGGTGTCAAAAGACAGCTACTGGAGGGTTCCATAGTGTTTGTATAAATCGCCCACTCACAGACCTTCATCCTGAGCTGCCAGAGATGGAAACAGGACTAGCCTGTGCTACCTGTATTTGTGTGAGGTTTTTTGTATGCCCAGCCATGTGAGTATGTATGTGTGTGTTGTGGAAGTGTGTGTGTGTGTGTGTATGCCTATCAGTGATACATGCTCAGCTCCATCTGGCTGCTGTCTGGACCTAGGACCATGGTGCTGTGGCAGCCTCACCTCTGCCAGGTTACTGGATTCAGAAACTTGCAGTGAATTTTCTATGTATTCGGTTTCTATGTATTATTAAACTGAGTGTTATAAACAGTTACAAACTCACAGAGAAATATAAGGAGCAATTTCAATCCTTAGGTTCAGATGAGAATTTCTCTTATATGAGAGACAATTTCCTCAAATATCAAGACTCAAGGGGTTCCTTCTGTGTTTTATAATACTTTTGTTCAAAGGCTGCAATCTCTGCAAGACCTAGTTGTGAAGTGTGGGAATGAATTTTGTACTCCATTTTCATTGAAATAACTTTTGGTATTGGATAAAGCTGTGGACAGCCACTTCTTCAGTCTTTGCTATGCTGGTCCTAAGTGTGGAATATTTGTGTAAACATTAAGGGAGTTATAAAAGTTTGGAGTTTGAAATCAAAGGGAGAAACTACTTTGTGGAAAGGGAAAATTGTGTAGAGAGAGGATTTTTAGTATAAAGTTAAAAAAAATACCCACATCTATTTTCTGTTTGAAATTACAGCAAGATATATCTGCAGTTCTTTCTGAAATGGGAAGTCTATTTCTCTGACTATACATCTTAGGTCCTATACCACACCCACAATAGTTAGGATTTGGAACAATATGCTACGGAAATTAGCTGTTTCAGTTATTGCTACAAAAGAGTAAGCAATCAGAACAATCATTTACATATCTTCTTGTAGAATAATAAAAGAATTGGCAGCCTACAATAGCTGTATTTTTTGTGGGAGATTTTGTTCATTTCTTGCATTGTGTGCTATATGATGAGTCTGATATGACCATTAGCTTATCAGAGTTTCTTTGAAAGATATACCATTTTGAAGCAACAAGTCACAGTTTTTACTCTTAACCTGTTTTGAGTGAAAACAGAGACAAGTCTGAGAACTTCACTAACTTAGCTACTGTATTCTTAATCTGATTCCTTTCTCACCTGTATTCAAAAATGCATGTAGTTCATTATTTTGGCATGGTGGGAAGGCTGTGAATGTATGAATTAGTCATTCAGTACTTAAAACCATCAAAATGGGCATATTAGGCTGAAACCACAGTCCATCCACCTTTCTCCTAACAATGCCTAGCAGAGGAAGGATAGATGCATGTAATAATTCTTCTTAATGCAAACCCAGCTTTTAGCAGTATGCAGGGAATTCTAAGATGAGGGTATAATCTTTCATCTTGATAGCTTCTGATGGATTTTTCTTCCGTGAATGCATTTAGTTGCTGCCCGACTGCAAATACATGTCATCCACAAAATCTGTTGTCAATGACTTCCATGGTTTTAATTTTGTATAAGGATTGGACTGGACATAGTGTGTCTCTTAAACTTCACTTTGGAGAATGGAAGATTGTGCAACGATTAAAGTAACTCAAGAACTAATTGGTAGCTGTCAATAAAGTGACTTCCAAAAAGATCTAGCAAGCATGAGTTTTGCACCTTCACTCTGTAACCAGACTGAAGGCTACCTTTGAAAACATACGGCTGTCTAATTTTGACTGGCTTGAGTTATATGATCACACATCACCTTTTCAATAAAAATCACAGAGACAGCTAAATAGGTACACACCTTTGGCTTAGAAATGCCTCTATATGATTTGCCTAAGAATGCACAGACCCTCTGCAGACACATCAGGACCAGAGCTCAGCATTCTTATCTATGTTTTTTTCAATAAAAAACCCAATCCCTTTATTCAGTGCCTATCCCAGATCACTTACTTTTGTCACAACTTACTGTCTAGTGTTTGTTTGTATCAGATTTAGTTGTAAACAAGCAGTTTTATTACTCAAATTACGTTATTAGGTATTGCTAGGCAGAGAAGTCCTTGAATGCAAAGACCTACCATACAGTTCACATAAACCTGTATTCTTTCTTTTTCTTTTCTTTTTTTTTTTTTTTTTTTTTAAAGGGGAAAAATGGCTTTCATTTCTGGCTGATAGAATTTATCTGTAAGATGTGAAAATTGCAAACATATTCATCACAATCCTTCCTTTTCTGGTCCTATTAATGGGTGCACATTCTCACTGTGATTGCATCCTGTTTCTATCAATTTATATACAGGAATGATATGTTCTTTTCTATTAAATGTTCTGAAGAAAACATATTTTCAAACTCACAATCGTTCTCGTACTATAATGAATCTATTTTATTACAGTTGAACGCATGCTACAGAATGTCCATATCTATTATATTGAAATTCAGTGCAAAATACCTTTTATTAAAATATAGCATCTGCTTGTAAAGCAATATGCACTCTTACAGGGAAAAGAACCATGCACCTGTGACATTGATTTAACATTTGGAGTGACAAAGAATTTCCTTAAAAAAAAAAAGTGTTGAGTAAAAAAAGATAGGAAAAAAAGATCACTCTGCCCACTTTTCCATTTACAACAATAATTAGTATCTTTTAAATAATGGTACTTCACTGCATTTCAGTGTAGATTTAACTATGTACTTATCCTCTGAATCCAAAATGTTTCTGACTTCAACTCAGAGTCATAGCTGCATAAACTATAGAAATCTGCCAGGAGTGGAAGCTATAGGAGTTATAATTAATCACTTCTCTCACCTCCACTTCTTTGGACCCACCCTTGCCATCCATTGGCAGTGCTATACTTACAGCAAGTTGCAAAGCTGCACTGTAAGCTGTTTGCTTTCTGATTCTGTTCTGTGCCGTTAGACTGTTGCTGGTCAGCTGCTCCGGTAACGTACAGTAAAATCCAAGTTATGAAATGCTGGGATAGATGTGTGAAATAGACTTTTTTTTCTTTTTTTTTTTCTTTTTTTTTTTTTTTTTTTTTTTTTTTTTTATTTTTTTTCTTTTTTTTTTTTCTTTTTTCTTAGGCTTCTTTTTTTTTGTGAGATAATTTTCTTTCCCAGATAGTAGAAAGGAATTTCTGTGGGATAAGTTAATTGGAGGTTAACACATTAAAAAATAAAACAAACCAAAACAAAACCCAATTAAAACAGCAAACAAGCCCATACCAAAACCAGAAAAGCTCATTCTTACTCTTTCAGGTGAGTGTTGCAGGGCTTAAGCAGACTACCAACTCTGAGCCATATTCTACTAGTATGGGTAACAGGACGACCAGAAAGCTAAGGACTAAAAAAATTTGTAATGAAGTCATCCTCTGAAATCTAATAAGAGCTACAGCTGCCCGGCAAGCAAGAGAAGGGAAGCTGCAGTATTTGCTTCCACAGCACCAGTCAGAAGGAGTAAAAAGAAAACTTAACAATATAAACTGACGGCTGCTGACTCCGGGCTTTTAGTAGCCCAGCAGGTGCTGTGCTGAGCAGCCCACTGTACAGTGGAAGAGTACAGACAAGTGGAATGAACCAGAGAATAAAAATTGCATGTAGACTGGGGTCTGAGAAAAAACCACTGGTGTAAATTTTTCCAGCAAAATTGAAGTTAAATGCAGCAGTAGTACAAAGCAGCCCTCCTTTGCCTAATGAGCAGATATCATATAAGA
Source organism: Calidris pugnax (assembly GCF_001431845.1). Taxonomy (NCBI): domain Eukaryota; kingdom Metazoa; phylum Chordata; class Aves; order Charadriiformes; family Scolopacidae; genus Calidris; species Calidris pugnax. Next base: position 15,894,472 of record NW_015094507.1, read on the forward strand.
CTACAGATCCCTCACTGAACTGCAGAGGCCAGAAATGGTACTCATAGTCAGTGTTTAAGTACATATAAGCACCCAGATACAGAAAAGCCAAAGAAATGTTTGTCTGCATGAACTAACAAAACATTCTTGAGACTGTGCCTAGCCATGTTCTCCCAGTAATCCTGGAGGAATAATTTTCTTTCTCTTTTCCCATCTCTGAGTGAGAGTTTTGGCATGCCATACAAGGTTGGAGGTAAGGCACAGTGCAAGTAAAACAAATATACATCACTCCAGGCCAGAAACACCGTGACTGTGAGCAAATGCCATAGAACCTGTGATGGGTTGATACCGGCCAGAAGCTGAGCACCCACACAGCGACTTGCTCCATCCATCTTCCCTCCCCCAGAAAGATGGGGAGAGAATAAGAACAACAGAGAGAGAAGTTTTAGGTGCTAAAAAGACAGTTTAATAAACTAAGGAAAGAGGGAACACCCTTCCTCCCACAAACAAACCAATGTCCAGTCAATCTGCAAGCCACCAGGAAAGAGGAAATCTTTTATTGCCAAGCACTGTGTTATGTGGTGCAAAATATAACTTTGGCCAATTCGGGTCAGCCGTGCATTTTCCCAACTTCTTGTCCAGCCCGAGCCTACACACTTGGAGGCAGAGTGAGTAAAAGAGAAAGCTTTGATGCTGTGCAAATACTGTTCAGCAGCAGCCAAAACATCAATGTCTTATCAGCACTGTTTTAGTCACAAAACCGAAACAGAGCATCATACAGGCTGCTGTGATGAAAGTTAACTCCATCCTAGCTAGATCCAGTCCAGAGTGGTCCAGCTTGTTGCAGGATGCTGGTGCTCCTCCTTGCACTCTGCCCACTCTGATGTTCATGTGTGTTTCCAATTCAAGCAAGACAAAAATTCAAGTTCCAGGAAAGTCAGGTGAGCTTGTCAGACTTTTCTTTTTGGGCAGGCTCTTTGGGAACCACGTGGCCTCTGGGTGACTTTGAGGAAGCTGACTGAACATAATGATGTGGGAAGTAACCTGGCAGTGCCTTAAACTGAAAATATATCCGGTTTCACCCTGAATTGTTTCTTCCTGGCACAGGTCAGGGTAACTTAACTCTTGGTACCAGTTTTCTCATGGACAATCTTGCCAAAATGATGTTATTAACCAGACCATTCATTATTAGTCATATGTTCACTTCCTTCTGTGGTAATATCTGCAAAACTGCCTATGAACCAGACTTTTCAGATTAGCCCTGGCTTTTCTGGGGAAGAGGAAACTCTGCAGGCATCCCTGAATGTACACACACATGGCTTCATCAGAGCTCTGATCAGGAGAGGGGGGAAGGGAGGTGAATCATCTCACACAGTAAGTTCACAGTGCAGATGTCTGCCTCCCAGCTGCTTGCGTGGTAAGAGGCTTGGAGATGCTCAAGATTAGCACACCACCACATGCATCCGGTACCTAGGGAATTAAAAGACAAACAAAAGGCCCCATGGGCGTTTATCGGCTTTGCAGGCAGTCAATTTGTTATCACTCTCTCCCTATTCCCACACTGTTCTTCATCCTCTTCCTTCTGCTCTTCTGCACTTCTTAAAGAAGTAGACAAGGCATCTTACAGAGCCACTGTTAGGGACTTCACACCCAGTCTGCCCTGTCTCAGGGGTATCGCTCTTCTGCTGTCTCGTGCAGACTCATCTTCCAGGAAAGGGAAAGAGCACAGTGCTGTTGGCTTAGATGAAAGTCCACTGTGGTTGACGATGCCTGTCTTCTTGCACCATAGACATGCGAGGATCAAGTCTCCCTGTAAGACATTTATTTTCAGAGTATTTCTAGAGGATTAGGAGACTAAAATCTGTATCTTAAAAACTTACCTTAGGAGGTTTCTTCCCATCATAGCAGTGGAGTTCTGTACCTTGGCATCTAACCATTAACTCCTACTCTTCATTGTGTCATTATAGGTGTTGAAAAGAAAGCTGTTTTACATAGTACTTTTCCCTTTTCTACTCATAAAGGAAGCAACTGCTCTCAGTGGCACATCATGACTCTCATCATTTCTAAGGATTTAAACTTTCACTTTTTTACCTAACCACCACTGCAGACATGCATAGACTTGAGAAGGGTTTCTCAGAAGTCAGCTAAAATAGCTGAAGCAAGAAAAGAAAGTACTCTGTCTGAAAAGAACTATTTTTCCACAATCGGTGACTGCCAATTGGATTTAGGCTTTATTCCTATAAATACTTCTGCAAATATTTTAATTCTGCTCATCCACTTAAAATCATTCACACATGTAAAAGCATGTAGGAACAGGATAAACACTCACAGAAAATAAACAGATACTATTTATTTATATATTTTTAATTACAAACCAAGGGTTCTAGGTAAAAATTAATGCTTGATAAACAAAAAGAAACTTATATTTTCTTTATCAAATGAAATTATTTGATAATCAGGAAATTAACAAATAAAGATCCAAGGCAGTTCTTAACTGCCACATAGTCTTTTATTATTTTCTTGACTCAAGGCACTCATTAGTTCTTGACTTTGACTCCTAAAATTTGACAAAAATACCTCGTTAGAACTTGCTTTGCATAGCAACAATTTCCATTTCCCTATGAAAAATCTCTTTTCTAATTTGTTAGAACACAAAAGTGTTGAAATACTACTCATTAGAAAACAAACCAAATAACAATAACAGGAAACAATGCTAGTAGCTGTCTTTTGTATATAATAGGCATTGCATAGTGAAGCTTTAAAAGTAATACATAGCCCTACATCACCATGACTCTGAATACAAAGTAGCTGCCTTTAAGCTTCCTTGACTGAAACAGGACAAGCAAGTGGCAAAACACATTGCTGAATTGCATCTTCTATAATTGGTATATTAGGTAACATTTAATACACAGTCATTGCAATTTTAATAATAAAAATAATGATTAAAACTGTGAGAAAACTTACAGCACTGTCTTTATTTTTCTCAGGATTATATCCTTAACAAAAGATTTACTGCACATTTAGTAGACATTATAGAAAGTCAATGCTACTCTTCCAACAGCCTGTTTTCATTATAGAGCAAGCAATGACATAAAGAGTTTGCTGTGGCCATCAGGTTGGAAGAGCTGCAGTGACTATAAGGGGCAAAAGAATGTATTGTATCTTCTAATGGTTCATTGTAATTTTCTTTATTAGAGAAAATAGCTAATGCTGTCCTTTATAGATTACAAAGCATGGTGTATTGGAAGCAGGTGTCATGTTCCCCTTCTTACAGATGGGGAAACTGTGGAAGAGAGAAGTAAAACCTACATCTGTACAGATAAACAAAATGAAGCCCCGACCAAATACTAAAACTCAATAATCTACAGCAAAGGACAGACATGTTCCCAAACCTATCTCAGTCACAGTTCAGGAGTCAGCACAGACTTTGGACCATTACTCTGGAGATCTTGCATGTTTTGACAGTTAAAAGAGTCAAATCATAGGGATATGGGATGTTCTGCTTGGTTTTCTTGGTAGAAAATAATCCTGGGCAGATTTAATTTCCTACTGAGTACATAGCCCAAGTCATCTTCCCAACATCATCACCAGATAGCCAGTGCCAAAGCAAGGAAAGACAGGAAAACAAAGGTCTTCTGCATCTCAGCCTAATGCACTGTCCTTGTGAACACAAACAATTTTTTCTTAAAAGCTCTAAGTATTGACTCTCACAGTAGACGAAGAACACTGCAACTATATTTTTATCTAAATAAGTAGTGTATTTGTGGTATTTAAAAGATATTCACTTTGTCGGTGGAAAAGGTCAGTTTGATACTACCGAAAGCTTCAACTTAGAGAAAGTAAAAGAAGCCGAAAAGAAGATGAACAAAGAGTCCAAATAGCTTAAAAATAGAATGACATTTGTTAGAATGATTTGCTAAAAATTTTTATCACAGGGATTTGGATTGGGTAGGTTCAATCACTGTTAAGCTTTGGCAGAATTCTTCTGTCCAATATTTATATTTATCACATGAATGGGCTAAATGGGCTCTAAGTTCTAGATCGAGATCTGGAGCTGGACTGGCATAAGTATGAATTGTTGACAAAATACAGAAATAGGATTGGTTTTGTGGTTTTTTTGTGGTTTTTTTTTTTTTTTCAAATATGTATAGATCTATTAAATTACACTGAGTTGCTTACAGCAGCTGAAGACTTACTGCTTTCTTAGAGTAACAAATCGTTCTGTTGAAATTTTTGCTATGTTAAAATGTTTCAGTCACTTTCCAGATACTAAATAATATTTACAGTACTATTTGAGCTGAGATATGCCTGCTAATTTTGTTTTTCATTAATACAAAGTTTATTAAAAAATGGACTTAGGGCATTTTTTTCTCCTTTTGATCATTAATTGTAGGTGCTTATAACATAATATTCTTTTGGTGGTGGTGTTACTCTTTCAGTGCTCAGGGCACTATAATTTTCTTTCGTAGTGGGGGATACAATATTTATTGTTTGTATTTATAGAGTTAACAGCAACCGACTCTGTCATATATATTTTTCTAAGCTTCTCAGGTCTTGAGTCATCAGAATCACCCAGGGAGAGATTTACAGTAAATCAGAGCAGACACTTTCTGTGCTTGCTCTTCCCCTCTAACAATGTTGTGTAAGTCTTGTTTAAATGTGCTTCTGGAGGTAATTTTAGCGTGGGTATATTTAGTTCCTTTTATATTTTCAGCAATCTTGATAAAAGAAAAGATCCCCCATGCACAATAAACTTGTATTTTCTGTACTCAGAAGTAAAGTGTAGTGCATAAAGCTCCTCCAATTCCATTGCTTTGAAGGATATTGTACGTTATTTTTTTACTTAACCTCAAAGAGAACCTGAGTCAATCTACTAAGGCCATAAATTTAGAAATGCTCTTGGCCAAATTTAGCTTTCATCTCCACTAATGTAAATCAGGTCCTACACTCTTAATTCCAGTGAAATTAATCCAGATTCAGACTAGAAGGAAGACAATCAGGTTTTGACTGCCTAACTCAATGTTCTTTCTTATCTGAGTATATTACAACTCTAGTTATGGCATTAAGTATTTTTGGAAGGCCTGGATGTGAGACGGGATTGCTCAAGATCAGTTTACAGCAGTGGAAGCACTTGAACTCTGGAAGTGGTTCAGTTTTCAACAGAAGAGTTTCTCAAATACCTTAAGTCTTGCTCTGCGTCTGTCCAAAAGTCCCCCAGTTTTAACAAGGTTGGACAACTTTGTGCTGCTTTGGGCTGTCTTGGATCCATAAATTAGATGCAACATTACCAGGAACCTTGAAAGAGCTCAATCCACAGGCATGCTATGAGCACACTTAGACAAAATTTGTTTGTTTTCCCAGTCTGGCTTCTCTACCTGTAGTCATGGGAGATTAGTCTCACAGGATTTTCTTTTTCCTATTTTCTATATTCTTATTTCTCTAGGAACAGTGTCAGGAAACATACAGTTTTTGTACCCTTCCAGGTAAAGTTAAACACTTATTTGCAAAATATGTGGAGATATCTTAGATGTCCTAAGAAAGCTACTGAACTGAAAAAGAACACCTATTTAGCAAAACAACTGGATACTTTGTGGTCAGCATTACAAAGCAGAAGTTACAATATCAGAAGACACAGATGCTCATAGAGTTTGTGTAAATCTCAGGAATTTGGAAAAATCAGTCAAATTGGATTTCAAGGGTATAGCTCTGTTTATTTGATGGACTGGGATACAAATTTAAAATGGAATTACCCTATGCTGTGAAGGGACCCTGGCTGTATGTGGGAACTGAGAATATTTTGGGCTGGGTTTATGGTGATGTTTACCAAGCTTAAGAAGGAAAATCAATTCTACAAAGCCTTTTTCATATGGTTCTCATGCGGGTGTGACGCATCAAGCAAGAAAGTCTGCCACTCTACTTGTAGCATCTATGGGGAAATAGGACAACTACCTGTGTGTATCTATTGAAGTTTTGATCATGCCTCCTTGAAAATGGCCTTGCATTCAGTTTGTACAGGGTGGAAGAAAGCTAGTACTTAAGCGACTCACTCACCTAATTCACTAATTATTACTAAGTAAGTTACACACTGACTAAAAAATTAATTATGAAGTAGTGACAGCAGGCAAAAGACCTTAAAACTTTTTAAAGATAAATTAATGGAGAACTTACACCTCATTGCAGTGTACAAGTATGACAGTAGAGTTTCTTGCGTGCCATTCTGCTGGGCTGAAATATCATCTTTCACCCATGGACTTTAAAACTCTTTTCAAATACCATTGCATTTATTTAGGTAAAGTTCACAATATGTGCCGCATGCTTGTTTCAGGGAAAAGGGCAAAGGAATCGACTGGGTGGAAGATAGAGAGGTCAAGAAGGTGGGGATGTCTTTGGAGAATATGAGAGGGGCTGATAGAGATCGTGATGTTTGAATGTCTACTCAAAGACAAATACTCAGTTTCTGAATTCTGTTACCTCTTCAGCACCACTTCTTCTTTGGGATGGATGAGGAAGAGGAGTCAGATTAAAAAAAAGACTGTTAATATTATATACAATTCATCAGTTAAAGGTTTAAAGAGAACATCCTATCAAATTTTCAGGGTGACAAAGAAACTTCCATTATTAGGACTTGAGAGCATAGCTTTTCTATCCCACCATTATACACTTGGCACAAAAACATGAGGCCAAAAGCAGGTGAGTGATCACATTCAAGAGGAACAGAGAAGAGAGGGAAGAGAGGAATGAGGTCCAGATGGGGAAGGGGCACACTGCTGCCTGGTCCAGCAGTAGGGGAAAGCAGAAGATAACACTTTGCAAAAAGCCTGACGCAAATTTGCTCTGTCGCATGTGCCTCTGTAGTAGGAATCAAAGGAATTCAAGTGCTTCATCTTACTTTTTCTCAAGGTACTGAACCTCTCTCCCTTTTTATGCACTGCTTTCCAGGGGCAGCCCGAAGGCAAACCCTTTGTTTCAGTGGAGCTCCACAGACCTCAGGATCCTACTACTCGTGAGCCACTGTACTAATACAACACATACCACTGCCTTAAGTGCACATACATTAGTCTTGATAGAAACCTTTATTTTAAAGAAAGAAAAAAGGAAAAGAACAAAAAAAACCTTGTGATTAGATTCCAGCTGCTGAGCTTCCAGTAAAACTCCCAGCACATGTGCTTGTGTTTTTCCGTTTATATCAGAATTTACTGTGAAGAGGGGATGTAACCTGAGTGAACGTTGATGAAACTCCATTTTTTTCTAATAAGTTACATATGTTGACATGAGTGCTCAAACTGCCCTATGCCATGATACCATGATCAGGTTGACAGGAAGTAAATAGGTAGATATCTGTCTTGCTAGTTGCAATGTGATTTCTCTCTTCACAGTGCTGTTTAATACTGTGATATATTAAAAGGAAGATAAATACAAAGCAGGCATGTCTGACCTGTGTCCGGTGCTGTTCTTTATTAATAATCAGATCATTGACTCGAATTACTTTGAGGCTCTTCATGCTAATGAAAGAAGCAATACAGACACACACTGACATGAATTGGTCCCAAGGTGTTTCCTGAACTAGTGAACTTGTCTAAAGGAAGAGCAGCAGAATGTATTCGACCTGTATTCCCAGCTCATCTGTTTTTGACTAATGACTGAGAGACTTGGGAAGATTTTCCTTGGTTCTGTCTCTGAGGACAAGGAATAAAGAGAGTAGAAAAGAATCTTTTACTCAGCGTTTAGCAGCAGTTCCTAGAGTAGTGCACGGCAAGATATATTCTCCTTTGAACAGATTTCCAATAAATCTGGAAAGGCACAGGGGGTAGAAGAGATCAATGAACCATGTTGAGTTACAGAATGACCTTACAGCCCACAGGAAGAAGATCTCATTGGTGTTTATTTTTAGATGACAACTGTGTTGGACTGACTTGACTTTTATTTTTTGGCAAAGGCACTAAGAACAGAAGTGGCATAAATAACACCTATGGTGACTTTGAATATACCAGAAAGGAATTCAGTTAGTTGTCCAGCCTCCTGTTAATATACACATTGAACCCCAGTTAACATCACTGTAAATTTAACCATGTGCAATAGTTAAAGAATAAATCTTATGCCAGATAAATGACCCCACTGGCTATTTTGCATAAGGTTGGAAGCAAAAGCTTGCCTCATGAATGAGCTTAAGGCTCATGCACAAGTTTGGAGAGAGCTGTGGAAATAAAACATCAGGTGCAGCAGCAGTTGGCAGCAACACAGGTTTTCACTTAGCCTTTAGAAAGATGATGGAAAGCAGAGGTAGTTTCAGAAGAAATTGTTAAATAAATGGAAAACAGTGAAAGGAGAGATAAAGAGTAAATTCTGCAGTCGCATTTGAACAACATTTATTTTCCTATTTATTTGGGTAATTCACTTTTGAGGAAAAATTAAGAATTACAAAATCTACTCTCTTAGAGTACAGCCTGCTTTTAATTTATGAGAGAGAGAATTCAGTGAAAAGTCCACCTTAATTTTGGCTAGACAAGAAGCAGCATCTCGACAGTATACTTTCCATGATGTCTGCTTTTATGATTTTGTCATGAATCACACAATATTAATTTTTTTCTTGAAACCTCAGCTCTAGGAGTTACTTTTTTTTTGGTTACTACTTGGAATCTTAGTTTTCATTAAGTAGCAGTGAAGTACCAAGTGCTTGTGCTTGCAGATTTCATGGTGAATATGTGGCCTGACTTTACCTCTTGATTTTAGACAAAAAAAGGTGAAGATGAATAAATCTTAAACTCTTATTTATTCATTAATATTATTGTTTATAATTTATTTAGGTCTATAACATTTTTACTGTTATTTAGATATATCATGATGTATGCTTATTTATCTACCAGGAATTATTAATGCTTTCAGTTGCTGTACTGCACTTTTCCCTGTTTAGCATATTCCATTACAACAGGCACCGTAAAATCCGAGTGCCTCGGTTATGTGCTGAGTGGTGTTGTGATGGAAATGAAGAAACGAGGAATAGCTGCTTATGTGAATACAGATATCTGAGCAGAGACTAAGCACAGACATTAATACTGCACTCCTTAAGGGGAGCAAGGAGGACTCGGGCACAGCAGGAACAGCTGCTGTCAACATGGCTGCTAACTGAAATGCTGCTTCTTGGGAGGGAGGAAATGCAGCAGCTTTCTGTGTTTTCACTCTGGTATATTTGGATTTAGGCATCAATTTGAAATTATTAACATATCTGATCCCCAACGCGTTTCGAAACCTTTGCTGATTGAAGTGAGCATCCCTGGGAGCCCTGGGAGCTTTACCTTGCAGCCTTTCTTTTCACGTTTCCCATTTCAGTGACTTATCCCACAAGGGAACAATTAACTTTGTAAAAGAGATAGGGGGAACTTCCTCCCCTCTTTTTGGAAATTTATCTGAGAAACAGGAGAAGAGGAGAGGAATAGTCCTTAAAGTGCTAAATAATTCTTTAAGTCTTTGAGAAAAGGAAATAGAAGGTGATAGGGGTAAATCATGTCCTTTTATATATATTTTTTTGTTAAAAAACTAGTAACATATGAGAGTCATTCTGTGAAGACATAAAATTATGATCTAATTAAAACCAGATGACAAGGGGAAAAAAAAAGTCATTCTGAGTCTAGACTTAAGCTTAATTACTCAAATTCATATAAACTCAAAATTAAATATGCTGACATATGGATTTTTTCTTTAATTCAAGAGTAAACATTCTGCTTGTGCTTGAAAGGAGAGCTCAATGTGTTATATTTTGCATACTTTTCCTGCTTTTTATTAAAGCAGAATACGAAAGAAATGAAAAAATCTCTTAAAGAAAAAGGGTGTGAAAAAATTAAGCATGTGTTCTCTTTAAAGGACAATATTAAATCTCAAATTAAAATGTAAAATAATTTAATAATAAAGCAAAAACCACAAAATAATCTGTTTATGGCTCTTGGGACACGCTGAATGTGATAGAGAATTAATTTATTCTATAAGATGATCCATACCCTTATAAGAAGCTGTCATTCTCTGTTAACTTCTGTAGGAACTTAGCATATATTTATGCAAAATTCAATTGCTATCAGCCCTGCTTTGTTCAATGGTACTTTTCCAAAAGTTTCATTTTGCAAAACAGCAGCTGTTTGAATAAAAAAGAAGTCCTACTAGAAGCTCAAACTCAAGAACTCTGCTCAAAACTTCCATGGACATGAGTAGGAAAGATGCATAAGGCTGTATGTGTTATATACGATGAAATAGGTTTTGTGCTTTGTTGCTGAAGCCAACAGATATAGTGCAGTTTGTTTCCATACAATTGAACTCTCTTCCTGCCAAAACGTGGTGATGACATCCCAATAGACATCCAGCTGTCTATTGGGAACAGTCTCCAGCCCATTCCATCCCTCAAAGCATACCTAGACATGCTAGTTGGCATGGTAGTTTAATAGTTTTGCTGGTTCTTCTGAACCAAACATATCAGAAACCAGGCTAACAATTTAGCAATATGAACTATTACATATCAGTAGCGTATTCCCTTTTAATTTTCTGAAGATGTAACTGTAAATATTAGATAGCTAATACAAGCTAACACAAGATTTAGTGGGTAGAAGCACAACCACAGGGATGTGCAATGATATTTTCCAGCTAGGAGAGAGAGTAACTGTTCAGTAGGTATACATAATTATTTTAATACCTTATGTTGACCAGTATCTTATAGAAATTCCACTGTCTAGGTGCAAGCAGTGGATATTTATGATAAACTCTAAAGCACATAGTCATTAGCAGCACAGCATTCGGGTTATGAGACACTCTTCTGCCTAGATCCCTAAGTTCTACCAACATATGAAGGTCTGCAAGATCCCCATTGGCACTTGGAGGTCACGCTCACAGCATGGGGGATCCAGGCACATTCTACTCGGTCTGTCAAGGCAATTTAGAGAAAATGATCACCTTTCAAAAAACAGTTATCATCCTCTGGCACCTGCAATGCTGATTCTCTTCTGCTGACCCCACCTTGATGAATTTCTGAGTTGTCCTCTGTCTTTGTATAACACTGGGACCCACTGGCCACATACATTCTTAGCTGACCAGGCTGTCCTTCTGTTGTTTTGCTGAATCCGTTCCAGTCCAAATACAAGAGACTGAGAAGACAGTTCTTTAAAACTGGCTCAGAGACAACCCTTCCCTTCTCTTTCATTTACAGCTGTGTTAAGCACGAAGTTATTGCATTATTTTTGCTATGTTCTATTCATTATGCTGGCTCAGCAGCTTGTTAGTGCAGCAATTCTGTTATAGTCTACAGATATTTTAAGGCCCAGCAGTTATGCTTACTCAGCCATTGTGTTAGCCTTTGTCCTACCTCAAGCAATGACAGATGCAGTTTTGCAGGGTTTAGCAATAATTGTACCATTAAGTGCCCCCACCCCATGCCGATAAGAGAGAGAAGTGATATATTGAGTCCCATCTCAGCTCAGCAAAAGCAAGCTGTGTTAAGGTCTGGTGGCTTGTGTTATTGTAGTGGCTCCAGTTCGCTTCCTCTGTTACAAAATCAGGATCCCCTTTGGCATTTTGAATTTCCTCTTGAGCTACCCAGCCTTATCGTTTGAGTTTTAGGTCTGTTCACACGCAGTCAAGAAACCAATTCTGGATCTACATCTTTCTGGGTCACCTGAACTCCTTGTCAGCAAACATATTTCAGGTGGGGACTGCGGGGAAGTCAGCATGGTCCTTTCCTTTTTCCTGCAAGGGGTTAGTCTTTGCCACTTTTAGGCATGTGATGTCCACTTCATAACCTTATTTCAAAACCAAATGCAAGTGCCTTTGCCAGTTTAGAGGTGGGTAAGAATGATTGTTTTTTGTAATGAGAAACCTTCTTAACTCCAAGTGAAGATGTTGGTAAGGCACGTTACTTCCCGGTGATCGCAGTGCTACAAAGGGCTCCATGCAATGACCAAATATGTTGCCGTATGGCGGGTGCCCAGGAAATCCTTCCCCATCCTGAAGGCTTTGCTTACTGTTTGATCAAAGGCCGGAGTAGGGCAAAGAGCAGATGGTGGCTTCGGTGACTGCAGAGTGACAGCACCAGGATTAGCCCCAGCGTGAGCAAGCAGAGTGACAAGCCAAGAAGAGGAGGATTTGGTTGAAAAAAACCTTTCCACAGGTGACCTGCTGTAAAAATAGCATATGGTTAAGGAGATTGCAGACTGCTGTATGGATTTAGCATGGTCTGTGCTCCTTGGCACCAAATGCAGAACAGAAGAATTAGAGAAAAAGCAGTGCAGAGAAAAAGAATATTCTGCGTGTGTTTCCAAAGGAACCAAAAAATAAAATAAAAACAAGAAAAGTAAATAACTGAAGAGAACTCCTAACCTTGGGAAGCTGTGCTGCCCCACATGATTTAAACTCTATACAAGTTCCTGAGGAACTTCAAATATTGAAAATGTCTTCAAACATTAATAAATAAAGTATCATACTTATTCTACACTAGAGGAATGATGTGATACCTGATATGGTCAAAATAGCCCCCCCCCGCCAATATTTGAATACCAGATGTAAATTTTCTGTGCACCTTAAGCCCCTTCTCAGGTCTGCATGTGCAGATGGAAGTCATAATTTTGTGTTTTAATTAAATATAGACTGTACACCCACTCTTTGCACGTTAAATGTTAATGACAAGAGCGTGACATAAGTGTATATTTATTTTTTTAATAAATGCAGTCCATGGATTTGAAGGTTGTGTTGACATCATAGACTATTTTCCTCCCAAGTTTTATTAATGTTTTTCCAACCTGTTTCATATTTCTCTAAAATGAAGCCACTGCCACTCCCAAGTACACTTTCTGCTGGTGGTTACAATCAAATGAATAGCTGACACAAGACCAAAGTAGGCAAAGAGAAGAACATTTGCCATGCAAAATATAATTGTTGCTGAAGTTAATTAAATTAAAAGGAAAGTCCTGGATACCCTTATGCTATACAGAAGTTTCTATTGAAATAGGTTTTGCTTTTAGTCTGGTTTGGTTTTTCTTACATACCAACTCCTGATGTACAGTCTTTGCTCATTTAAGTCAGTTGGTAACTCACTGTCACTTAGTGTGATTCTTAATCAGAATTATGAAGCCTTTATAATGGCCTTTGGAGCCTAAGTATTCCTCTAATTTATCCTTTTAGTATTGATAGAAGATTTTTTGACGTAAATAAATGGAGTAATTTAAACTCAATACTTTTGAAAATTATTTTATTTAAATATGAGAATATTTTAAAACACTTTTTTTTTTTTTTTTTTTTTTGGGAAAGCT
>NW_015094507.1:15907972-16071397 GCF_001431845.1 Calidris pugnax
TGCTCGCATGATTTGGCCATGATTAATGCAGGTGGAAAATAATCAGCACATTCAGCCTCATTCTGCACAATTATTAAAGGGATGATAGCTTTTATTCCATTTTTAGGAAGGAGGTCAGGTGTTGTGTGAACATGATCAGATGACATCAGGCATCTCATATTTAAGGCAGCGAGTAAAATTTGTCTTTTTTTTTTTTTTTTTTTTTTCTGGGAAAGCTGTGGACTGACTGGTATTAAAATGTTTAAAGAATTGCTCATAATGCCCTAAAGTTGTTTTAAACAATGGGAAAAAAAATATTAAAAAAAAATCAATCATACTCTGAATAAGCTGTAGTGGGAAAAAAGAATTGAAGAGTTTTGAAGATGGAAATAATCAGAAAATAGAACAAGACCAAGGCAGATCTCTTTTTTCTTGTGGGTTTGTTTTGGCTTTATGAAAGTAAATGCTTAAAGCATAAGTGTAGTTTCAAGAAGAAAACATCAGAGGAATGTAAGAAGTCAATGGGAATGATAGTAGAAGAAAGAAGGAAGAGCAAGTAGAGGAAGGTTGGGTGTCAGTGGAGGTGAGAGGGGTGTAGGCGAGCGATCAAAAGTATGAACAGCCTTTTTCTGAGCAGCAGAGCCAAACGCTGGCTGCAGACTGAATTGCAGAAAAGTGGAAGTGAGGAAATAAGCAGTCTCAATATTAGTATTAGCAGGAACCACAGACCACAAATTCTACTGGAAACAATTACTGTTATTGATAACAATAACAAATATTCCATTCTTGTCTATCTTCTCACAAGGATGCCATTTGGTGTAAGACACAGCTTTATACTGTGGATATATACATACACTTTGGGAGTTTTAAATGCCTAAGTCAGTCTGCACTGAGTTGTGAGCTTGTCTGTAGTTTTTAGTGACAGGACAAAATTAGTCTGTGGGGTGACTTCTTTGTCTTTCCTAGCATTGTGTCAGAGTTAATACTTGGTCCCTGGTGCACACTGACCTAGATAAAATTTGAAAGGACATCCTTGAAATGAAGGGCTCTCTTTTTATTGTTCAGAGTGAGTCATCAAGCCCCTTTTACACTATTGTTGTTGTCACTGGTTTTTAATTTAAATGCGTAAATCATTCAATCTAAACTTTCCTCATCTCTGTTCTTTGTCCCTTTCTCAACATTTACTTATGTCTTCAAGCACTTTTAAAAAGCAAAAGACATACAACAGAACTAATGCAAAACTACATTCTTCTACTCATTCCTATCCTCCTCCTGCCACTAGTATTTTACAGCTGAAAAGTTATTATTTCATGAAACAGCACATTGCTCTGACTACAGCTTAATTAATTACTAACACTTACAAATAAAGTGCATTAAGGCTGCCAAAAATTGCAACCTTCATAAAAGCAATATGGAGAAAAGCATTAAGGACTATGTGGGTTATCTTAGTGGATTTATAAATTTTAAAAGTTCAACCACTGATGTTTAGTATTCTGCTAACAGTTTTAATATTTCCAGAGAAAGAAATTTGGTGCTAACTATTTCCATTCTTTTTAGAAAGGTCATATTTTTCCAATAGATTTCTTCAGTTTTAATGAAACTGAAAATACCCTACATTCTGCTTGTACAGCTGAAGCACAGGATTTAAATTATTTTCACTGACTTAATGTGTCAGTGTCAGGTAATATTCGTCCCGAGACACCGAGTGAGGCTCAGCAAAGTGCTGCAGCAGATGTCTCTGCTACTCCTGCACAGTCACTTCCAAAACTTCCAAAGAGCCAACAGGAAGACAAAAGAAGAGAACCACTAAAATGCTCAGTGCTTAACATTTGAAGTGTGCTCCAGGTTTTGACTCTGCTGATGTCTTAGTATCTTCAAGCTCGAGTACAAAGTACGAATGCCAATTATGACAAGTTGCAGGTAACTGGAAAATGGTTTGTTACTCATATCTTAGTTTAGTGCTTTATATTTCTCTGAGCACAAATCTGATGTATTGTAAAGAGAGAGGTCATATAAAAAAAAAAAAATCTTTTAAAATTGTACCAGATCACATAAACCCGGAGACATGCACAGATGAGAATGTTTTGTGTTGTCACTTTCTGCTCAGGTTGGATCTGTAAGAGCTGAAGTATGTGCTGAATTGTTAGTACCAGATCTAACTGCTGCTGAATTTGGAATACCTGATCAGCGTTACCTCGTACTATGCTTTCTAAGAAAAATACAGAGAGCATTGTAGCAATTGTCATTTTGTTTCTTTTCTCCTAATCTTTAATTGAAATCTTTTTTATTATCAGTATTCATTATAAAGAAGCTGCTTTTATTATCAGTATTCATTATAAAGAAGATGCTTCAGGAAAGATTTTTTTTCCCCACTATAAATACCTACTAATAGAGTAGTTAGTGTGTATTTGTAGGCGATAAAACAAAAAGAAGCATAGATTCCTGGTAGGGGATTCTGCAGGGAGAGCCTTATTGCATAAATATGAATAGGTAAAAAGATCTTAATTTCCAAAGAACGAGAATAATTTCCAGATTTTCATATGTGCAGAAAAGTCACCATTTGAACACCAAATAATAAAATAATAATACAAAGCTGAAAATTAATTCAAGAGAAACCATGCTTCATTTAAAAAAAAGTATTGACTGTCAGCATTTGTAAAATTAGAAGGCACCATCACAAAGAAATAGGCAGTCTTCCATATACAGATCCTGTAGGATTTAACCTGCTAAAAATAAACAAAAACAGGCTACCAAATCAGTCAGTCAACAGATGAACAGGGCACAAATGGTTTGCATTGTCACCCAGCACTAAATGTTGCCAGATTTGGGCCTTACTGAGCAAAAACACATTGGGGAGGAGGAGACCAAAATATTTGATTTTTTCTGCTTGCCAGAATAAAATGCAAGAAATGGAGAAACCATCCCTCTGTTTTTTTAAAGGTTATTTCTTCAAAATGCATCAGAAGCTGATTAAGTAGAGGTAAGTGAACTTTTCAAAGCACACCCTTCAAATGAAACTTATAGTGTAAAATTCTGTGAGGTAAAATACTTTCCTTTCACTAAATGTAATATGTGGCAGTGAAATTCACTGCAAATTGGAGGTATTAACTTAGAACACCCAGTCCAAAAGCCATGCCAGTAAATGGGACAGTAAGGGGCTAACATGTGAGGTTGGCGTAGGTCTTGCCACAAATTTCAACAGGATTTAACCTGGTTAGATTGGATCATAGGTCCATTAAGTGTGTCCTGTGTTAAAATAATCAATGACACACGGAGAACAAGAAAAATGTGTTTTGCAGATTTCTAAAGTGCAAATTGCTAGGATTTTGGAGTTATGCCACAGACAGGGCCAGTAGAGAAAACCAGCTCAAATATTATACGAAGCATTACCTGTGATGGAGTAAGTGGAATTGTCCCCACTTGTCCTGAACCAGCAGGTACTCAGATCTAGTCAGCTTGGCCTGCATCTCCTGTGATTAATATGAATAGTTGAAAATGCCAACAATGATTCTTGGAGACTTGAGCACTGTTATTTAGAAGTATTTTAAAGTAATTGTAAAAAGTGGAAATGCTCATATATCTTTATGTCACAACTTGTATGATGTCTATCTATCAGCTTTGCTTTAATACACACCATTATCCCTCATGCTTTCTTTGTGTGTATGTTGATAGCACCATTATGTTCTTCTTTTCCTTTAAGTGCTTTTTTGAAATCTTGAAAGACATCAGGTAGAATTGAATAGTTCAAAGGTCTGTAAAGATTTTCAACCTGAATTTTATGCCTGTGTGTTCTGAAAGAGGGAAGTAAACTGAATGATGGTTTAAAGATACACTTTCCCTTTAAAGAAGCAATGAAATCTTGATCTGTTAGATGTTTAATTTGGACTTCTTTAATGTGTGATTGATGCTAACCCAAAATCTTCCGCCTCCATCTTTGTTACTGTAACTTCTAAGAAAGCACAGCTTCTCCAAGTTTTATAAGAATCAAAATGTTTTGATTTTTTTTCATTGAAATGTATAGTATTGTGTTAGAAAGATCCGCGATTTTATTGCACTATCCTTCAGAAAGTCAACAGCTTGAGGTTTTTTTTTCTTTTTTTTTTTCATTTATATCTGCCTAATCAGATGTTAAGAATCCAAAGGACTTAATATCTTCATACAAAATACAGGACAATGCCATCTACGTGTCTTCTTCTGGTAAAACAGATTCTAGTAGCCCCAGTTCTATATGTGTACAGGTGAGTGACAAGGTCAGTCACTTTTGCTTATATAATGGTAGTACTTATAATAGCACCTAGTTTTGATTTAGTAGAGATTTAAAAAGTACTTTACAAAGGAGGTCAGGATGACTGAGAGATATGGCAACAAAGAGAGGGAGTAACTTGCTCGAGGTCATTCATCACTGTCAGGAGCAGAGAAGAGACTCAAGAACTCCAGGTTGGTGCTTAAACTTGGGCGACACTCCTGGACTTACTATTTGAGCTCAGCGTTAGCCCAGAAGTACTCACATTTGTTCCCTATTTCACATATATTTCTTTGATCTATGATTATAAACCTTTTCATTTGCTTTCTAAGAGCACTGAACATCGAACAAGCTTGCTGACTGGAGTGGCTGCCAAAGCAGCAGATTTTGCAGTCATTGCAGCAGATTGAATGTGATAATTGTGAAAACTGGGAACTGTAGAGTAAAAGAGGGATTAATCCAGACAGGGGATAGATGAAAGTCACATGCTCTGTGTAGCCTATCAAACAGCTGCGATTCAAAATTGCACATATTGATTATTTGAATTAGTATCCATACTAGGTCGTGATCAGCTTTTTGGGGTTGAATATATCCTTATACAGCATTTGTTCAACAATTTCAACCAATTAACAGATTTGTGAAAAATGCAATGTTTGCATGTGATTAACAAACAATAAAAGAAGTGAAAACACTGAACAAATGATTCACAGTAATGAAGCTTCACACTATTACAAAATGGTTTGACATTTCTTATACAGAAAAACCCCCACGTAAAATTCAATTGTCTTTCCCCCTTCCCATTTCAGTGCAGTTAAAAATCCATAAGTCATAGAATCCATATTGGTGCCTGAAATTTGAAGAAATAAAAGGCACAACAGAAGGAAATGAACAAGCTGTGTTTGTAATGATGCTGTGCATGTGAAACAACATTTATTAGACTTTCTGTGAAGGAAGTTTATTCACAGAGAAAGTGGTTAATATTTGATTTATTGAGATAGTTACATTTTTCATTTATACAGAATAGTAAATCATTTTGGGGATTAACTTTATGTCTCTTGGTACTGTGTATTAAAGGGTTCTTTAAATCTAATCCTAAAAGGATTGTGAAAAAGCACATCAGAAAACAGGGCACACCTCATGTTATAAGAGTTTTCCAACACTGCCATATTTTACAAATGTGTAGGCAGCAAATTACAGCACTCAGGTTTCTGAAGTGTTTACAGATAATCAAAAGTTATCCACTGACTGCATATATCCAGTTGGAAAAAAAGTTATAGTTGGATATCAGCTTTTATATGACTTAGTATTGAGAAAATATTGCTTTTCAAGAAAATTTAAAGAAACATACATGAAAATACTTATGAGACAAGAAGTAAAAACAAAATCATTGTGGATTTGAAATGAAAATAGTACATACTCTTTAAAATATATCAGCATAAAATTTAGGAATACACTACTTTAAAAGAATAATACATGATATCAATATATGAATGTAGAATAGGTTGAATTTCTAAACATAATTGCTAGATTGGATATAGGTTAGATTTGTCAAACATAACTTTTCATTTTTGTAGAACAATTAACTACCTCATTCTTTCTTTTGATAGCCAAAAAAAAAAAAAAGGAGAAAATTATAATAATTCAAGTACTTTTGGGGTAAATTCGTAGGAAAAGTCCAATTTTTTTTTTTAGCTGGCCAAGCTACTATGTCATCTCATATAATTATAGGTGCCTCTCGCAAGCTCCCTGACCAGCCTATATAGAAGCATAGAAATTAAAACTGGCAACAACACCAGAAGGTCACCTGATACTGTTCAAATCAGAATTAACTACAACTAAATCATGCCTGAGAACTGTTTGCCTAACCATTGTCCTAACAACTTTCATATAGGTAACATATCTTCTGTCATTCTTCCCTTAAGAGTGACCCCATATTTTCTGTGTTCCAACTCAAACCTTTTCTTGTCTTATCCACACTGGACATGGTGAGCAGTGAACTCCTTTTCTGCATCTTCATTGGATGTATTTGAAGGCTGCTATGAAGTTTCCTTTACCTCTTCTTCTCTCAATTAAGCCTCTCCATGTCTTCCATTACTTTCTTTGTTTATTTGTTTGTTTGGTTTTTTGTTAGATCAAATTTTCTACCTTTCTTATCAGCCTTAAATAGCAGCACATTTTGATCCAAAGTGTCACTTTCCAGTAGTAAGCAGAAAAATAAAACTATTACATGCACTTTGCAGACACAATGGTTACAATTCCACCCAGCCTGAAGGTCAGGTGTTTTTTACTTTTTTTAAGTGGTTTGACACAGTTTACTTGTGCTGGGTGATGATCTCTAGCTGATATCTTTTATTCCAGTTTTTCCAATTTGCTAAGTGGGTAAATCATTGTTGGACATGTTTCCTGCGTCTTAATGTTTGGGCTTGAGCTATGGCTTTCTGTCTGTAATCAGAAAACTCTTATCAGATTTTTAATTGTATTTTCTTAAGAGAATGTTAAAAACATGCTAAATGTCATAAGGTGGTTGACCTTCATTCTGAATGTCTTCCGATACTCAACACAATACCACTGTTTAGTGTTCTGTTTGTTGTACATTTATGTTGTCACTTTTTTACAGTGTGCCCTGTAGGACAAGAATTCCCTGTTTATTATATATGAATGTACTCAATATATTGCCTAGCACAGAGGGGCACAATAGCTTAGGAAGGAAGTGTGTCCTGTAGGTACTACCAAAATAAAGACAGTAACAAGAACACATTAACATATTTGAACTATGTACTTATTTAAAGAGAAACTAATTACCTATATGGCACTATTTAAAAAATGCTAAATTTTATAATATCAGATTAAATAGAGACTAGTACATGAATTAATGAAGAGAATAGGCCTATTACCTAGAGGGGTTAAAAAAAATTCTTCATGTTACCTTAAAATATCTCTGAACTGAGGACATACCTTTTCTTTCAAAGATATTTCACCCAGTTTTTACCATTTCAAAGCTAACTCTGAAGCTTTAGCCTTTTTTTTTTTTATTCTCTGCTGCTTTTCTACTGGCTAGAAACGAGTGCAACCACATCTGGTAGCCGACTGCCAGTAGTGTCCTAAATGAGACAGGTGTCATGGCTCCTAAATCCTAAGATCATCTTTGAAATCGGGTCTTCAATGACTTCAGGTATTTGGCACTGCTGCTTTCTCCCCAGCTGAAAAAAATTCCAATTTACTTTCCTCTTTAGATCTGCACAGGGAATGAGTCTACATCAAATTGTTATGATCAGGGAAGATATTGCTTGCAGCAGTCTCTCACAGGGTTCAAAATGACTCCCAGGGATTGAAAAGCTGAACGCAAGTCAGCAATGAGGGAAAAGGGGTGGAAACACCAAAAGGAGAAGAAATGAATGATTTGGAACTTTGGATAGAAGTAAATTTGCAAACAAAAAAAAGACAAATGGAAAATACATATAAATAGAGGTGGAGATAAAAGCATTTGAAATGTAACTACATATAGTACAAATGCATCTTTAGAAATCTAACTGTTCAAAAATTACATCCTTTCTTAAAAGCTAAGTAATTTGTAGAGGTTTTTTTTGTTTGGCTTTTTTTTGTTGTTTTAATGAAGATGGAAAAATATTACTGAGAATTTTCATGGGGTGAAAATCTAATTATTTTAACTGAATTTTGCCACTGTTATTACCAGTCTTCAGGAATTCAGTTGCAGTCCATAGTAATTTTCTAAGAAATATCGATGAAATTCCCTTCTTACAAAAAAATTAATTCAGACGTAAGAATGATTAGAGAAGTTACCAAGTATATTTATTATAAAAAAATCTCCTTCTGAAATCTTGTATAAACCTTATTAAAGGCTCTGTTTCCCCAAATTATACATACACACCATTTTCATATTGTTTTTCAACTTTCAAATTTTAAAGAATGTTTTCTCATTTTACACTTGCAAAGTCACACAAATGTTGTGCCAAGGTGAGTTTACGTTCTTAAAAATCTTCCTTTCTTCACAGGAAAGCTATCAGAATTCTTGTTACCTTTTCCAAAGAAGTCACGGTGAGTAGCATGAGTGACTGCGAGTTCAGGGACGAGACAGATTTCAGTTTATTATCAAATATAATGTATTTGTGCATGAATTCCATATATGCAAAAAAATTATTAAAAGGCTTTATGCACGATTTAGATTGACATTTTTTCAATGTACTCACCAGTGATATGCAATGAAAGACGTAGTCCTCTGGGAAAAAGCATGTTTCTCTGTACCTTCTGAAGCAGTTTGTTGATAGAGCTGATGATCTGTCAGAAGAAGCCGGGACAGGCTCCAAGGCTCACCTGGAATCATGATATTCTCTTTGCAGTTGTTGCAATGACCTATGCTTGTCAGACAGGACTTCTCCTAAGACTGGGGCTCTATGTGTCACACTGTTTCTCCCAACAGGAGGCACATCTCCCACCATGACTTGGTCCATCAGCATCTTCTTGAAATGAAGGTCTTCCAGGAGAAATCTTGGGTACATCAGTTTACTTGGACCTACGACTTCCAGAGATAACTCGGGAACAGTTGTCAGGTTCACACAGACCCATCTGGAGTAGCAGACTGGACAGAAGGATGGAACAATTATGAAAAATAAAAGATAATTTGTAATACTAGATAGTCACCAAGATCAAATTCTTTCACAGATGCTTCAGTGTCCCTGTCCATTTGCATGCAGCATGCCTGCCAGCTAATTTCCTCAGTATGGGGCAAGCTGTAAGCAGTGTTGGTGATCAGCTCGTGCCCACAGGGCTACTGGGCCTTGGGCAGTTCTTCCTCCAACTTCATCTTTGGTGCAATTTCTGAGCTGTGCGCACTAGCCTGGAGGTGTCACACTCTTCAGAGTAATTGTGCCAGAGGCTCTTTCTCAGTTCTAGGGGGCAAATTCCTCTCTCTCTTCCCCACTCTTTCTCTCACTATGCCCAATTATGCCTGTACTGCTTTTTCAATGTATGCGTAGACAGTAAGCCTTTCTTCTTGTCTTCAAAAATGGAGATTTATGTCTATCACTAATTCACGTAGTTTAATATTTTGTACTTCTGCCACATTCTTGTTTTCCTCCAAACCTAAATGTGTTTGAAGTGTTTCCATTGCTGCACAGGTTTCACCCTCTACTACTGATGCTTTCAGCAAGGTTGACGGCGTTTAGCAAGGTTTCAGCTTCTGATAGAAGCTACAAAAGATACCTGGGGGCAGAGTATAGCACGGCGGGCTGCTTAAAGCTTTGCTCCGTCTCCTTCCCACTGCTCCTATCTCCCGTTCAAGGGCTCTGATTATCATAACATGGTACCATTTGCCTGCCTTAAAAGGCCATTAATTGCTTCAGAGCTGTGCTGGAAGAACTGCATACAGCACCTTTGTAAAAGCTGCACAGGAAACGTTGCTGGCAGTCATGTTTCCACCAGCGCCCTGAAGATATTATTTCTGCTCCTCAGGCTTGGCGTAATATTTCCAGGGCTGTTGGCACATCAGCTGCTATCACTCCAGTACACCACGGACACAGAGAGCCATAACTTTAAATACACAGTATAAAAAGTCTTTGCATTATGGTACATGAGTAAACTGAAGGTTATATATTACAATTTATGAGAGTGACTTTCATAAAATTTGTTTCCCTTTACTTTCTTAGCTGCATAGATCATTTCACGGAATGATCTATCTTTTCATTTAATCTTTTATTTTTTTTTTCCAGCAGTATTTGTTGCTAAAATTAAAATTGATTTTGAACAATTCATCAGTGCACTAGGAGTTTTTCTGACATTATTCCCACTCCTTCCGTTCTACAGACAACTAGCTTTTTGCAGATCTTTTCAGAGATGCTTTGTCGTTCTGATTTTTCCTCTTAGGGTATTAAGCACTAGGTAATTATTCTTGAAAAGTATAAAGGCAGGCCAGTTTTCTAAGACTGATATGCAGAATACTAAAGAGGCATTGTCCTCATGTATTTCAACTAGATACCAAATACAGAGTATGTCAGTTTCCGTAACCAAGTTTTCACTTCTGTTACAAATGAATTATAAAATATCGTTTTATACTTAAAAAATCAACGCCATAAGTATTTTTTATGTGTTCTTTATTGTTTATTTGTATATTTTAACCTTTTTGTCTTTAAATTTTAAAAGGCAATATTAAACCCATATAAATTATATTAAAGATCAAAGATCATTAAAATAGCTGCCATGCACAAAGAAATATAAATAATGAATTAATTTGATAATTTTAAAGAATTACTTGCAATAGAACTTGTAGAGATTGTATTTCTCAATTGGAAAATAGTCCCAAAAATTTTATTGCAAACCTCCACAAATTATATTAGATTAGGAAAAAAAATCTCAGGAATTCCAAGTACCATTCCCATTTCTAAGGCATAAGATGTCTGACTAGATAAAGTAGTTAAAGCTTCTACTAGCAAAGGAACCTATTACTTTTACAAAAGGAATATCAGATAAACCTTTTACATTTAAAGTTCTTTTGAAGATAACGCTGTTAATATAGTAAATATACACTGTGTTGAAAATCATCAGGAAATTAATATCCTTAGAATGTTTAATTGTAGTCTTAGTTTTGATAATTACTGAAACATAGTATAATACTGTCAGTTTTGTTGTAGATTTTGTTTAATTCTACTGATTAGTTAATCCTAAATAAAATAAATTCTAAAGGAAATAAGATTTTGGAAGAGAATAGATGTATGCAGCATTTCAAACTGTTAAGATAAATACTATTATTTTGTATTTTATTTGTTCATTTACCTATGCAGCTTGAAAAAGAAAAGTGGGAACTATTTTATACACATAAGAAACCAAAAAAAATTAAAGTGCTTGATTTTTATGCTCAACCTAAGATACGAATTTCATATAAACTCTTCATTTTCTCTGAAATTTATTAAATGTAATTCAGCAACTTAAACTCATTTAAGCAGGACTTTAACCCCATTACACGATCTAATACCGCATTGATTTAAAAATACAGGCTTTTTCATCATATCATGATACACCATTTACACCAGGTAATTTAAAATGTATTTCATTTCTTCAAAGGGGAGAAATAAAGACTATATTTGTACCTAAAGTGTTTATACAAGTTTCCTTTTTCAGCACATATTGTTGTAAAGGAAATGGTTATCCTTTTCATACAATTTCTACATGGTGACATATTTCTTGTTGAAAGCACAAGCATGAAAATTAATTTTCTACAATGTGCTAGCTTGGCTATATGCCTAAAGGACTTTTCCTTGTCTTTACAAGTATTTTGTATTTAGGGTACCTTATTTTTTTTAGAAGTGTTGTAAAATCTTCAAGTTACTGCTACAATTCTTTGCAGGGTCTTGGGCTGTAGGGTCAGAGGGAACCATTAGGCTTCTAGACTGACATCCTGTGTAATAACTGTATTCAGATTTATTCAGTTATCTCTGATATGAAGCCAATAATTAAAATGTGTCTACTTTGATGGCATTCCTACCCGGAAAGTACAAATAGAGGCTTTTGAGACCATAGTTTCAGTATTAAATATATGGATGAACATACAGAGAGAAGAAGGAGGGAGAACAGAAGATAAAAGAAAACTTAATTTAATGAAAGCAAGTTTCACAAGATAATTTCCAGATTTCAGTTTACTATGTCTCTGGACCATTGATAGTATACCCTTGTTGGTTCTCCAAAATGTAAAACAATATACAAGCAGGTTCCTGGCCTCCAAAAAACCCTGCATTTCATATTTCTGAAGCTGGCAGATCATGTAATTTCCCTTTATGACAACACTTATATAGACATCCTACCCAAGGAAGACTGTATTACCTTCCAAGAGCTGATGAAGAAGCAGCGCTGTGCCACGGTGCTGTGCTACCACTCGTACCATTCCTCCTGCGCTTCTCAACAGTGCTCTAGTTTGATCTAAAAGAGTTTAAAGTAGTTAGCACAATTTGTTGTCAATTTTCTTTCACAACTACCAAATAGTTAAACCCTATGAATATGCACTGCTGTATCTACCAAATAAGAAAGATGAATTCAGTGATAGCTATGTGGAAAACCAACAGTGTCATAGCATGGCAACATCTCAAACTCCACTCGGTCCGATGACATCATGTCAGCCATTTAACTTTTAAACAGTACAAACAAGAAAAAAAATGCACAATTCATGGGCCAGTTTTTTGCAGGATAAATACTCTCTTCCTTATACACTGTTTTGTTTGATTTCACATTTATTTCATTATCACATGAAAGATCCAGTTTAATGAATCCCAGAATACTTTTTCTGCTTCTTCACTTCATGTAAGATTGTTTATTCATTTATATATTGTATATATTATTCATCAAAGTGCTCTGTTACTTAAAGCTCCATTTGAGCAAGCATAGTAAGTCTAATAATAAATTCTTCAAAGTGGAAGTTTGGACTGTTTTTTTAAATAGCTATTTATAGAAGCTGTGTCATTTCTAGCTACTAGTTCATTCAGGAATTCTGTTTCCAGGTTACTAATGCTTTGTTTGATTAAATAAGTGACAATATGTCCTACTTAATCTGACTTACTTTTCAAAACGCTACATATTAATTACATTTTCATCAATTATCTTTTCTAAAATCAATAATTAAGAATTTTTCACATATGGAAAAAAATGAACTATGAAGTAGATTTTTGTAGTCAACTAAAAGAGATTCCCAGATTCCCAGCATTTTTTTTATTTATCATTATTTAAAATAAGAAAAATAACATGCCTTATGATTTGAAAATCTTTCTCTAAAGGTCTATATGTACATCAGATATTAAAGTCTATTATACACAATCTCTGCGTGTGTCTGGACTCACACAATTTTTCAGATGAAAAGTAAGAAAGGTATTGTGTGAATTGTGCGAATTGTGGGAATCCTGCAAGATTAACTTTAACAGAAGATTTAAATTCAAGCAGAATAATATCCTTACTTTAATCATAGCATTAAATAGCTGCGATTAGATAGCCATATAAGGCCTCAACATAAGGACTGCATCTGGGATGAAAGAAAAATTTGGTGGCTTCTTCTCAAGTTCATAGCAATAGTTTTGTTTATAACCATTGCAAGTGGCAGAGAGCAGATCCTTAAGAGTAAAAATGACAGCATTGGCACTTGACTTACAGATATGGAAAAGGATCAAGCTTATATCCAAACCTACAAACAATTATCCAGCTGTCTGATTTTACACTGGTCATGCTGAAGCACCCAGCACTTCATCACCTTTGACGAGGAAGCACTTGCTACTGCTGCCCGAAAGACTATTTATTACGGTGACTGTCCTCTGATCGTGACAGCTCTCCAGCTTTGTAACATCACACCGTTTCTTATCGGTATTTAGAGGAGGTGACTTTCCTTTTTTCGTATTAATCTTTAAAATGCAAAATCTGTCTTTGAGTGCAAGTGCTTGAGATTTGACAGGGTGTAGCAGACGCTAAGTTCATCATGTGCTACACACTGCCTGAGATTTAGTTCTGTGGAGGCCTAGAAAGCAGAATTGTTCTGTCTAATACAGCCTCACAGGATTAACAAAGTGAAACTAGACTTGTTTAGAGAGCAATTCTCTCTAAACTGACTTCTACCACTTTGCAACTCATTTTGCAATCCCTGATTCACCAAGCTAATCTTGCAAAATCCTTAGTAATCTGTTGAAAAGCACTGGAAAAACATATGGTTCTGTTGGTTATTTTTTTCCCCCCTTTCAAATGTAACAATTAACTCACAATAAGGACCTTGACTCTACACTATCCATTTTAAAATACAAAGCCATTACCAGGCCAAAGCAGCAGCTTGAAGTAAGTAGAAGCACCTGAAATCATTTATTTCTGCGTGTTTCTGGTGCTTGCACACAAAGCCTTTAACACTGGAACAGTGTGTGTCATTCAGCCAATTGCGGATTTTGCTACGATTAAGCTGTAAACCCTTGAAAGTAAGGATTTGTCATGGAAATGCTGACACAGCCATAACTGAAGCAGGGTGAATGGCATGGCATGGCTCTCTGCACCAGAGCAGCACAGCCTCAATTGGCACCGATCTCTGTATACACAGCCATGACAAAAGGGAAGCTGGGAGCCTGAATATTCTCCCAAAGCACTTAAAAGGCCAGCATGAATCGTGAGGGGCTTGCATGTTTTTTGTTTGTGTGCAGCACAGCAGAGTGTGCTGTGCTATTCATTCTGGGTTAAGCTTACGGTGCTGTCTAATAAGTGGCCCTTGTACAAAAACGTGATCTGTGCTTTTCCAGATATTTGTATGTCAGGCAGCTACACAGCAGCAACTTCTGTAATCCCTTCTCCTGCAGTTAGAGCTACTAGAAAGGCTTAATAATATCCCAGAGGCAAAGATGAAACGGTATCTCCACAGCTACTGTTTGCTGTAGAGAGCTTTTGAAGTCAAGCTTAAGATGTCTTTATTTCCCTACCAGAAAGAATTTTTTTTTGCCCTTCTTTCTCCAGTGTTGTCACAATGATGGCTTTCTGCTTGAAAAATATTCCAAGAGGCTGCAGTGTTCCCATAAAACATTAGGGAATGAGAACAGCTTTTCATCAGGGGCTCCCGGAATCTGTAAGTACAGTTTGTCACTACAGAAACCCACCGCCACCCTACCTGCAATCTCAATTTTAAACCCCACACTTTCTTCCTTATCAGGTTTATAGCAGCCTCTGCCTTCACTGGCAGCTTACTCCTGCCTGGCTCTTGGCTTTTAACTTCCATTTCTAATTAAATCTAAACTGAGTTCATCATACAGCTCCCATTTATAGCTCGTTTTTCTTTGGTGTTAGAAAGTGAAATATATAAAGCTGCTGAATTTGCATATAAACTCGTCAAATGATGGTCCAGCTTGATAACCAAAAGGGGATAGCATTACATTCTTGCAAATACTTATTGATCATAATTATCATAATCTCAGTTAACACTTAGGAGCCTTAATCATTTCCCATGGCCTCTTGTATAAGATGCTGTATACTCCTGGAATAAAATCTGAAAAGTTCTGAAATAACAATTTATGATTTAACCATAAGATAAAAGAGAGCAGATTCAGGGGGACTTTGCAACAAAACAATGGGACAACACTGATCAACACATCTCTTGTCAGTGGATTACCTTTACTGAGTTTCTTGTTAGTATCTGATCAAGCAAGAATTCCTAGAAAGATAAAAAATAGTAGTGATGTAGCTTAGCAGAAGTTTCCTGAGGATCCCTTCCCAGACAGGATTAAAAAACAGGAAGCAAGTGTCATTGTGTTTGCTTTTAAAATGTAACAGCTGAGTCTGGGCACAGTATTGTGGATTCAAGGTAAATTTCAATTTCTCAATGGCAAATAACAGATGAAGGGTAGAGCCAGGACATTCTTAAAAACAAAGTTAACCAGGTTGTTACAGAGTATGTTGCAGAAAGAAAGGGGGTTGTGGAGGAATATAAAGAGCAGGAGCAGGAGCAGGAAAATAGATTTGCAGCATCATTCTGAACATATGTGAATGAGGAAGTCGAATTACTAGAAACAAAGGATGTAAAAATGATCCAAACTGAAACCAGTGAGCTTCAGCAGCAGCAGTTACTTGGAAAAGTGTGGAGAAAAAAAAAGGTTTTTGCATATACAAAACCACGCAGAAAATAATCCCTAAGACTGAGATAACATGAGCATAAAGACCTCAAGATATCCATGTGGAAGCTGCCTTTTAGATTCTAAGAAAAATAATGATATTGTTGACAGTAATGCAGGAAGGAAGATTTGAACAACTTCTCTTTTAATGAGGCTGAACTATGTCACTAAAAGCAATTGTACCAAGAAGACACAACTATAAAACAAAGAAAACCAAAGTCACAAGAGAATCAGGAAAGAATGATGTCTAAAAGAGTCTCATAGAGTGGTGTAAAAACCTGGGTGTTGCAGAATATTTTGCCATTTTCTCTGATATTTCAGCACCATCCATGCTCACACCATGCTACGTATTCAGTAATTTTATGGAAGGGTGAGATTCAGCCACACAAAAAGTTTGAAATATATCACAGTGAGTAGACAGGGATATCTGCAGGAGCTCACCTGAATTCTTTAGAATAACTTATGGCTTATTTCAAGTAACACACTGTGGGAAGGTATACCTAAGTAGTTTTAGATTTGCCAGATGCAAAAGTTTGCTAGCATAGCTCAGCTGTAATGAAAAGATCCAAGCTAAAAGTCCATACCAGCAAACTTTATGTGTAGTTATAGAAGTCCTCAACCACTATTCAGAGCAAATGGAAAGGCAGGTGGTAAAACGAATACTTCCCTGAACACATACAGGTTTTCATCCATTTACTTCTGAGCTGATCTGTTATTACATGAGCTGAGTCATAAAATAAAGCCAGAAAATACTGTCCATATTCCTCATGAAATAAAGTCAGTATAAATGTTAGTGTTATTATCTTGACACAATCAATCACATAACTAGCTGTGATAGTTTCTCTGGGTGATACATGTTAGTAAAATAAATAAATAAATAAAGTTGTTTTATACCAGTTTGTTTTCGATTTGATACGTAAACTGAGTGCTTTGCCTGAGAATTTAAACAGGATCACCATATACAAGATACGAAGTCCTGTTTTCTGACATTCTCTCTTTCTGTCCCACAGCACTGGAGGACAGCTCTTTCATTAGAGCTGTTTTCTTCCAGTTATTTTCTCCAATTCCCTATTGGGACAACAAAAACCTAAACAGAAAGGGGAAAGGCTTATGCTGTAACATCCAGATTCAACATGAAGGCAAACAGACTCCTTGGTGAGGTGTCCTGGATTATGGGTTTTCTCAAACCATAACATGAGGTAACAGTGCAGAGGACCAGTTTGGCTGTCAAATATGAAACCTCAGCAGGAGGTCAACAAAACTGCAGAAGACTGCAAATTCCTGCAGCTCAAGTCATCAAGAGAGCTGAGCTTCAAGTGTTAGAGATTCCATGTCAAAACATGAACATGGGACTTCAGTGCAATTCATTGTGTATTCTCATCATACTCCAGAACTTTTCTAGGCTTACATGCTAAATATCTATTGTATCTATGAGAAACTAGTCAAAAACAGCACGTAGAGCACTGATCTCTACATGCAAAGTTTCCTGATTACAGTATTTTCATAGAAATTTAAATGGTCTCAATGACTTCAAGATTTGTCTTGACTGTAATTAGAATTAGAGTTGGTAGAAGATAGACAACTGACATTTCTCTCCTTATCCTCTCCAGTGTTCTCACTCCCCAGAGCCGAGAAAAGAACGGCGTAGGAAATTTATTCTTGACTGACATATCCAAATGAAACTTGAAAACATTTCATTTCATGATGGTCTTTTTCACTGACAACAAGGAGGAAGAAACCACAAAGGTAGATGCTAGTGGACTGTAGGTTTTCAGTCAGCCTTCCTGCTGTCTAAACTATGCTCATAGCCGCTAATCCTTTCTCTGCAGGGCTCCTAATCTACCCCAAATGAATTCTAACAACCTTGCCAACTATGTATAGTATCCTGATGGCCTGTCCTGCTGCTGTGATCTGCAGCAGTGTGTGTCCACCTGCCAGCCTTGCTACAGGGCTTCAGACTTTCATGATCCCATTCTGACAGCGGCCCTTCATTGTTCCCATCTCTTTGATGCTCTTTTTCTAGGCTTTGCTTCAATAACACTTTGCTTGTCTCTCTTTCTCTCATTCACAGTGGGCAGTTTAGCAATATGCATAGTATGAATGCCCCTTTCATAAACACTGTGCCAGTTGGCCCACCCCATGCCTTCAAATTGGAAGGCTCTCAGCATTCTGGCTGCTAATCTGCCAGCAGTTTTTACATGGACTGAGACGCCACCACACTGCTCTGTCAGTAAATAAAAATAGTTCAGCGATATTCAGCATTCGGTGTCCCATCTAATCACAACACATGGCAACAAATTTTTGGGGTAGCACAAGAAGGTAAAACAGGCAATAACTTCATTTACAAACATCTTGTTGACTAACAATAGCAGATACTCCTTTTATATTCAAATACTTTTTCTTCTTTCTTTCCTTCTTTCTTTCCTTCTTTCTTTCTTTCTTTCTCTCTCTCTCCTTCTCTCTCTCTTCCTTCCTTCCTTCATTCCTTTTTTTGTAGCCTCCTTAAGGGAATTGTTTAATCATTATCATGTTAACAGAACATTGTTGAGGACTGAGGAAAAATATATAAGTGGAGAGCGAGTATGCCACTGAAAAGTCATTACTTTGCTGGTAGATATAGTGATTATTATAACAGATGATACAAACTTACTCTTAAAGTGCAATAGTATTTGCATCTGTGTGAATGTGTCTTTCACTTAAACTTCAGGAAACCCAAAGGTCTATTTTATTTTAGTTTCATTCCCCATGTTCCCACTTAAAAATTCTCACTGATTGAGATATTACATATCATTTTTAGTGGTGTTAACTTAATTATTTCTTATCTGTGGAGGATTTAAGTGTGCTGGTGTAGCTCGCAATAAAAGAGAAATGATCTGTAGATCAGGATGTACTCTTAGCCTGATTTCATCTTCTATTTTTTTATAATCCTGCCAAAAACTTCCTCTCTTTTTTCCTGCAGACTTTAAAAGCAAGTGCTTCTTACCTGAAAATTACCCTGAGACAAAGCAGGGATCAAAACAAAGGACGTAAACTTTATAATTAATATCATGCTTCACTAACGAATGTTTTGCTTGTCAACACCTGTCAGGCTTCTAATATTTTCTTTTCAAGCATGGAAGGTACTATAGAAATGTCAAAACCTCATGGGAATTCAGAAAAAAATGTCTGGGAAGAAATATAAAACTTTATCTGATGCTTTGAGACACTATGAAAACACCATGATTGAATATAGATACAAATACAGATACAGAAAGACCACGCTTCCTTTATAAATTTTTTTAGATAAGTATCACAATTTTATACACTTTTAAAAATCATTCCTCTTGCATTGCAAAGGCTTAATTCACCTAAATATGCAGAAATATATACCTTCTTTGTGTTGGTGGTAAGGACTTTGCATTTGGTAGGTGTTTCTGATTTACTACCGAGTGACCTTCCTGCAGGTAGGGCTCCCAGAATGGCTGCACAGTGCAATGTGCTATTACTCCCAGAAGATATGGTACTATCTCCAGCATCAATAAACTCTTGAGCAGATGTTCAATACCCAAACATAATGACCACTGGGGAGCCATGGTAACTGCCTACAAATACATAAAGGAATGTTATAAAAGGATGGGGACCAATTATTCTCATTAGCCAACAAGGGCAGAATAAGAAGGAATGAGCATTCTCTGTAACCAGAAAAAAATTTAGCTTGATTTAAGAAAATCTTTAGTTGATAAAACAGGATTAGTAAATTACAAAAAACTGCCAAAAGAATTGATAAAATTGTCAGAATTTAAGATATTTAATGTGACCTTCTGGTATGCCTGTTTCAGACAAGCAAATACAATAGCTAGTTTTATGTCTCTTAAAGGAATTGTGTGCCTTCTTCATTAAATCTAGTTTTAGAATAAGCTTACTGTGATTGACTGAAACAGTTACTTGTTTCAGTTCCTAATGACCAGATACTAACCAAGAAAAGTTATTTATGTAGTGACTGAAACAAAAACTGAAAGTCTTGTCAAGGCATCCATTTGTTTGTGTGGATATTTGCAGCATTCTGCTATGAGTTTTTTGCCTTTATACTAAAAGTCAAAATTTATATAGAACAGGGCAGTGCTTTTCCAGACTTCTCTTATATCTTTTACTTTCAACATTTTTTCTCAGCTAGTTAGACTAATACAGAAAGAAAAAATTCCATAAGTAGATGAGTAATCTTACAGCATGAGTATGCAGTCTTACAGAAAGTGTATGATATTGATAACATATACTTTCTTTTAAAACATTATTTTAGGCATCATATTACCAAAATGGAAATAGCTTCCTTTTAGTCCCCATTGACTCTCAGAACCCTTCCCATCAAAACCTTCATCAACACTGACAAATACCTACAATGTTTCAAGTTTAGAAAAGTGTCACAAGTTGACTAAGTGCAGAAACTGAGTATCCTGAAAGAGAGTAAGCAATACCCTTTTTTTCTTCAGATAGGAAATCTTTGTTCTTTAGTTAGGAATAGCTTTGAATAGTTACTAAAAAACATATTAGCTTTCTTGCCAATAGTTCTAAAAATAAAAAACTATGAGAGATCACTTTTATGAGTTGCACGTGTGACAGAAGAAATGGTGGTTTTTGTCTACTGATAATGCTTCTGGTGGGCCTGAGTCTAGCTACACATTGCAATCTTGTGTTACGTACTAGTTTCCTTGCACTATTTATGAGTTAAATATGCAGATTTCATGTTGTAATAAGGTCTATTCTTCTGTTCTTAAGGTAAGCATAAGGTATGCTTTTCTCTTGAGTAGATTGAGTTAAAATAGTACCTGCCATTACACATGATCCTCCGACAAGCTTGTATGTGACTAGTGACATGCTAGAGAAAAATTTCTTTCAATAAGCCTGATCAGGAATTGAGCTAAATAATATTCAACTGAGAAGACTCTGAAACAAATGGATCTGGTTGGATTTGAAGTGTGTTTGCCAAATTATGTTCTTCTATGCCTTGATAATGTATCGGGGCTATAGATTAACTATACAGGGCAATTGAAAACAAGTAGAATGATTTTCAGTTATGACAGGAAATTCCTTTAATCTAAAGATCCTAAACATTAAAAATAATAAAATTATTTTTAGACTATTGCGAAATGTTAATTTTATGGCCATCTTATTGCCAGTAAGTCAAGATTCACAAGGATTACGTGTATCATCTACCACCATGTGGTAGATATCCAGAATTTCCAGCTTAAAAACTTTTTCTGACCAAATATTGATGGCTATCTGCAAAGTATCACATTCAACCAATATAACAAGATTAGCGTGCTAAATATGAAATCTTCACAGTAAGATCTCAAGTATTCCTGATTTCTCTGACTCCTTAGAATGAGATGGTATAAATGGATGTGTTCCAATGCCTTCCTTTATTCTGTTTTTGTCTGGATTCTGTAACTGCAGTGCCTATGACTGTTCATAAGCTTATGGTCTGAAAGCAATGATGTATTTCTTTGGAGAAGGAAACCATTGAAAATTCAGGTTATTTCTGTACTGGCAAATTAAACCTGCCCAAGAATATAATGGAGCACTGAAGCTAGCTGGCATAGAAAAACTTGTGTGCATGCTTGCATAGTTTCACTGTCTCCAAAACAGGTTATCTAAATGTAAATTGCCTATTGGTAATGGTTCCTGGAAGGTTCTTACTACTAAACTATGACTGGGAATTGCTGGGGTAGTCCTAGTCAACGTGCCAAAACTGTGCTTGAGTAGATTCTAAGATTTGCCAGTATAGAAGATCCCATTGGAATGCTTGAGAAACTTCCCTGGCACTATTTATTTCACTAATAGAACCATACTAATGTGTATGTACCTGAAATTACTTACTCTGGAAAAAAAATATAATCAGAAGTCAATAAGTATGCCTCAACATATGTTATAAAAGAGATTTCTACTTCAACTGATCTGGCAGATTTTATCCCAGCAGACACCTTCAGTCATATCTTCAGGGGACCTTTGTATACTGAATTTATACCGAGGAATGCCAGGTAGAAGTTTCTATTTGTAGTATGTTAGGTTGAGTTTTGAGGTAAGGAAGTTTGTTCAACAGTAACCTGTAACCAGTTATACAGGTATTTCTTACAACATCATGTTTATTCTTTGAGGGGAAAACATAAGAATAAAAACCAGTGTAAGTTGTTCTGGGCATTTCGCAGGAAGGATAAACATAATAAAAAGAAATGTACATAGTTTTTTGGACAATATGCATACAGTAATTTCCTTATGTCATAGTTACTGTCTGTAACTATGATGCAGAGCAGAGATGATTGAACTGCTACACTTAGCACAAAGACCTAGAAACAGATCTTCGTATCCTTATGGAGATTCAACATGCAAAAAATAAAAAGTGATTTGAACATCTGCTACTTGAATTCCTTACTAATCTGCCAAAGAGAATGCTTGGGATTGTTTTTAGCAATAAGAAAAATACACAGTGAGTTGGAAGACATTGATAACACTTGAGCAGAACAGCTCTTCAGCACTCTGATGAGATGAGTTACTGTACAGATGGCTTCCATCATGCAAGTCTTTTCTGTTTATAGGGCTGCAGGTGGTAGAGTGGGAAACAGGGTAAGTGGAGGAAAGGTTAGGACTCCAAATCAGTTATAGCAGTTCACCAAGTAAAATCTGTCCCTGCTGAATGTACTAGCTGTTTATCAGCACTGCCATCTAGAGCTGTGTGAAAAAAATTCACTGCAGACAGAAGAAATGATGAAATTAAATCTTTGTTTAACAGGATTGTACATAGAGGGAAACGTAGACATATCATCGTTTTTGTTATCTTAAGGCAGGGCATCCAGCAACTGTGTTAAGGGAGCAAGAGAATCTGGGAGAAAAAAAAAAATAAAAAAAAAATAGAAAGAAAATAATCTCTAAAATACTCAGATAACCTTGGCTGATTTTCATGCATGGCTTGAAAAGGCTTCATAAGAATTAGTACAGTGCACGTTAGCTTCCCCTTTGTAGTACAAGTAAGATTTGCATTCTCCTGATTTGGGACCGTTTACTGCACCTATGGGCTAGTTTTTTTATCTGTTATACATCCAGTTTGAAATACTTTGAAGTACACAGTAATCACACAGTTCTTTCACCACAGCTTTAACTCCCCTAAGGTGATTTTAATCATTCACGAAGTTAAGAGCACTGCGGAGGTATCACAAAGGCTAGTGGCAGCCAGAGATCCAGTGAAATCATTTTAAAATTGTCAGATATTCAGGAAGAGCCAAGTGGAAGTTCTGGGGAAGCTTGAAGCTTTATGATGCTCTCCAGATCTCTGGGCAGTAAAAAGGATGATGTCTTGCTTTCTTTGCTACCATGTTTCTTTGCTGCCATGTCAAGGGACTGGAGCACCTCTCTTATGAGGAAGGGTTGAGAGACCTGTGCCTGTTTAGCCCGGAGAAGAGAAGACTGAGAGGGGATCTTATAAACACTTATATAAGGATGGGTATCAAGAGGATGAGGTCAGACTCTTCTCAGTGGGGTTGAGAGACCTGTGCCTGTTTAGCCCGGAGAAGAGAAGACTGAGAGGGGATCTTATAAACACTTATATAAGGATGGGTATCAAGAGGATGAGGTCAGACTCTTCTCAGTGGTGCCTGGCGACAGGACAAGGGGCAACAGGCACAAGCCAGAACACGGCAAATAGCGTCTGAACACGAGGGAAAACTTCTTTGCTTTGAGGGTGGCAGAACACTGGAACAGGCTGCCCAGAAAGTACATGGACACTCTTTCTCTGCAGATATTAAAAACCTGCCTGGATGCATTCCTGTCCAGCCTGCTCTGGGTGACCCTGCTTTGGCAGGGTGGGGTGGACTGGATGATGAGGAGAACGTGAATAATTCTTACATGAATATCAGCACAGATCCATGGTCAGGATATACAGATTAAGACGTAGAATTGACTTACCACATGTTAGAAAGGTGCTTTAACTGACTTCACATCGATACTTAACCCGTTGTAATGAAACATAATTTTTTTTTTTTTTCAAATAATTGTTTATTTTAGAAAGTTTCACTTTGCATTTGCCATGAGTCAAGAGCACAGAATGGGTCTGTTGCACTGGTTTAGCTCATACATGGCTTCTCAACAAGCCATAGTAACTTAACGAAATATCTGGGGATTCTCAGTGCCTGGAATTTTTTTCTTCTAATAAAAATGTCCCCTCATGAGTGGGAATCTTCCCTCTGCACGCACTTAAGAGTTAGACAGTGTTCAGTTCCAAAAGCAAAACCTAAATATACCCGTGTCTTTACACAAAAACAATGTCCTTCTTTTTGTCTGCTTCTATATTTTTACTGTCCAGATATGTGAAGCATACTGCTTTGGGAAAATTATATTGAGAGCTCTGCCATCTATATCTGGTACTGGAGCAATTTTTATGAAGTTTTGAAGATGGATGCCAGTGTGAATTATTTTGAAACAAATATAATTAAATATCGTTTAGGGCATTGCACAATATTCCAATGCACATGCTAAAAAAACCTATACCTTTTAACAAATTAAATCAAAATAATATTTTATCTTTTTTGTACATAAAGGTTTCACAGATTAGCAAAGATGAAGTTTGAAATTCAGCCTCTAAAATGATGTCCTTAAAAACAAGGTTCAGTATGTGATTTCAGTCTAGTCAACCCAGTGGCTTAACATAACGATGTTATTATCAGGTAGCCACATCTGAAGCTCAGATTTTTTACTCCTTGGGTTATTCAGATTCTTTTGTATCGGGTTTAAGGCAGTTCTTGCTCTTTGACTAGTTGGTGATTTGTACTAAGCTGAAGAGGAAAAAGATGAGAGCCAACTTTTGATGTTTACAGCTGAAATAATAAAAAGTGCTTTTCCTTTGCTGGACAATATTGCTTGCAGAGAGATGGAGCATTCAAAGAGAAGCAAATGCACATACAGCAGTCTAAACTCACTGTCACAGGCAGGATCTGAAAAGGTTGCTCCTTATTGAATAGCTGAACCTGATAAAAAGTACAGTTCCCCACCGACATCTAGGAGGCCATTAAAATTTCTCGAGCTGTTCCAAAATGCATAGTCCCAATTAAAGAGAAGTCTCTGTGTTTTTCTTCCCAGGGGTGAGTTGATAAACCAACAGCACATCATTTTGGTAGACATGACAGAAAGAGTGTGAGGATTACTCCTGAGGAGAGCATGGATATGCCATAGGATCAAGTGGGCAATGCTTGTGAGGAGATGAGGTCTCTGGGGACTTTCTGGCACGTGCTCGAGAGGTGGCTGCAGTTTTAACAGCTCATTCTGCCAGGGCAATATGAGCTGCCCACAATTGCTAGACTTCAGTAAATTTCACTATCATAATTCTGTGGTTTGGTAAATACTGATGTTTTGTTTAGCGTTTATTTAAAAGTTTTATACCAATAGTCTCATTAAATTACATTGCCATTTTTCAGTATATATTCACATAAAAAGAATATTCTTTTTTTCCTTTTTAGGGCCAAAACCACAATGAGCAGGAGACAAATAGAACAAAGCTGAGGGAAGTAATTTCTGATAAAGTCTGGAGAATCCAAACTTCAAGCACTGGTTTTTTTCTTTCTCTTCCAAATTTCAGCAAGCTTTGGTAAAATTCCATATGAAGAATTACAGTTTTAGAAGTCTTCCATCCAGACTTCTAGCCATTCATGTGCCCTGCTCAATGATCCTTATTTAACAGCCGCCCTTGGATATTTCTACCTAAATTAGATATGTCCCAGAATGCATTGCCCTACTTTCTCCCTGATCCCAAAAGTCTTTATCTTCTCTGATTCAAATAGGACAGATGGCCCAGAAGAGATTAAGAGACCTCCTGAGACATATTTCATAAAAACTGGGAGGTCTGTTATAGTTCAATAGTTATGTGATCTTTATTCTAAAAATGATATAATAGTTATGATTGGAACAGCTTGGACATTTCAGATTTTATTACTAATTAACCTTCAAAATCATGTAATGATTACTGACATAATAACTGTCATTTTTTTTCATTTAGTATAAAACACAGAATAAATTTAGTGGTCTAAAATTTTAAAAATATGGTTTAAAATATAATCCTTTCTATTTCTGATTATATTCAAAACCTGTCAGCATTACTTATCAGGATTACTAATTTAGAAATCATATACAGTCAGCTACCATTGCACAGTCAGGGTGTCACTTCAGAATTACTTCAAGTCACTGTGCCCATGCCATACTAAAGGTGAAAATATTACTTGTTTTAAATTCAGGATTCCCTTCCAATGAGATGACTTACTTATAAACAGTGAATTTTAAGACATGTTGAGTGTTTCAGGTCTAAGCAGTTGCAAAGAAACTGTTTCTGTAGATGGTTAGGGGGGGTTGTTTTCTTGTTTGTTTTTCATTTGGTGTCTGATGTGCCATGTTTTCCTGGTATGTCTTTACATTTTAAGAAACACTGAAAGAAAAGACAGAAATTCATATTTGCCATAGGAATAGCTAGTCTGCTAGTAAAAGACTGCTTTCTCATAAGCAATTATAGAGATCATTATAAAGCCAACAACTTTATTGGGAGAACTTTTATAAGTCATTACTTTCCAATATGGCATTGACCACTTCTTAGAGCGAATAAGAAAGCAACAGTTCAACAGAAGAGAGAAGTGGGAACTGTGTGCCAAAACAAGGTGAGTCTGTACCACCAAAGTGTCTCTGAAATGGGAAATAAAGTTTAAAAGTAGACAAGAAATAATACAATGGGAGATGATTTTTGTTGTATCAGACCAGAGATTGCCTCCTGATAGTATTTGATGGTATGATAGTGCTTATCCTTATCTAAGCTTTGAAGAAAAAAAATTACCCAACTGCTATTAATACTGTATAAATCAACCTATGATGGGTTTGTATAAAATCTATTGGCATTTTTAAACACCACACTTGTCTACGTCTCATTTGAATAAAGTGAGATTACATGATGTTAAAGAACCTGATATTCAGCTTGTGGAAGTTTTTCAGCCTAATCAGATCAGGTGAGGTGGCCCTTGTTCATAAGTAAATAAAACTATCTTCAACATTTTGGTTTCTGGCAATGCATTCTCATTGCTTCTAAGGAGCACAAAACCAGATGGATTTAAGGATTTTAACTCACTAAACCAGGAAGTTTTTTTCTTCATTTTTTGTATTAATTTTATTTTTTGTGATAACAATGTTCTGATACTATTAATGGATAAGTTATTCCATTTCTATGTAAACACATTTTACCTCCAGAAAAACAGATGTTCCAACAACTGATAAAATAAAATTATTTTTAAATCTTAAAAATAAAGTTTATTTTTCTATAATGGTAGCCATGTTAAAAAATAAGATAGATTAGAAATAAATCAAAGCAACTTCACTGTTTTCCTAATTGAAATGAGAAAGCAAACAAAAAAAAATTTGCATTCTCCTCCCATTAAAAACTTGCATGACATTAATGCAGCTTCATGAAAAAATGATATTTTGCCAGAAAAACTTTTACTGGCCACAGACTTTTCACAGCATTTTTTTCTGGTTATTTCTAAGTACTGCACACTTCTGTGAGATAACGGAGACAATAAGTCAACATTAAAGTAAAATATCTGAATAGATGTATTCCTCTACTTGACATGAATACTTTTGAGTTCTTTTTCTGTTTCTGACAAGTTTTGCCTGCACCAATTAAATAGAAAATTCTGACAGGGAGAATATTTTTTCAAGCATTTACAGACCAAAAAATAAATGGGTTTCTTTTAGTTGCAAGATTGGGAATGTTATGAAGAAGAAGATGGATCTGGAATTTGGGATTCTTATCACTTACTTTAGATATCTAGCCTAGATATTACCAAAATGACATTGCAGACGCTCACATCTAGAAAGGATAAGGACACTAACCCAAGTAATCTAAAAGAACCATCTGCAATCTTAGTCAGCAGAGGAAAGGAGATATCTAACATCTGCAGAGGAAGATCCTGCTTAAGTCTCCCTTTTTTTTCATTGCCCTTGAACAACAATCCAGCTGTAATAATTTATTCTATGTAAGTTCCCTAATCATTCTGCTTCAATCATATGCCCTCTTGTTTTTATTTTTATGAGCAAGGAACAGCCTGAATGGGAAAAAATGGCCGTTATGTTCTCTTGTGTTTA
Organism: Calidris pugnax; assembly: GCF_001431845.1. Classification (NCBI taxonomy): domain Eukaryota; kingdom Metazoa; phylum Chordata; class Aves; order Charadriiformes; family Scolopacidae; genus Calidris; species Calidris pugnax. The sequence continues at coordinate 15,935,954 of NW_015094507.1, forward strand.
AACCTCTCTCCAGGCTGAGAATAATGTACAAGTCAGGCCTGCTACTTCCTGAATGAATGATTTCATGTTAGACTGTGGCAATCACCGTGAGATGGACTGGGTTTAATTTTATTCCTGCATAGATTTAACTTTTGAGCTTTCTTCAGAAATTGTCATTTCAAACTGAATCAAAATATACTCAAGAAAGGAGATTAATTGTACTGTGCATATACTTTTATCCACTCATAGGCAGTTAAATGTTGGGAATGTTTGAAGATGAATAGATGTCCTGGGTTAAGGTAAAACAGAGCCAATTTTCTGATCAGTGATCTTACATTTTAGCTAATTTTCTTCTAACTAACTGAACTCTCTGAAATTGACAACATATTGTGGACACTTCATATTCCGAGGGATAAGACCTGATTATTTGTAATTTATGTTAAGTATACAGTATGCAGAGAGGCTCTTGCTTGTATTTATTGCTATAACAACCAAGATCAACTAACTTTTTATTTGCCCCATTGGAGGGTCAGAAGCAGAAAAGAGTAGTGGGGTCACAATTTCAGGGAGGAGGGGACAGGACAGGTGACTCTAAACTGACCAACCTGGTATTCCATCCCATCTGCCTCATGTTCAGTATAAAAGCTGAGGGATCAAAGGGTGAGCCCTATTTCTTCAATGGCCAGTTCAAGCAGGACTGTGTTCATTTGCCTTTGGTCCCCTTCCATGCTTTCCTGAACCCAGATCCAGAATTGAATCAATGGATGGGACTTCAGTTTTCAGGCAATCTGAATCCTGTAGGAAAAAATATAGGAAACAACAGGTTCAGGTTTTCCAAGCAACACTTCAACATGATGCTGCCAACATATTTTGCCAGTTGGTGGCACAAGTTTTTTTGACAAAGCAACTTTATTTATTTATTTGTTTTTCTTCATATTGTACAGCTCATTGCTGAATTCAGCTCCATTCACAAAACAACACATGCAAATAGATATTCAAAATTCCACCTGAGAAAGTTTGAATGAAGAGGTGGGAAACTAGGGTGCAAAGAAGTAGGGGAAGTTGCCCTGGGATTGTATGTAAGAATTCTGAGAGCAAAAACCTAGTAATTTTTGAATGTCATGTGCATTAGTAGTAGTTATTCAGGGACCATTGTATCTCTTTATATCCATCAGTGAATTGAGTGTGTTAAGGTGGTGTTTCTATAGCAACTCCTCTCCACTGCAGTGTACCAAGAGGTCCTAACGCATGCACACAAGGTACTTTTTTAAAAATTGCAGCCAATCATTTGGACACATTACTAGAGCCTCAAAGAATAAGCAGTCAGAGATTTCAGACACTTAAGCAATTAAAGGGTGGGTGGTAGCTGAAATTAAATTTATTTCAGTATTGCTCCTCATTTCCCCTTAGAACATTTTATTGCACTACAGTAGAATCCATTCAAGAAAGTGTTAAGTAATTTAGGATCCGTGTGAAACAATTGCGGAGAGTTAGAAAAGGGACCTCTGGCCATTATAATCTGGTGCCAGAAACATTCTAGTGACCTATTATAGGATGTTTAGCTGGGAAAAAACAGAGCTTCACTCAAGAGGATAATTAAACACATATACCCTTTTCAGATGCTCATTTCTTTAACTTTTTGGACTTGCAGGTAAATATATACCAAAGCCTTGCCAGTGGATCCATCTTGATCCTCTTAAGATGCCATATTAAATAAAATTGGGGGTTGATGAATACACTGGTCCATACGTGAGGATATGGAAACTCTTATTTTACCTCAAGCCATTTCCATTGTGAATGAATGATGAAGAGAAAAACTCCCTCTCAATGGGATATGTTTAAAAGGATACTTATTTTTTCCATATTGGTTTCATTGTGTGTTCCTCTCTAGTGCTCTGTATTGGCTGTCTGTCAAGGTCATATGCACTGAATTTCAAATATTACTCATATCCTTTCCTAAATGGCTCATTAGAGGTTTTTAAATAAAAGCTTTTATTACCACAAGGACTGCAACAATATCTGCATCTGTATATAAGCAGGTGATCATAACTTAAGAGAATTTAAGTAAGACAAGATATCACTGCCATCTTTGTCAAGAGATCCCCAGAAAATCCAGATGAATACATTTAGAAATTTTCCTATTGGGAAAATTACAAATTGATGTTAAATATTTCATTAGTAATACAAATGATGTAGCACAAAATTATAATTTCCTATATTTGCATGGTAACTGCTAAACTGGCACTGGAAGTCAGATGAACTCTTGCTTGAGATGAACAAGTTATTACTTGGAAATGGTCAGTTGATGTAGGAGAACATTTGTTATTATTTTTACTGAAAAATTGTAATGAGATTCCCAGGCTGGTATTGTAAGTCAAAGAACTATATAAATCAAACAGGTTTTTGTACATCTGTATTTCCCCTCTGGGTCCTCTTCTGTAAACAGATGTCCTACTTTTACTTAGTAGAAGTTCAGTCATGGATATTATCTCAAGACTACCTATCTTGCTGAGAACTAACTATTATTGTTATCTGGGTGAATCAGCATTAATTTCTTGTACAAGTCTTACATTTCAATATTCCTCTGCTGAAAATATTAGCTGTATGTAGATTGTAGGAATGGTGAGAGACAATATGATTTGTCTTAAGGCACAGTTTCTTGAATAATAGCTGAGACAGGGTATAAGAGAATTTTGCCTTTGTGTTTTCAGTTTATGATCTTTTTTAATGTAGTTTTTGGAAACATTTCTATTTTATCCTTTGTTTATATTTAACTAAATGGAAGAAAATATACCACTGTATAAAGGAAAAAATGCCAAAAGTTTCAAATGAGTTTTCAGCAGGTGTTTATGTAATGTGAGAGATAACTACTATTTAGAAGCGACTATTATTTGTAATTAGAATTTAATCTAAGGCCCCATATAAAACTGTTGTAGTGAAAACAGACTCCGTTTGTCATTCCATTTTGATTTTCTGTTATGATTTCTTTTTATAAAGGGTGAGTACACTTTTCTATTTCACATTTTCTTTGCTCCCTCTGCTCTTATGTTCACAAAATGAGAACAACCATAGATTCAAATTCCCTTTCACTTTTTCTTGAGGTATAGGGCAAAGAAGTGGAATCTTAATGAAGATGTGATAAAGGTATTTATGAAAATGGATTTTTAATAAAACTTCTGGTCCTGGAAATGTGTATGTATAACTTTATAATTGCCTTCATTGAAACTATTGCTACCAAGGCTCAATCAATTAACTCTTCAACTTTAGACTTGAGTGGTTGTAATATTAGGATCAGTACAGCATATACTATGCAATAATTCCTAAAATTTACAATATCCTTTTCTAAAGCAAAATATTTCTGTAAGTGTTTTGTGCATATTTAGGGACCTAGATTCTAGTGCTTTTATTCCTTTCTTTTAATTTGAAATAAAAAGATCAGAATCTAAAACCTCAGTGATGATCTGGAAGTCTCATTTATTTTTTTCAAGAAATGCAATCAAGTAGAGGTGAAACTATTGTAATGTGTCTCCTTGGAGTCTGTCTAGCAGAGATTAGACACTCCAGAAAATAGTGGAGCTGCTTCTTTTAAAGCTAAAAGAAGGTTGGCAGCTGTGTCAGAAAGGTGATTGTTTAAGAGATCTTGGAGCTCTTGGAAATTTCCTGCATATTGTATTTAAGAGAAAAAATTTACTCTCTTTACAGGAAATAGAACATTGATGCTCTTCCATTTGACTGAAAACACATTTCCTCTTATGCAGCATAAACATGCATGATAAAAGTGCAGATGATATTTTTAAAGTGAATTTTTTTTTATAAATATTTAACTTTACATAGACTATTGTTAAGCTCAAGGACACATGCATTTACTAGGAGGCAAGGAAATAAATGTAGATGGGGAAGTTGAGTTGATGCTGCTTTTATGACTACAGCTCTCCTAGATCTTATCTTTGCATGTAGAAAACAACAATGGATACACTCTGTGCCCTCTAAGATTCCTTAGTACAATGATTGACATGTTCATCTAAATGCATTTTCTTCCATTTCATGAAAGAACTGTTATCCTCTATACACAAAAGTGAGAGACAGCCTTTCTCTTCCAAAACCACAGAGTATTCACGCAGCTACCCTTCTGCCCTTTACAAAGATGTCTTATTATAGATGGTCTTCATCTTTCCTCTGGAGAAACACAGACCTCTGTTCTAACAGTGACTATGTATTACAGCAGTGGATGATAATCATCTCATCCTGGGTGCTGGCTCTCCTCCCAAGCAATAGAAATTTTCCAGAGAACATCCAAACTTAGCATGTTAGTAAGCTCTGCTCTTCCAAAGGAGAAATCGTGTCAGAGGTTATATAACTGGAAAAAAACCCAAGAACCAGGGTCATGGATGTCTTATCCAAGTTAGATAGTGACCCAAGTAACCCAGTACCTACATGGTATGCTTAGACCTTACCTTCACATTTTACCACTTACTTTCAGCTGTTTGCAAACTGTGGTTCTCCTCACTTGGCAGACTCAAACTATGGCAGCTGCACAGGCAGAATTTAATTTCCCTGTCAAGATGCCCTAGAAGGTGTGTTTGTTATTTCCAACTGAATTAAGAAGCAATCATAATGGATGAGTAAGGAGATATTTGTTCTGTCTTGTATTTCATCATTCCCAGTGATGTAGGTAGAATTAGATTTATTAAATACTCCTTTCATGAATTCAGTTTCAGTTCTTTTCTCTATGTAAGTAAGCACTGTTAATCTTGCATAGAGTTTGGAGACTCAGGACCTACCTTAGTCTGAAAGAACTATTTGAAGTTATTTGGACAAAAAAGCCCAAGAGTTACACTAGTGTGATAGTCTCAGGAAAAAAAACCAATGAATGACAGAAGTTCAAGACACTAACCAGACACCAAGAAGATCTTAGTTCACTTCTCAGCTTCCCAACAAACTTCGGACATCATCAATAATCTCCCTACTGCAGCCCTGCACTGTACAAAATAGATAACACTTGCATTTCATCTATTATTTAAGCCCTAATCTTCACTGCAGGAGCTAGTCACACTATGTGGATGTACAATGCACAGCATACTGATCTTAGTGTGACACGCCAACCGCATTTGCATCATTATATGTAGTATTAAATTTGGCTATGTTGCTGGGCTGCAAACAGCTACATCTGCTTCAAAGCCAATGTTGCACCCATTGCAGAGTGCACACAGAGCAGAGTTGCAAAAGATGCATTAAGTTATCCAATGTAGGAATTTTAGTCTAGCATGCTGTTTTTAAGATTATGTCAGCACTTCTGTTATCTTATTTTTCACCAATCTACAATTAGCTTGTAGAAAATTCACTAGGGATTACATTTTAGAATAGATCTTTTCCTTATGCAAAATTGCTTACTAGCATGGAAAGAAATAGCTTAGTTGAAAGTTTACTATCATGTAACAGGAAGTTATTAGTGTTCTTATTTATCCTTGAACAATAGAGATCTCTTATTTGGCCTATCCCAGTGGAAGGTTGAACTGATGATAAAGAGTACTGGCAGTCTTTGAATCCATCTTCTATATTTTTTTCCTTTTTAAAATTCAGCCCTTTCATCTTGTATGCTGTTCACCCTTTTGCCTGGTTAGGATAATGTTTCTATTTCCTTTAGAATGGAATCTGCTGCAGGAATCGTTTCACATTTATGCTCCAGAGTCAATGGACAAAATACAGGAATGATCCAAGTAAAGGGAAACAAAACTGTACTTTTCAAAAGTAAGAATAGTAAAAATTTCCTGGTAATTTTTTTATTTATGCTTTCATATTGGGTCAAAGCATCTTCAAAGTGCACAGTATCATGAGAAGCTGAGTGCACTTTTCTTCATAGTTTCTCCAGCCATATGGGTAGAGCATCTCTTGAGACAATAAGAGTTTGAACTAAAGATTCTCCTTTCTGAATTAGTATTTTAAGTATGCAGCTGACAAAAAGTGCGAAGAAACTGTTCTATCAACATCTCTATTTTTTTTAAGGATATTTGGGGATATCAGTGTTACCTAACACACATGTATTCCTTCATCGTACACTTAAGTTCTGGAGAAAAAAACATTTCAAATTTTTCTCTTGCCAGTATCCCACACTGGGTAGTACATGGTGCTTTCTGATTGCCTTGCTGAAGTATTTCTTCTCCCATGTTACAGAAGCAGATATTAAACATTCACTCAGTCATAAGCTTCAAGATATAGCACAACTGAAGAGTGAATTCCCATTCTGTAATTTTTTCTTAAACAGAGCAGGATAACCCATTCTTCTGGAGATCTGGAATGTTTTGACAGTATTGCTTATAAGAACTTGTAAGGACTTACAAGGGCTTACAAGTGAATTAACGGCGAATTTCAAATTATTTGTTGTGGTTAAAGTAGCCAGCATGGTAACCTGTTTGTTTATTTTCTCTTCCAGTAGAAAAACAAACAAAGCAACTTCTAGCTTTACATTACCTCTGTTCATCGTAAATTGAGGTTTCAGCTGTAAAACAGCCTCCTCATTCACAGAAGGATTCCTGCTGTGGACAGGAAGGGAAGAAAACCTTGAGAAGTTGAAGCCAAGTTGTTGTTAATCCACTAAAAGATGCCGAGACAAACTGAGGTTCAAATACTCAAGTCCTTTTCAAGTGAATATTTCATCTTTGATTATATGATTTTTACAAATGCTATTGAACTATTGTCCCTTTGTATGTAAAAATAATGATATGCTATATTTATGTGAACACCCATCTGGTGTTGGATTCTCAAATACAGATAAAAATTCAAGAAAATTGTGTTTGAATAAGATCATCATGAGCTCCCGGCTGTTAGTGAAAAATTCATTCTTGGTGAACGTGTCATGTTCTATGTCATCTTATTTAGAATAAACTCCAGAAAGAACACATTCAGCATAAGTGGACCAAACAAGTTATTTGCCTTAATAGCTTTTCCACGCTAAAACATCTACTTTAGAAGCCAAATTTTTTTGACTCTTTTTCTTACCAGAAACAAACTCCTGAAAAATAACCTACTTAAGTAACTGGATCCAATAGAGAAAGAGTCTAGAAGGCAACATGTACTAAATCCTTGAGGTTTTAAAAAGTCTTTTATTCACCTGATATTGCAGGGAAATGCCCAGATGCAGAAACATTAAAAAGTTTGCCATGAATTTTTGTGTCAGTGAAAAGCTGCCTTGAAGTTGCCATTCGAAAGAAAAACCAGTAATCCTCTTTGTTACTGTTCTGGCTATGTTTACCATAACTGTAGTTTCTAAGTACAGTTACACTGTTACATCATGTCAGTAAAGCTCTCTTACTATGGTCATATATCTTTATTATGTCTGACAAAGCACACCTTTCTCACAGAGAGCTGACAAAAATAAGATTCTGCCACTATAGTCTACGAGATCGGTTTTTGCTGCTACAGCTAAATCAATCTCAGATCACACCTCATCTACCCCAACTGACATGGGTATTCTGGCAGAAGTCTGCAGCATAAATATACCATCAAGCAAGGGAATACCATTTTCTATTACATTCCCAAATAGGCAAATACATAAAGATAAATTAACAGGTGCATGAGCAGCCCTATACGATATTGATCATTACTGTAAACATGCTGAGACCTTAAGGTGACAATAATGTGATCTGAGAGATAAAGTGAGAAATGCAGGTTAACCACCCATTTCTCAAAGCTCAGGTGAAGTTCTGTGTAATATCCACATGCATGATTTGGCATTTTTCTTAAGACCAATTAACTACCATTATAAAATAAATGTATTCTTGTATGGTGGAAGTATACGAAACTTTATAAGAAGGAAATTTTCATAAAACAAATATCATTTTTAACTAGAAACAGAAAATAACTAATACAAAAAATAAGAAGAAAATTAGACAGAAAAAATAGGTATATCCTTCTGAGAGAACATAATGTAACAGCAACAGCACAACCTTCATATCTATAACAGCAAAGGTGTCATTCCTGCAAAGTGAGTTTTGTAAGTGAAGGGCACTTTGAAGGCACACACCCGACCCCTCTGTCTGTTATTAGCAGTCACACTCAGCAGTCCAAAATCAACAACCTGCATTGAAAACATAAATCATGGTCATGAGAACAAAAATGTAAACTCTGGTGCAAAACCTAACACACACTTTTGAGAGTAGCAATCTAGCAATCTTGATCAAATGAAAAAAAAAAATAATCTTGGATTTTTGCATGGGAAGAGAAGTCAGTACTTCACATCTGTTCTGCTTTGTTTCTGTCCTAAATCTCTGTATTCTTAATTGTTAACTGAATCTCTGGCCTTGATTTGGATTTTCAAAAATACTTCCGAACCTAATCTCTGATAGGGATGGTGCTAGCTCCAAATTTTTGGCCACATTTTAGCTGCTGGTTTTGGGCATTGGACCCAAAGCTCAATTTCTGTTTCTCTCCTATTTAATAGGATAAACACAGCCATTGATTTTACATAATCATATTTATTTCATATGAAAGTTTTATAACTTGATATTTTAATCAACTTGTATCAGAATACATTATTATTTTCTTCCTTCTCAAAAACTGACTAAAACCCTCAAAATTGAAACTTCACTCAAAAATGCTTGCATAGAGAAGTTTCATGTGAATATCTGATTCTACTAAAGCCAAAAGAATTTCACATTTACTGTAGTACAGTTTATGCTCATACAGAGCTCCTAAGGCTATCTCAGGTAGACTTCGCACCAGTTAACGGTATGTCAATTGAGAGATCCTTCTGTTAAGGTCAAAGGTCTCAAATTAGTTCATTTAAGGCTAGCACAGTGTAAAGTAGCTGAATTAAGACGACCTCAGTTACAGTTTTCTGTGTGAAAGCTCTTTTAGTTAATGCTCTCAGGGTCTTTTTCTTCCCTGCAGGACACAAACTGCCTCTATTAAAGTCAGTGGAAATTGCTGATATTCTGCAGGGAGGAATAAGGCCTTGAGATTAAGAAACCTGCATTAACAACACCTCAGTTAAGGTGCTTTTCTTTCAGAAATACCTGTTAAAAACAGCTGCTAAAGTGATTTAGGAGCACTCACGTGCCAGATCACGTATTTGTAGTAACTGCTAACGTGTAGGTAAAGCACTTCAACAGCTGTGAGGCAGTGATTTAACAGTGGGGAGACTTGTCTTGATTTCTTTTTCTTACTTCTCCTTCTCTTAACACTGATGCCGATGCCTTATTAGATAGATGACAAAATTAGAAACTAAAATAGTCATAAATTCATAACGTTCAGTCACAGATTGTCTGTAACAACATCCCATTGACTGAGATCACCAGATGTAATGTCCAAAATATGATGTTCAAGGGACATTACCTACACAAGATATATCTGTTTTAGTCTATTCCTCCCTTCTTGGTTACACCTCACTGTAATAAGCCGGTGGTCTGCTTCAGTTGTACCCCAGAGCTGTGACCCTGGATGAGCTCAGCTGTTCTGACAGGTGAATGGAGGTATAAATGGGGGTGAATTTACCTTCAGCCTAAGCTGTGCATAGTCACACTGCCTTTGCCTGTGCTGGAGGACAGAATGTCAGTGCAAGAGACAAAAAAAAAAGGTTAGTTCCTTGTCAGAGTATGTAGATTAAAAATATCCCAAGCTTTTAGACTTTTAATGTTATTGTTATTTTCAGATTATACTTAAAATCAAGTATGACTTAAATTTGAAAACCAAAATAACAAATGAAAAAAAAAACTTCTAAAATATTCCTATGAAATAATGATAACATTCTTTTTTCATTCTGAATAAATTTGAATTTTTTGGCTAAGATTTAAATTTGCTACAAAAAAAGTAATTATTTGGCTTCCATTTACTATGACCCATGGTAAACTAAATGCAAATAAAGGACTGACCACAATTAGCTTATTAGACAGGCCTTTTAAAAGTTTGTGAGTTTGGTCTCACTGAGTGAACACTTGGATAATTTAAACATTACTGTAAGGGCAAAGCAACAGTGTGCATTAATTTTGAGCATGTAAGAATCATTAGCTACAAAAAAATCATTCTGATGTCATTTTGTTATGCTTCAGCTTGGTAGATTGTAAACACAATATCCCATGTTCTTAAGGGAAGAAAAAGCATGTGTGTAAGTCTTCATGGTTCAGTCAGGCCTTACCTATACAAGGAAAATAGTCCATGTTTTAAATTTGTTAGTGGTTATCTTTTAATTTTTAATCATTATGCATTTGCTATGAAGACAATTTGAATCCACTAAAGACATAAAAAAATATTTTAAAAAATGTCTTGTTTCAAATAATTTCAGTAAAAAATTGTCAGAAATCAGAGTTTTTCTCCTCAGGCAGTGCTACAGTTGCTAAGGTGCTGAGTTTAATCTTGCCTAGATTTTAATTGCAGCTAGAGGTATAGAACTTAAATATCAAATAAATATGAAATTCAGGTTTGTCCTATAGTTATAATTGTGGTGTAGCTGGGTAACAGGGCTGTGCCTGTGGGCACACCTAGTGCACTCAAGTCATTAGCTCCTTGGGTGATCCACAAACTCCCCATATAGACATCTGTGTAGAGGAGATAATGGAACAATTTAGACAATAGACCAATGAGACAGTGATTGACCGAACTCCTAGCCACCCTCTCAATTAAGGATTTGACTAATTGGTGCAGAAGCTCTCCTGGTGGAAATTTTGGATGGCCCAGAAGATTTCCCACAGGAAACTCTGCAATGCCTAGACCAATTTCTATGCTTAAATACATTGATTAACATCCTGGGTAGAGAAACTTGCTATCTCAGAGACTCTCAGGAGGTTCTTGCAGCAAAAATGATCAAATTGTACATAGATAAGTCCAACGGGGAAGTCTTTTGTAGACAGTTAGGAGAATTAGGGGATGTTTTGTGTGTAGCTTGAAATAATCTATCGCATTGGAACTTCCATATGATGAAGGTGTCACACAGTACCAGTACTGGGTGGACTGCAAGAACTGAGCAGAACAGCAGGTCAAGGAGTCCCAGCCAATCCAGCTGAAGACATTGTTGCAAGGATCCTTGCATTAGAGATGCCTGTTGTTGACTGGACAGCCACTGACCTGTTCAGGAGATTTGATTCCCCATCCTATGCCAAGATCCCAGTGAATTATATTTTAGCAAACACTCTGTGTCTATGCAACATAATAATGAAAAAGTTAGTTGCCTAATCTAAACTCAGGGGACGTAGTGTCACCTCCACAGCATGATTTATACCACCTACCTTTTAGACAATTAAAAAATGTGTAATTCTTCTCTAAAAGTAAGAGCCCTACTAATTATATCGAGGTGCAGGTGCTAAGGTTTGCCATTCGCACTCAACAGCAGTGCTGTCTCCTGCATCCTGTGATGCAGCTGTGATTACACAGCTGCAAAGCCTCTTTCCCCCACCATCACTCTTTTCCTCTTCCCTCACCTCCATCTATGTCAGGGCTGGAAACATGTCCTTGATTTTACTGATTCAAGCAAAATAACTCACCCAATAACTTTTCATCCAGATATGGTTAATTTAAAGCAAATACACAACTTTGAGAGTAATTTGCAGTGGAAAAACATGGAAAATTTTACAGCGCTATAGTAGCTGACTAATACTGCAAAATAAAACGTATGGAAAGAGGAATGAAAGCTGCTCACTGAAAAGGAGAACTTTCAGTTGTAGTTTGATATTTTTAAAGCTGCTACTGCTGCCAGTAGCATCCTATGCTACCCAGTCCTGTCTCCATGCCGTATCCTCCCTCGTGCCAGCAGAACTTGTAGTGGCGAAAAGAACTGAGGGAGTGATGTTGATGAAAACTCACACGGCAGAAGGAAACAGTTATTTTTCAGCTCCGTCGGTTCTCCAGTGTGGTTCATTGCACAGCGGTGGAGTGAGGGCAGGTGTGAATGGTAAGCATCGTTCCTGGCAGTGCTGGTATATGACAGCTTAAAGTACTTTATAGTACTTATAAACCACCAGCCCTTCATACCCTGCATGCTTCATTATAGACAAACTGAGAAATCTTTCCAGAGCTTTTAAAGACCTATCTGTTACTATAAAACACAGAAAGAGGGGTTTATCCAGCAGTTGAGAACTACGTCTGTGAACTACAGTGAAGAATTAGCAGCTTCTTAATCAAAGCATGAATATTCATAAAAATAACAAGAAAAAAATATTGTTTACATGTTATCCACAAAAAGGTTGTATTTATGACTCTCTTTCTTACAGGATGTGAAATCTCCTGTTTTATTTTAACCATTTCTTATTCAACATAACTAGAAGATAAGCTAAATCAAACTCTTACTGATTTAAGAAGAAAAAATGTACAATGTTGTCCCAGTTTTTAAATAATAGGAAAGTCTGGAGTTTTAGAAGACCATTATATGGACTCTGTGGTACTCTGGTAACCTCTGGTAATACTTTAGCCTGCTCTTCTCTACTTGCAATAGACCAAACTCTAAGGTCACCCTTCAAAAGAAAAAAAAAAAAGAAAAATCAATAAGGACATTCACAGTTAAGTCTTAAAAGTAGTATTACAAACAAAGCATTAAGTAAAGAAATTTGAAGAGATAAGACCTTCGTCACCATGAAGTCATCATACATAAATCTATCAGTTCTATTTTAAGTTCTTTTCACTTTGTAAAACTTAAAACAAATCAGAACACTCCAGACAAACTGCATAAAAAAGGAAAAGAAAGAGTAAGGCAATAATTCTTTAATTATAAGCATATTCTAGAAACAGCACAGAAATCCATTTGAACAAATATAAAACAAAGTTGATGTATCTTCTAAATTATGCTCAGCATTGTTAAAAGTCTTGCAAAGTGCTGGAGTAAATGATAGAAAACAATAATAAAAAACCTCCGTAATTGATAAATTGCTAATAGTGATTCTTAAAAATAAAAACAAACAAAACAAACAAAAAACCCCCCACCAAACAAACAAAACACTCAAAATAAACCATGAAATCTTTATACCAAATGATCCAGAGCAGATTTCTAGAAGGTCATAGAAAGTATCTTAGTGTAAGATTATGATATGTAGGTAAGACTTACAGAAAAAAATAATATTTTCAACACTAGTTTTATGCTTTAGAATCAGATGCAAGAATTTCAGTTAAAATGCTTACTGAGGTTTTCAGATATACAAGAAAGAACCTTGGGATCTTGATGTATGCAATGTATCTCTCATAAAAAACTCAACAGCTGTCATGTTCACAAGCAACAAAGAGGCGCTCAAAGCAGCCATCCAAGAATGATTGTCATCAGCCATGACTCCATTCTCTGGGATTCAGACTCATGACAAATGAGTTATGATCAGTTTAAGTGATTCATCCTCGCTCACTGGCTCCAAATCTTCATTACAAAAACAAGTCAGTGTGTTTCTTTGTGTATCTGTAAGTTGCAGAAGGTTCTTATATTAAAATCCTCAGAGCTAGTACTGAAAATGAAATGGTAACAATATCCATAGTTAAGAGACACCAACATTAAGAAAATGTCAGAAAATCTATTATTACTATAGCTTCTCTGTGATTTATTAATGATAATAAATATCTCAAGGTTAAGGTACACTTTCAACAATGAATGGTAAGGAGAGAATATAAAAACATCATTATGCTCTGTATTACAATTTTGTTCACCCATTTTTTGCCTTCTTATATTTGACAATGCAACACTGTTTTTTTCTGCATCCAATGCCTGAATTTAAATTGAAGCTATATCACCTTGCACTGAAATCTCTTAATATCTAGCATGCTAAACAAGGTCAGCAACAGTTTTTGTACATGGCTAAGAAGCTTCTAAAAGCTATTTAGAGGTGAAATCCAATTGAAGTCAATAACAAAACTTCTATTTACTTCACCATGTACTTATATTAAAAGGATGATGTTATTGATTCAGTAGGTAATACTTTTACCTCTAAATCGGAACCCATCCAATGTCATACTGGGGACTCTGATTTTAGTATTTTGGGCAACAGTAGCATTGCATTAACTTTGAAAATCTGCAGGATAGGGTACCATCCGATAACCTTTCAGAAGCACAAATTTGTCTTCTGTTCAAATAAAATTTAAATCCAGCAATAAAGCATTTATACCTATCAAAATCCAAAGGCATTTCTTATAGAAAGATTTCTATAAAATCTAATCCTGGTCAATTCCAAGTAGGTTAGTGGTATTGTTTAACTAAATTGTTTGTGAGTTTTTCATATGCACAATATTCTCTGCTTTCCCTTCAAAATTACTGGTTTAATATATTTTGATCAATTCTTCTCTGTAAGAGGCAGACCAGGGAATGTCCTCACATAAATGAATAGCTGTTTAAAAGGTAAGAAATAAGGAAAAAAAATAAAATCTTAAGGATCAGATTTTGAGATGTAGGGCATTTATGAATGGAATCTTAGTGAAATTTTTGTTCGAACCAATGAAAACTTAACAAAAGATCGAGAAAGAAAGACTGAGTTGTCAAAGTCTGCAATGAGACAAAGTTATCTGGGAAAAAATAAAACCAGCTGTGGGACTGAAGAAGACTCATACAATCAAACACCTGAGACACCAATGACAAACAAAGTCAGGGAAGATAAATGTAAAGCGAAGAAAGTAGAAAAAACAATTGGGTTTTCATAAATGGACTCAGGGCAGCCTGTTAATGCAGTGGGATACGTCCTTGGGATTACACAGATAGTTATATGAATACTTTAACTCAGTGACATCAAAAAAGTAAATACAATGTTAGGAAAAGGAATAGAGAGCAAACCAAAAAAATGTGATGCCACTGTAAAAATTCAGCTTCTACCCAGATCCCAGATTTTGAATAATGTGTTGATTTTTTTGCAGATTGCATTGGTCTTCTGTTTTTTAGAAATAATATATTAGAACTGGAGAAAAGCAAATGTTGTATTCATTTTCAAAGCAGCAAAAAGGGTTCTACAGGTTAGTCTGTCTCACTCTGGTCCCTGAATGCCCTCCAGGGAGTGAGTTCCCTTAGACTGGTGAGTGGGAATAGCCTATGTATTTACCAAAGGTAACCTATGCTTGGTTGACCTCTATGATGAATTTATTAGATCTGTAGATGTGGTGCACAGTGTTTACTTAGACTTTAGCAAGGCTTTGAACTTCATCTCCCATGATGTCTTTGTTGGGGCACCATGGTCTAGATGGATGGAATAAGCTAAAAATTATGTGGATCGTCATACTCAAAAGGTAATGGTTCATAATCTACCTGGAGACTAGATAAAAGTAGAGTTCCTCATAGGCTAATCTGGGGATTTATCAAGTTTAATATCTTAATCAATGACCTGTAGGACTAGACGAAGTTTGTCTTCATCAAATTTGTGGGTAAGTCTGAGAGGGGGATGCAGTTGATACGCTTGAGAGCAGGGCTGCAATTTAGAGGCATCTAGAAAGGCTATAGGAATGGGCTAACAAGATCCTTATGAAATCCAGCAATGACAATTGCAAAGTCCTGTGCTTGAGGCAGACTTACCCCCTGCAGCAGTATAAGCTGGGGACTGACTGCCAGAAAGCAGCTCTGCTGAAAAAGAACGTGGTGGGCAGTAGTCCAAATATGAGTCATCTCTGTGCCCTGGCAGAAAAGCTCATTGCATACTAAGCTGTGTCAACAGAAGCATATTCAGTAGATCAAAGGAAGTGATTATTGGCCTTTTTCTCAGCAATTAATAGACTCCATCAGGAATACTGCAATCATTTTTCAGGACCTTGGTACAAGAAGAGTTTATAAAGCTGAATAAGTTCAGCAGAGTCCAAAGTCCAGCAAAAGGACACCCAACGGTTGGGGACTGGAGCAATCAACCTGTGAGGAAAAGCTGAAGGAACAGGGCTTGTTCACACTGGAGAAGAGAAAGTAGCAGCTTTCTAATACTTCAGAAGAAGCTACCAAGAAGACAGAGTCAGTTTCCTTAACAAGGTGGAAAGAGGGAGAAAAAGAGACACTGGTAAGAAATTGAAACAGGGCAAGTTCAAGGTGATATAAGGAAAAGAAACTGCCCTAGGAAGTTAATTGAGCACTGGGACAGGATGCCCAGAGAGGCTATGGGCATTTTCCAGACTGAAATGGACAGTGGAAACCAGGTAACCAGATCTAAATTCACTGTTCACTCTGCTTTGAGCAAGAGGTTGGGCTAGATGACCTCCCAAGGTCCCTTCCCACCTCAATAACTTTATGAACCTGTGTTCACAGGTGTTTAGGTATCCTGCGCTGAGCAACTCAGGACTAACTTCTTTTCTAATGCTGGGGAAAACGGCACTTTTAGAAGACTCTAGTGTGTGAATTCATGAAAATATTTACTTTATAGCCAGTTTTGCTATGTGAGATTCAAGGTCTCAGTGTTTTCAAGCCTTGCCATGTGCAGGAATGAGGAGGAGCAAGGTCTGGGTATTTGACCCAGGCTGGCCAACAGGATTATTTCATACCATGAACGTCACATGCAATATAAATTAAAAAGTTTGCTGCTTGGTTTCTCTCTCCCATGATGGCAGAGGTCCAGAGAACTTCTTGCCCCAGTGCCAGACCCCTGAGGCCTTCGTTTACTCTCGAAGCCATTGCCTTCACAGTGTCCAACATTTGCTGTCCAGTGCTTGGAGTGCACAGCTTCCTGGTGATAGCATTGGCTGAGTATAATTATTATATATAGTTCTTATAATTTTATCATGATTAATACAGATTCTTTGGTATTATTGTTCATTATTTAGTCTGATCCTATTAAATCTATTTATGTGTATGATGCAAGTCATTTCCAAGAAATAAACAGTTCATAGCTGAGTTTGGCCCAGATGGCAATAATTGAATTAGCCTACTTTAGATTTTGATGGGAAACTGTATCTAGAAATCTGAGACGCATAAGAGTTAAAATGGAAGGATGTAGTTTTGCAGAGATGCAGTACTATTCTATATGTAACAATTTAGACAATGGAAGTAGAAATCAGATTTATTAAATTGACATAGCATATCATTTTTGAAGTTGTAAACATCAATTGCAGGACAGATTCCAAAATCAAAGCAATATTGTCAAACTGAGGAAATATTTGGGAAGGAAAAAAAAAATCAATAAACATAAATGCAAGATTCTGCCTTTTGATTAGAATGTTTATTTGTCTGACTGACTACATTAAGGTAAAAATGGATCTGGGTAACATTAGCTGAGCATGCATCAATGATATTTTGTAGTTTTAATACTATAGATCAGCACAATGAAGCACATCAACCAAACCTGAAAGACACAAAGCAATATTTCCCTTCCACCAGTGTTAGTACAGCTTCACCTTGGTCTTTTACAGGCATCAAACTACAAGAAAGATGTGGGTAGAGAAACCACTGGCATAAATTATCAAGAATAATGTAGGACCCTACTCACATGACCTGCAAAGAAGGCTTGAAAGAACTGTGGCTGTTTAGTCTAGACAGGGAGACAGAAAAGAAACATGATACAACTTTCAAAATATGTAAAAAGCTCCTGCAAAATGAAAAAGAACAATCTGCTTTCTATCTGTTTGGAGGACAGGTCAAGAAGCCATGAGCTGAAATTGCAGCATAAGAGCCTTGTGTGACATTAGGAAAACTTTCTGACTTTAAGAATAGCAAATCACTGAAATAGGCTGATAATGAAAGTGGTAAGAGTCTGCATCAACTGTGGACTTTGGGAACAGGCTAGACAGACCCCTGTCAGGGATGCTAAAGGTTTAATTGTTTCAGCCTGGGGATGGAGAGATGGAACAGATGACCTCCAGAGATCTTTTCTAACCAGAGGCATAGAATCATGGTAAAACTGGAACATGAATTTTCTCTTGCTAAAGGAATGCATAATTTCATAGAAATTGAAAGGTTCAGCCTTTATGAAAAAATGCTTTTTCTCATATAGCTGTGCTTTCCAATGTTGATAAGCAGCTCCACTGTTCTTAAGGTGAGGAGCCCTAAGGCTAAGACAATGTTTTAGGTACCTTGGGCTCAAGCAATTCTCTGTTTTGGAATGCTGTTCCTCTCAAGCACAAATTAAAATAGGATGGATTGAAAGATTGAAGGTTGGAGGGCAGTTATTTAACAAATGAAGAAATGAACAAATATATTCAAAAGATGATCTTGCTAAGCCTATGAGTCCATGCAGTCTCCTGTTTGTGGAATAAGCAGCTGCTTATTTCCACTGGAGAAGGCAGCAAGTCACCACTGTAAAGGATGTGACCTACCAGTAATGCTTCTGGTATAGAGGAGCTCTGGAAGTTCTCCCTTGATCCTGTCTTTTTTGATTCTTCACTATGGATACTGATGCTTCAGAACAAACTTTATAATCATCCATATGCCAGCATTTAAATACCCTTGGAAATGCGGCTGTCAGGGAGGCAGAAAGATTATTGTGTTCCTTATAAATTACTTACAATTTGCACTCCAGTTCACACAAAGCTTTTTTAAGCATAAGAAAAATCTACAAAGTCCTTTTTTTTTCTGAAAAAATTAGTGGGTTGTGTTACTTCTCTCTGTACAAGAATTACTATAGTAATTATTATATAGCATTGGATAAGTAAAAGCTAGATCCACTGCTGGTGATAATCAACACAATTTCATTCACTTCAGTGGAACTCTGCCAATTTATTCCAGCTCAGTATCAGATCATAAATGTCATATGTCCAAAAAATTCCTCTATGTTTTATATTGGAAGGCAAAATGCCAATAGGTTTTTAGTTTTTTAATTTGCTTAGAAATCTTATTAAAAAAATCGGTTTATGTATTTATTTTTCTAATTTAGAGTCAGATTAAATATAGTATGCTTTTCAAGATAACCTATAAAAAAATTAGTTCTCTTTTTAGTAAAATTTCTTTCTAGGCAAATTCATACCAAAAATGCTAGAACAAGACAATTTCAAAGTGGAAGTGGTAGCTATTGTTTAAGCCAGTGTGGTAATTCAGAAAAGCTTAAAGATTAGGAGTGCTGTATAGGAAACACAATTATTCTGCCTTAGAGAAGAAGGGCTGGAATTGGTTGTTGGAAAGGGAAAAATGTAAGGAGAGCTCTGGAGCATTGAGCATATTCAGCAATGCTGAAAATGAGCAGCATTCCCTGTTGCTGGGGGACAGGAGGAATAGCAGCTGTAACTGTTCCTTCAGGGTAATGACTGCTTTCCCACAGTCTTCGATTATTCTTTCAATAAGAATAATGAGACTGATTTGCTGAAGTTGAGGCATAGGCAAAATAGGAACCAGAGACCATGGTGATTCTATCAGACTGCAGCCAGACATGGGACTCCCTGTAGGTATAGGCATCTTTTGGAGCCAAAAACTCTCCACATTTCCCTCTTAGGGTCTTCGCCCAAGGCTTCTAATCAGGGCATTTTAATTATTATTGTTTTAAACCCCAGTCCATAAAAGCTTAATGCTTACACAATAATCTGCTCAAAACTTTGGAGGGATTGACCTATGTGCAGTTGTGCATAACAGCTCACAAGATGAGACCTTCAGCTAGTGTTTCAAAATCATCTGAGGAAATTAGGAGCTGTCCTTTGAAGTGTCCTTGAAAATGACAGTCTCAACCTAGACCCCTGTAGTCATGGTAGTTTGTTCAGTCTATTTCCATGTGAATACCAAGCAGGCAATTTAGAAGTCTAATTTTTACCCTCCCTTTACTGTCAAAAAGGAATTAGACCATATGAAGTCATCAAGGACTATCTCAGGATTTGCTATAACACCCATCACCATGGTATCTAAGTGCTTCCTGAAAAGACCTATTAATCACTGTGACTAAGCGTTCCCTCCTACCTGATCTGTCAGCTGAACGGCTGTTACTTCAGTTTCTGATTTATGTTCTCATGATTTAGCTTAAATATGGGCATCAAATAGGACACTGGATAAATTCTCTCCTTTTTGAAATCATCACAGGAAAAGACCAAAATGAACAGATAAATTTCTTTATATTAAGTTGATGGGGCAAGATTAGATAGAGTATTGATTTTTTTCCCCAAAACTAGAATTTTCAAAATTGCACTGGAGTTAACTAAGGCAATGTCATTAAGTAAGTTACTAGGACATTTTCTGACAAAACAATTTTCATCAACCAGTATTCTGATTTGTAGAAACATTAAAGTACTGATTCTGAAAACAGTTTCTCAAATGCAGGTTGGAAATTCTCATCACAACTTCTATCACCCTGTCTTAACAATCAGGCTGGTGGTCAATCTTGTGAAAGGTAGTATACATAGGATAGTACAATAGCCTAATCACAAGGCTCTTAGATATGGCACAGACACTTTCAGTTTGACAAAAAGCTAGTTAAGATTCATGAAACTTGTATGATTGAATTTTCAAAATGCTTCAAATTCATTTAAATTTTTTTATTTAAATTAATAGACATTATCCAATAGTAATAGTTAAAATAAATATTTGAAAGGAAAATAATTAAATCGCTCTTGCTTTGTTTATTTTTAATAAATTTAAAGCTTCTTTACTTCAACCTGAAGTAGAAGTAGCATTCAGAATTCCCGCATAGTCCTTGATAAATAACAATTGCTGTCACCCCATCATAAGAAAACCTTGAGGTTTCTAACAGCTACTGTTTTTGTTAAGGATAGTGAAGATCATGTTTACATTTTTTTCCTGCTTCCTGATCTTTATTATGAGTCTTGCACTCCTGGCTGTACTGAATTTATTCCAGGTAGCTTCATCACTTTCTCTTCTCCTATACAAAAATTTTATTCACAACTACAGATTTTTTTTTATTAATATTATTTTATATTTTGGTTCTATGACATCAGAGGTGTGGTTTTTTCTGAAAAATGTTGGTTGGTCAATTATTTTACAGCTATTCTTAATATAATGTTTACATAAGGCACACTATAATTTGAGAAGTGCACCTGACAATATGATCTTTCTTAACACAATCAGGATTTTTTATAAAGAAAAGCTTGTGGTTATTTCCTCCTCTCCTCTCCTCTCCTCTCCTAGCAATTACAATGTTACACTTCTCTGGAGAAGTTTATTAATATATTCAACAATTTTAGGAGCATATTAGGATAACTGACCTAATAAGATAGACTGTTTTACTCCAACTTAACTGAAAACAGCCTCGACTTTTACAATCATGGCACAGTACTTATGCATTCACGTCAAATGTTAATTCAGGTCTAAATATATACATTGACAAAAGATCTACACGTACCTCTGCATGAAGATACAAATCTACAGGATGATTTGGAATGGATCATTATACTTTCCCCAATGCCTCTCCTCTCCTCTCCTCTCCTCTCCTCTCCTAGCAATTACAATGTTACACTTCTCTGGAGAAGTTTATTAATATATTCAACAATTTTAGGAGCATATTAGGATAACTGACCTAATAAGATAGACTGTTTTACTCCAACTTAACTGAAAACAGCCTCGACTTTTACAATCATGGCACAGTACTTATGCATTCACGTCAAATGTTAATTCAGGTCTAAATATATACATTGACAAAAGATCTACACGTACCTCTGCATGAAGATACAAATCTACAGGATGATTTGGAATGGATCATTATACTTTCCCCAATGCCATTTAAATACATTTTAAAGTACTTTGAAATTACATACATTGAAGTCATGAAAAAGAAACATAAGAAGTTAATCAAAGCATTAAAATTTTGGACAAACCTTTTCATCAAGTCTATGAGTACAGCAATCAAAATCTTTTCAGTCTTTCCTCTTAGAAGAAGTTTTGCATCTCCTTCATGAGTGTGGTCTTCTGCTTCTGATTCTTTTCAGATTTTTTGTAACAATTTGAACATACTGCTTTACTTTGTTATTTTAATGACAAAACAGAAGTGACTACAAATGTTCTAAGATCATAGGAAATCATAGACAAACAAAAACTTATCACAACCATTTTGTCCAGAACAGAAAAATTTGGTTTGGCTAATTCAAGCTGGTTAACTACAGAAAAGTATCTTCCAAATACTTCCTGCCCATTTTTCTATAAACCTTCTCTAGAAACTCCATCAAACAGATGGTGGCTTTTGCAGTGACCTCAAAGTCGTTAAAATAATCTCATGTAGCATTTTCACCGACCTTATCTACATGCTCTTTCTTCTTTCTTCTCCACATTCTTTTTTTTTAGAACTCCATTATTATTGATTAGCTCTTTATAGCTTTCTCTCTTGTCGATGCTTCTCTGAAGTTGCTCAACTTTAATTCATTTCACTTCAGAAATTTAGTTTAAAATTGCCTCCTATGGATGCCTTATCACATTCTTTAAGCTTCAGCTAAGGGTTTTAAAATGAATTCAGGATAAATCTTCCACTGCCTTTTACACTTCACTACCATAAAAATCTAAGCCATCGTCTTCTCATTGTATACCATTGTATATTTAGTAATATTTATTCGGCATTAAATTTATACATTACAGAGTATTCATCTCTGAAAAAAAGTGCATCTTAAATTTTGTATTCCTTGGATAAAAGAAGAGAAAAGTGCTCTCTCTCTAATGCTGAGAATTGCATGTTTATTTCCATGTTATTAATTTTCAGTTTAATTGCCCTGTATTTGTTATCTATTTTTCTATGTATGTAAAAATATACATCAAGTAAAACCACATGGTATTTCCCTGAGGTTATAAAAACCTTGTTTAATCTAAACACCAATGAGGGATTAGTAAATTGCAGAAAAAGGCATGGATGTAACTGTATAGTTACATAACATAGATAGTAGTACAAACAGTATAGTCTATAGTAAAGACAGCTGGAACTGGACAAAACCTTGATCATCATTCTTCCTGCCTCAGTTTTCCCTCTCTGTTGAAAGGGTTTCTGTGTCAGAAGTGTAGGGGCAATTTTGCTTCTGTAGTGGGATTAGTCTCCAATACCTTCTAGAAGAAGAGATGTCTACCAACATCTCCAGAAGTCTCTTTTAAAGCCTAAGTAAATATCCTAAGCTTTTGCTTTCTCCAGGGATTGATAGTAAATATGTTTCAAACAAAGTCAGAGGCAGAAATAAGGATTAATATTTGAAAGTACTTAATTTTTAACCGGCAGATAAAGTTCGAAGTTTTGCAGAATTTTCTACTGAGCAGCTTTGTTTCCATTTGGATCAGCAGTGAGTAAGCTTGGAGCAATATGTTCCAGGGCTTATTCTACCTGTTAAAGGAAGGAGAATGGGCTTGAACTTTCAACTTGATACTCTGTCCATCTTTCACTAAGTCACTTCTTAAAAGCTGTTGTCTGTTCCCAACTTTCTAACTTAGTTTCTGGCAGAATGTAGGAATATAACTGTTCTTCCAGTGCCATTGTGCAGCTTGCCTGGCTGTATCAATGAGTACCTCCCAGCCCCTGAAGAGCTCAACTTCTAGGATCATTTAGCATTCCTTGACACTGGTGTTTAATTAGAGAATGTTTGAACTCCTTAAACTGCTAGTCACTCACAGCTACTTGCATCACCTTTTCAAACTTTTAAACATTTATTTTTATTTTTAGAAATGCTTAATCCCCCTTTTTAATAGAAGTGAGTGAGGAGGATTAAGCCAATGAGCAGTGAATTGAATACTAAACAATGTGAGGAAAGATGCTCTGACAGCAGCCTGCATAAAGCCATCCAGGAAGGCAATTGCAAAACAGGCAGAAAGATAGAGAGCATTTTAAATATATGTGATCCTTACAAATAGCTGTCAATGCGCATGCATACAAAAAGGTTAGAGATTTAGGTAAAGACAGATGTTCACATGAAATATGAGGCAAATAAAAAGGATCTGGAAAAAAAAAATTATTAGGGATTGATCGAAAGGAAAGAACATACCTTCCTACATCTGACAAATGTACATTTGGTCAGCATCCTGCATCACATAACCATCAATTCATTGCTATGCGGAGTGCCAACAGAAGGCTTCCACTTCAGCTGTGCCTTCAAAATAAGGGAGAAATATATGAGAAACTGGTAATAGAAAACCTTTGTGGTCAATTTCTTCAGAAGGGACTATCAAAGAATAACTTAGGTTAGAAGGGATCTTGGGAAGTCATCTGGTCCCACATTTGCTTTTAGCAGGGCCAAACTCAAGGACTTTTGCTTCTTTAGACCCTGCATCCTGTTTTGTGGTGCAGACTATATTGTGTCTCATATAGATCAGTTCAGTGGCACACCTATATTTATTTCAGAATATAATTCAGACAACTTTTATGTACTGACTATTTAGACTTAATGTAGAGATATTACAGATATACTCTGTGGCATAACTTGCCAGAAATAACCACAAAGGCAAGGAAATAGGTATTTCTGATAATAAATATGTATTGAAGATTCTAGGCATCTGAACCATACACTTGCAGTTTGCCTCAAAAGCAGCCAGTTTTCCTGAGGGTTTACAGAAAAGACATAATCCAGATGAGAATTTAGGCACTTTTCTGTGTCGTATGGATTGCTTTTTTTCTTATGCAAAAAAATACTAAATAGTAAATAAGAGTTAGGCAAATCAGCCCCTTACAATTTAGTATTTGATTGGCAAATATTTCAGAGGTTCCATGGCTGTATAAGAACGTGTCTCTGTTTCTGAGCTTTTTGCAGTTTAAAGCTTCTGTGATAGTAATATGTTTTGCTGTGTTTGAACCAGCTTTGTCCTTTGGGCATCAAAATTATTTCTTTGCAGCAGAACTTCAGTTGTCAGTGGTCTGTAAAAGTGGGCCAGACTCCTTGGTGCCATATGGGATTCTTTAGTGAGATTCTCCTAATTTTGTTCAGCCTGAAGAGAGCATTTAGGAGGCCGTGAAGCCTAGGGCCCACCTTGTGGCTGAATATGCAAATAATGATAATGAGTATGAAAGCTCCTTTAGCTCAATGACATTCAAAGTCCTTGCTATCACAATGCCTGACCACTGGAGTTACTGGAATGGAAAAGACTGTTCTGTCATTTAATCAGTGTTTTCCACTCATTGGGATTCAGCCCTAGTCTCTCATGGCAACTATGCTAGGATTTCTACAGCTTTAGGGCTGCAATAACTCACTTAACAGTAAAAAGGGGTGGGACAGACGAAGAAGATTAAGAAATGCAGTGGTTTGTGGAGGTTTGCTCATTTGCATATGTTTTCATCTCCCCCATGGATGGGCTGGCATTCATTAATTTCCCCTCAAACAGAAACTCTTGTTTGTCACAGAAAGCCCCAAGACACATCTCCTGAATTTGTCCTGCATACCGATATTATACCACTGAGAACAATAAACAGTATTGATTGTTTCCTATCATACTTGGGTGACCCTGACCACTTTGTAAAAATTTTTAAAATCTGTGTTGCTTAGGCAATATCCAGGACTCTGTTGGACCTGTGGCTTGTCTTCTAAACTCATTGTGTCTCCTTAAGAATGAGATTTATATTGGCTGCATCCCAGAGGTGAATATAATGACCTCTTTCACCTTGTCAAAAGGGCAGCCTTGTCAAACTCGCAGTAGTCAATATCCTACAGCGCATCCATTTAGCACAGGAGCACGGCCCAAACTGGGACTTCAGAGTGCAGGTACTCAAATGCACAGGTCTGACAAAGACAAATAGCACAGGGATGCACTAACTGAGCAAGGACAAAGGGACGCTTTGCCTCCACTGTGTGAGAAATTGAAGCCCACTTAGATTTCTCCTGCATGCGTTTTATGATGTGAGAAGAGGCTTAATTTTTTGGAAGTCCCTGATTTAAGATATCAGAAGCAGAGGAATATTTCTGCTCAATCCCACATGTTTTCTTTCATTAATTTTTCCCTTTATTTTTTTTTTTTTAGTTGACTGGAACTATCTTTTTCATATAGGTAGATTTGATGGGACTGTAAATAATACAGTTTCCTTATTAATACCCCCTATGCTCTCTGCTACAGGTACTTATATAATAGCTTCTGCTTAAAGTATTGCAGCTACGCTATGCCAAGCAGTAGTCATATTCTTTATGTGGACAGTTCTGATCTTTTGACTGACTGATCAGATAAGTTACACTGCAATTGTGCTGTATATACATCTGTAACACAGAATGCATTTCACAGAACAAGATTCACAAAATTTTAGAAAGACTACATTTTAATTAAAAAAAGATAATTTTTAACGACACTTGTGAAAAGAAAGAACCAAGATACGTTTTCAATTAATGTTTTTGTGACATTTTTGTAGAGACATATTAATTTTCCTATATGATTTTACTTTTGCATAACTTAAATTTGTGATATACATGGCCCAACTGTCTCTTTAATGCAGCTCTGTGCTGGCCTTCTTTCAGGGTAAAGTTCTGCAATGATCTCAAATCTATTTAGAATTAGGACTGCGTTTCCCCTTCAGGTCATAGTTTTCTGACTGTCATTTTAATGCAGATCACAACAAGTAAACTTAGTGGAGTCAGTGAAGTAAAATCTGTATAAAATCACCACCAGTTCCCAATCCTACAAACACTCAGCATGTAGCTAATGGTAAGTCACATTGATTTCAACAGTACTACTAACAGTGTGCAAAATTAAACACATTTATAAGCCTTTGCAGGATCAGGGCTTCAGAGAGCTCAGAAACTGGCCTTTGATGTCCATTTATAAATCCCCATTATAATTAACAGGAGTTTTACAGGCACATCAATAGCAGAGTATATGTAGAGTGTATTCCTGCTAGCCAAATAGTCTGCAGATGGAGTCCCAAAATATTCATTGACTCCCTGCTGACAAGGAAATTATTTATTATTACTACCTACATGATACAGTACTAACCTTGAAAACCCATTATATTCTAATGAGGCCAAAGCCACTTAAACTAGCAAACGCTCACCACCTCAAAATCTGTATTAATTTAAGGAAACATTACAGCTACCATAGAATTAGACATTTTCAGTCTTCTTTATTATGTCCCATAATGGATGAGATAAAGCCTTCTAGAAACCAGAACCTGTGCCCTGTTCCTGTTTCTAAAATAGGAAGTCAACATCCAACTACACCATGGGACAGACAGATGTATGGAATAGAAAGAGGAAGCTTTACAAGCAAGGAGAGGTACGATCAGTGAGTACTACTGGAAGCCCAACCCTCCAACTTTTTTTCTCAATGGAAGAGCAATCAGAGCTGTCAGACAGTTAAGAGAAAACTTTACATCTACGGCTGGTTTTCCAAGTACTTATGGAATCTGCAGGGGTATGTACTGGAAAACAAGAGTTACTAGTTGCTTCCTCTTTGATTTACCCTATTTACCCTGAGGCCTTGATTCATTTCTGAGTCGTGGAAAAAAAAAGGACACTGACATGTGTGAAATCTTTTGCTTTGTTGATTTTAAAAGCAACAGAAGTTTAATCTGTGTATGTGGGGTGAACTGTTGAGCAGACATGCAAGAGTACTGCTTACAGCACAGAACAGCTGGTGCACTTTTCTAAGCAAAGACTTTGAAAAGACAAATATTTATTTATGCATTTATTTATTTATTTTAGTAAAGTTAATGGGGAGATTCTAAGGAAAGATATTTTAGGAAGAGATAGTATGTATATCTAAAGCCTTATGCAAAGGTCTGACAGTGCAGTTGCAGCTGGAAGGGCCAAAGCATTAATATACAGAAGACATCTGTCTTAGGTACATAAGAAAAAATCATTTTTATCAATCAAGTCATAAAAATCTTCTTTTACTGGCTCCATGCCATGATCTTCACTGAATTTTGCAAATATTTTGTACTTCCCTCATACCAAGCTCTCCTAACCTAAGAGGATATCAAATATTTATTATTTGGCTGAAAACACGTTTCCCCCCCATCAGCATTTGCCAAAGGATTCTGCTATGTCTACACTGAATAGGGAGCAAGCTGATGTATAATTACAAAAGCAACTTAGTTTTGCATGTTAACACTGAAAATCTTCAGAATGTTTCATTGAAGTATGACAAATTAACCAGAGAGAATCTGACCTATTCAGCAAATGTCGGGGCTGTGGGGGTTTATACTGTATTAAAAACAAACAAGCAATACAGTCAAAAGTTCAATTTTGGAATTAGAGTAAATAAATCTTGAATTTTGTATCTGAGTTGCAAATTCACCAGCTGGTGTTTTCATGATAAATCGAGTGACAGAGTGAACGCTCTGAGAAGGTAGCACCTATGTTTTTTGCTTGTGACCTAGTAAGAACAAACTACTTAGGGTTCACCATAAACTCTTCTGCAAAAGAATCTGGAAATTGGAATAAGAAGTCTGTCATACAGTTCACTGGCTGTAAAGATGTGTAATGTTTTTTTCCTCTTATAGTATAATTACTGCTCCGAGACAAAGTAAATCAACTGTTTTTTGTTGAAAGATCGATATACCTGGCCAGATCATAAATAAGGACCTTCTCAAGGGAAATGTACCCTCACACTCATTGTCCTTCAGAGGATTTTTATTTTCTTAAAACTTCTTTATTATCTTTAATTGAAACATAGAGGAGAATGTAGCCATTTCCTTTTCTCTCTGTGCTTCTTATTTTAAAATTGTTGCTGTGAAAGAAGCCTAGACAATTTTATAGTAGCTTGATTTTTGACATAAGAAATTTCAGAATTACTAAACTCTTGAATAATTCCATATCTGAAAGAGCTTTTGTGCTATGGCAGAAACATGATCCTAAATGTTAACTCTGTAATGGATGTCAGAAGATCACCATATGTTATATTTTAATTTACCCTTGAGTTTCTAGAGTTTGCTGAGATGACGGGTTGAAAAGTCAAATATCTTATGTCTGTACTTAAAACAAATTCAAGTAGATGCAAAAGGAAAAGAAAAGTATAAATTATCATTGTAAAGCATGTCTAGAATGCCATGTGTAAATCAGATTACCATATCCAGGAAACAAGAATTCCAGTGAGAAATACCAAGCAAAATTGTGGTATTAGACATCTATCAAAGCAGAGAAGACAAAAAGTGTCAAAAGGTGTTTAGGAGAATGCAGTGTTCAGGCTTGCAATAGCCATTGACACTGTGTTGCTCAATCCATCTGTCCCGGGTTTTTCCATGTGAGCAAGGGAAAGCACCCCACCCCATTGACCTCAGTCCTCCTGATCATGGAAGCAGTAAGCCCGTACACCCCCTAACACATCATTTGTGTACCTTAGTACCCTTTTCCCATTGCTTTACCCTTGTCTACACCACACTTTCTGCACTCCAGCCCTTTCCTGGTTAATTACTGGTAATTACTTTTCCTCCTTTGAGCTTAGTCTTGCTACATCCATGTCCAAATTTCCTATTTTTCATTCTACCTAGGTACTTTCATCATTACATGCTCTACTAACAAGGTGCTGTTAACTTTGCAAGGCTGTCCTCTCTCAAAGATCCACAAGGCTCACCTCAAGTTGCCTGTGAAGTTCTGCCCTTTCTCACTTAACTCCCCCTTAACCACCTCCGAGACCTAGGTGTCCCTGACAGCCTTCACAGTGCTATCTGTAACTTTTGGCAGCTTCTCACATTGTTTATCTGTCATGTCCAGCAATTTCTCATGTCGTAGTTCCTCATGTCCTGTTCAGTTAGCTTAACCCCAGGCCAAGACTTATTCAGATGCCTTGATATCTGCCTGCAGCCCTAACAAAAAAGGAAATGAGACTTGGCTTGTTTATCTTCACAATATGAAGACTGAGGTCAGATATGAAGTAAAACCTTGCAGACGTCTGTTTTATAAGAACAACATGTAGACCTAAAAGTATTGAACAGAATAATTTTAATAAGCAAATTGATATTGCCACACTGTGATGCTTGTAAGACTGGTAAGTCTGGTCAGTTTCAAATCCAAAGGAAAAATTAGCTAGATTCACTTTCATTAACACCTTTCACTCCAATAGTTAATTCCTCCTCGTTTTCAGTTGTTATCACTACAGATTCAAAGCAGTCGGTCCTTAACAGCCATATGCTTCACCTGTGGTGAGCACACACTACTGCAGCACTGGTGCCTCATCACCCCAGGACAGAGAGGAAGCTCCAGAGCTCTTCTGCATGGGACACTGAGGTGGGCAATATGTTTGGAAACTTTACTTTTTGTAAAATATTTAAGTTTCTTGACATCTCTGAGCCCTGGAATTCTGGCACTGGTGCAGGTGCTCTAAGGTGCCTGGGTCTTTATTGTCTGCTCAGTGACTTCTCTTCTATTCTCTTTAAAGTTTGCATGTTTTCAGTGAGCAGTAATTGACCATCAAGTGAGTATTTATAGTTCTAGGACATTTGTTTTCAAGATATGTCCGTACTTGAAACAGTTTGCTTTCAAAACTGTACATCCCAGCAAGAGATAGCAGCTGCAAAGCTCCAGTTCACATTGCAAATTCTCATAGCAAGTTGGTAACAATCCTAACAGACCACAACTGGGGCGTTGCACAGTTTGCTAAGGCGCTGTTATCTTAAGGACTGAAGCCTATTCCCTGACACATTACAATTTTTACAGGGCTACAGGGTGCAAAAATGTTTTTATAGCTACAATTATTATTTACTGTGCTTATGTCTAACTTTAAAACAACCTAATATTTATAAATCCTGCTTAGTGTAGATCTGTTTTTATGGGTGCAATAGACCCTTGCTTTGGCTGAAGTATAAACTGTTCGTGTATTAGGAAAGAGTGTCTAAATTCTAGGCAGTGAAATTAAAAGGCAGCCATCCAGGGCAATAGGAGGTATAAAGAGGAGATATAATGGCAAGGCAAAAATACCTTACTTATAAAACAGTATTTATCAAATACGTAAGGAAGGACTATGTGATGTATTTGCTTAGAGTGGTCAAGGATTACACTGCTCAGTTCAGGGACTCACTTACAGTTCCACTGTCCAACAGTGGATTCTGTCTTGGCCTCTAACATCTCACTGACATCATTTAGCTCTGCTTCTGATCCAAGCCAGCTTCACTGTTGTAAAGTTCAGTTGTGAAGAAAGAGGACACATGGATAAAGAATTTGAAGCTCATTCACAATTCTATCAAAAGTCAATTTAGAAATCAACAGATAAGGTACCCATTGTCTAGCTAAGGGTGGGTATGAACTGCAATAATCTCTTGCAAAACCTGTATTACAGCTGACAACTCCAAAGATTATTTTCAGTCAAAGAACAGTATCTAGAGGCATATGCATGTCATCTCTTTTTCTAACTCCACTTCTGCTATTCATGCATTCATTGCCTTTGAGAAACAACTCTTAAAATGAGAGATAGCCACTTATATATGAAAATACATTCACTTGAACTGAAGCAGAATTAATTGATAAGGGACCAATGCAGGAAACTAAATTTGCAGCTTCTTCCTTGAAAATAACAATCAAATCCTGCGGGTACTAGCAACTGAGTTCTTATTAATTTCATCTAATAGCTATTGTCATAAATGTATGAATACATAGATTATAATTTTCTAGACAATAACAGTCTACATGTAGTAGTATCCTAAAATTGCTATTTAAGGATAAGTGTGAGAAAAGTTGTACATATTTTCAAGTACTGAATAGATATGTATTTGTGATAGCTGTCTCTCTTTTATTTAACACACTGCATTACAATTTCCTTGTTCTTCATTTAATAGCTGATTGTCTTACTGTTCTAGCAACAACAAAAAAATCCTTTTATATTAACATACACTGTCTTTTCTTTGTTTATAACTGAAGTACACAAAGGCAAGAAATCTTAAGGAGTCAAGAGATAGTTTTATAAACATATTTTGCTGCTTCCACTAAAAGGAGAAATGAGTATCTCTTTCTTCAGTGTGAGACAATGGGAGTGCTACATGCCACTAGCACTCTAAACATAAGATTTGAATTCTGCTGTTGCCTCTGCTTTCAAGTTCTCAGACATAATAGTACTATTATATTATCTTACCTTTTTGAAGTGCTTTTCATTCAAAAGTTCCTGAGGCATTTAAACTTTGAATCAGCTTGTTATTTCCCTACAGTGAGTTTTCAGAGAAATCTTCATACTACACTTCCTCTCTGTGTCTCCCTGCTCCAATCTTCCCTGCCAGGTGTCATGCCAGGTCTGCCTCATTGGTGTGGAGTTTTAAAATGCAACATAGCCTCTTGTGTTTCACACACTGGGTAATAAAAAAAGAGGGGTTCTCTTTCCAGTTCCCAAAGAGAAGATGACCTCCTCCCTGCCCTTCTTTGTAGTGTACTCTTCAATCCTGGATGTTAGGAGAAATTTGGGAGCAAATGGAAGCAGCACAGGAAATTGTGTTGACTACACACCCAAAATAACTCTTGCTTTGACATCTGGCTACCTATCCTGCTGCAGTTCATCTCCTTCCCTGCCTGTATGCCTAGTTTCACTTCAGAAAGAAATAGGACAGACACAGGGCAGATATTCATCACCTTTCTTCTCCCTACATATAGATACAGCACTATCAAGGTTAAAGGTTTATAAGCAACTATCTATCAAGGTTTTTATAAGTATTTTGCACCTGATTCTACTCCAAGCCCTGTCACTGATCAATAGGACCGGTCAGTGATCAAACTCAGATCTAACCAGAAGACGATTGCATCTGCCCCAGCTGATGCTAAACACTTCTTGTCTGTGCAGACATCAGAGCACTTTCCTACCTATAGACAGTGCAACTAGGCTAACAAATGCACCCCAGAGCTGACATCCAGCCAATAGTTTCTAAGTTTTGAAGCAGAAAAATTATTCTCCACCATGTTTCCTTAACTGAGGCAATTGTTAATGAATATTGTTTCTTAGAATCATTGAATCAATCATAGAATCGTTTTGGTTGGAAAGACCTTTAAGATCATCAGTTGCAAGAAGAATTTTTTCCTAATATCCAATATAAACCTCCCTTGGCATGACTTAAGGCCATTTCCTCTTGTCCTATCACCTGTTATTTGGGAGAAGAGACGAACCCCCACCTTGCTACAACCTCCATTCAGGTAGTTGTATAGAGCAATAAGGTCTCTCCTCAGCTTCCTTTTCTCCAACCAAAACATCCCAGTTCCTTCAGCCGCTCCTCATAAGACTTGTGCTCTAGACCGCTCACCAACTTCATTGCCCTTCTCTGGACACACTCCAGCACCTCAATGTGTTCTTGCAGTGAGGGGCGGAAAACTGGACACAGCACTCAAGGTGGGGCCTCACCAGTGCTGAGTACAGGGGGACAATCACTTCCCTAGTCCTGCTGGCCATGCTATTCCTGATACATGCCAGGATGGTCTCAGCCTTCATGACATCCTGGGCATGCTGCTCACTCATATTAGCTGGCTGTTGACCAACACACCCAGGTCCTTTTCTGCCAGGCAGGTCTCCAGCCACTCTTCCCCAAACTTGTGTCTTTGCATGGAGTTGTTTTGACCCAAGTGCAGGACCCAGCACTTGGCCATATTGAACCTCATAGAGGTGGCTTTGGCCCATCAGAACCCCCACCTTGCTACAACCTCCATTCAGGTAGTTGTATAGAGCAATAAGGTCTCTCCTCAGCTTCCTTTTCTCCAACCAAAACATCCCAGTTCCTTCAGCCGCTCCTCATAAGACTTGTGCTCTAGACCGCTCACCAACTTCATTGCCCTTCTCTGGACACACTCCAGCACCTCAATGTGTTCTTGCAGTGAGGGGCGGAAAACTGGACACAGCACTCAAGGTGGGGCCTCACCAGTGCTGAGTACAGGGGGACAATCACTTCCCTAGTCCTGCTGGCCATGCTATTCCTGATACATGCCAGGATGGTCTCAGCCTTCATGACATCCTGGGCATGCTGCTCACTCATATTAGCTGGCTGTTGACCAACACACCCAGGTCCTTTTCTGCCAGGCAGGTCTCCAGCCACTCTTCCCCAAACTTGTGTCTTTGCATGGAGTTGTTTTGACCCAAGTGCAGGACCCAGCACTTGGCCATATTGAACCTCATAGAGGTGGCTTTGGCCCATCAATCCAGCCTGTTCCGATCCCTCTGTAGAGACTTACTACCCTCAAGTAGGTCGACACTCCCACACAACTTAGAGGTATCTGCAAACTTACTGTGGGTCCACTCACTCTTCTCATCCAGACCATTGATAAAGATGTTAAAAAGTACTGGCCCAATAGTAAGCCCTGGGGAACACTACTTATGACCAGCCACCTACTGGATTCAACTCCATTAACCACAACTCTTTGCGCCCAGCCATCTAACCAGTGTTTCACTCAGCCAAGCATACATCCATCCAAGCCAAGAGCTACCAGTTTCTCCAGGGGAATGCTGTGAGAACCACTGCCAAAGGCTTTACTAAAGTCTGTGTAGACAACATCCACAGCCAACATCTTCAGCTTTTTTGGATGGGGCAGCTCAGATGGCAGGAAATACTGTCTTGTGTACTTTGTGGTTAAATATGTATTTAGAAGACATTATGAAGATACAGTAGATAAAGTGTACTCTGTCATCAAGCATTCATAACATAGTTTCAACAGCTAAACTCTGGATGAGAGGGAAGGATTGATTTAAGTAAAATTTTATAAAAGTCATCCAGAAATTAAATTATCCCAACCACAGAGTTAAAGATTCTGCAGTAAAGGACATAACTTCTATTTAGTTGTGTGTAGCATAATTACCATGGTATGCTCATGATGTGCAGGGTGAAGCAAGCATATTAAAGATAGCTTCATAATTAGATCTGAGGTACTTGGCTAATTAACAAAATGGATAGACAAAAATCTGCATTTCATTAGGGTGAGATGTATCAGTTTCCTCCTGTGTTCCTACGTGTTTGATATATTATACTGCAATGAGCTGATTCCAGTGTATCGTGTTGGGATGTTGTGATGAGTCACATGCCAAGCAACATGATAAAATAATTTATGATCAACCACCCTAGAAATATTGGTTGGAGGATTCTCTGTATTTAATGGTTCACTGTATGAGTTCATCACATTACTCTCAGGCTTTCAAGGTGGTGTTGCTATTGATATTATTTAGACCGTCTTCCACCTCCCTCTCAGAATAAAAGTCCCCAAATGCATATGTGTACCTGGTAGAGTAATATCCTCTTACATCAGATGTCTTATATATTGTAAGTCTTCTAATACTGTCTTATACAGCTCATTAGTCAACTAATAGCTTGGTGCAAATACAGCCTAAGGAACGGTGAGCAGGTATATACAGATAAATAGAATGGTAAAGAAGCTTCCATTCTCAAAGTCTCTGTTTATACTCTAAAGTTAGAAGTGTAAAGGAGCAAAATATACCTGTATTGAAGAATCACAGAAACATGAATGAATTTAAAAGAGCAGTATGACTTTGTTCTTATGTCTACTGTTCTCTAAAACCATTTTAAAAACCAAATCCAATGGTCTCCTGTAGCCAGCTCTGCATATGGAAGAATAAGAACTTTTCTTTGTTTTAGTGCCCTGGGTTATATCTATCAAATGCTTTTATGCATGTGTGTGTGCACCTGTGTATTTTTAATATTTATAATCATATCTAAATATAGAACACTGTCTTTCTCGTTGCAAATATTCTCTCTGCTGCTTATTATAAGATAGTTCTGCTTATATTCTGTCTTTCCAGTAATAACACCTCCACTGAATCTTTACATCTGCCCTGAGAACTCCATCTATTTTCTATATTGGTCTTTTCTGAAATGTGCTATAATTAACATTAAGTAAAACGAGACCAAATCTGTTTAACAACAACAAAAGACAAATTAACATCTTATACACTCATAGGTCATGCCCCACCACCCCTACCACAACTTGGGACAACTCTAAAACTGATAAACATGGATAACACCAGTTTTATTAGTGACATCACTGGCACTAGAGTGCTATTGAATGTTTGCTTTCTGCACAGGTATCTTATATGTTAGTTTAGTAAAATCACAAGCTAAAGAACATGCAGAACTTCTCAACTGTGGACATTTTTTTACTTATTTAATCTTTGAAAAGAGTCGATGGACCTGTGTACATTTTCAGAAGTCCCAGTTCCCTCTATCCTGAATGACATATAACAGTGTTCCCAGTAGTAAGGACAACATAAACCAAGAACTAACTATGAAGTGAAGACTAAAATAACTACAGGGTTTAAAATACTTGATAGAATCTTTACTGTTTGTATATAGGACTAATCCAAAATGAGGCAGTAAAACCACTTATGTCCATTTCTACAGAGATCACTTGATAAATTCAGTAGAAACATAAACAGAGTCTGTATGTTTAACTGTGAATAGTTGCACACTATCTTTCAGAAGTCCAGAAACACTTTACTGTTAACAAGGTTATGGCTGTTTCCATTCATAAATACTTTATTTAAAATGAATTTTACATGATTCATATTGCTTTATCCTGTGAGCAAGTACTAAATCTTGTTCCAGTAGTCTGCATGTATGGTATTACTTTCTCCAAGATTTCAGGCTTTGAAGTGCTATAGATTTGTTCATAACCAATCTGTGCCTCACATTTTCTTCAACACAAGTTTTACAGACTTCTTTTTGAATAGCAACTTCATAGGTTTAGAACCAATGTGATTTCAGGCCCCAGTGCGTTAACATAGTCCATCTGATGTTTGGCAACTCTTAAAAATCTGGCATACTGAAATGCTAATTTTGGCTGAACAGTTAGAAAATGAGACCAGGGTTCAGATATTTAAAGGCAGTTAGGCATCTAACTTTCCTTGAAACCTTTTTTTTTTTCCTCTATTGCAATGTTGTTGCTGTTGAAAGCTTTTATAAAGATGTTATAATTGCTCAAATAATATGATCGATACATCTTGGGTCATTTTGGAAAGTGCTTTAAAGTGAACTACCATTAAATTAAGTGATAACAACTGCTCTTGTCTGTCCAACAGACAAAACTAAGGCAGTGTTGCCACCCTTCTATAAGTTTGGAGAATAACATTCTGATTTGTAGGACCTTTTTCTTTATTATTTTTAATCTTCCACACAGGTACCTAAGCTTAGACATTATCTGAAATAATTGTAAATCTTCAGCTGAAGATTTCCAGCATTAGCTTGTAGGAGGTATATGTAGCACTGATGTTAGTTATTAAAATGAGATCTGCAGAGAAAACATGCAAAAGCAGCTGTCATTTGATTTGGGCCATTGTACTGAAAACCATCAGACTGCTTGAACAACTAATAAAAAACCCAGCTGATTCACTTACCATATTAGTTGCTAAAATTTTTCTGAGGATTTGGATTTGAAGGCAGAATATCTCTTCAGGACTCAAGAGAAAAGATGCCATAGAGGCCAATTAACCTAGGAATAGCTGTTAATCCCTTTCAGGTCGTGTAGAGGAACAAGTACACATAAATACATGATACAAAAGCACTTTTGATTTCTCTAAGCTGCTTTATAAAATAGTT
This sequence comes from Calidris pugnax, assembly GCF_001431845.1. Classification (NCBI taxonomy): domain Eukaryota; kingdom Metazoa; phylum Chordata; class Aves; order Charadriiformes; family Scolopacidae; genus Calidris; species Calidris pugnax. The sequence continues at coordinate 15,973,090 of NW_015094507.1, forward strand.
CTTAGGCAGTCATACTAATAACATTGTAGCACTTCACATTTTCTCAGTGCTATACAAACAGCTAATTAGGTCTCAGAGTAGGTTATTGTTCTTCATATCTTACAGACAGGAAAACTGAGGCAGAGAGCTGGGAGGTATCCAAGGCCAAAACCAGTGCCATTGGCAGGATTACAGTTCTGGAATGTCTACAATCAGCTCCCCAGCTTGTATTGCTCTGTATAAAATAATATATCCATTCACAGGAAGCATTATATTTAGAGTACAAATTTTCAAGTTCATGTTGCATTTAATCTGAGAGCTAGTTGTTAACCCTGATGGGCTCACCCTATGTGCTAAACATCCAGGGCCTGATCCAAGGCAGCACTTGGTTAAAGGAATAGATAAATAAAAAACCAAACGATAGTTTCAAGTATTTTAAATCAATCTCAAACAAATAAACCTGAGGGTTTTATCTTGCAGTTGTCACCTCAGCAGGATTGGTAGTCTTGGTTGCCGCCTTTTACCATGAGTAAATTAGCATTTGCCATTTACAATTGTTATGGTCACTCATCTCTACTGACCAACATGCAGACAGTGACTAGATATTCTGGCACTGCCATGCAGCCAGAGAAGCCATGCTAAAAAGCATTTTAAACATCATAGTCTCTCTGGAGAGGGGTCAGAACTGAGACCTTAGTCATACTGGCATGCTGTTTGCCCACATATGTCTTATAATTTCTTGCATACATTTTATCTTTGATGTGTCTAAGCTCATGCATTGACAAATTAAAGTTTTATCTGTCGAAGTACTATTTCAAAGAAAATGTTTAAGTCATGTTATACAGGATGTGATCATCTCCTGATCTTGCATAGTCCAACCGTTAACATTGCTAACTTCAGAAATTCAAAATCTGGAGATAACCCATCCTAGATCAGAAGGGTTATTTGTTACTTAATTATAGGTATCTAATATTTTGACCTCTAATTTTGAGCTAATTGTTCTGGGTTTCACTTGTGGGAAAAAGAAGATAATTCACCTCCCCTATTTTTCAATGAGATTAATTACTGCCTCCATTGACAATAACGAGAGAATTGTTTAAACAGCCTAAATTTTGATAACCACCTTTTAAAATGCTGAATTAGGTCAGATGGATCCATCTCAGGTGCGCTTGAAAACAAGAAAATAAAAATACATTTGAGAATTATTTTTCTTTGTTATCTACTCTTAAGTTTCCTGTATAAAGATGCTTAAGTGAATCATTAGGTGGCAAAGGGAAACTGGTGCACTTGAATGATGTCAGCATTTAGGACTGTGTGAAATGAAAGAAATTTCAGAAAAATAGTTACCGTTATTTGTTCCTTTCTTTATTTTAAAATCCTTTTTAGTGACTAAATATCATACCTTAAAAAAGTGAATTCTTTTTCAGACTGAACAGTTCAATTCTGAATCTTTCCAAAAAGTTCAAAGACAGAGCAAAAACTTTACCTGAATTGACCACCATATTTCCAATGAATACTTTGGGTAGATAAACTAAGCCTGGCTGAAAAGTTTCTTTCTGAAGCTTTATGGCTCTTTCTCAAAAACCACAAAATTTTAAATTTTCCACCTATATTTTTAATGGCAGAAAGTATTTTCCATTTCCTCTAAGTTTAGGTAGGCGTAAAAATATGGCTGGAGTTCTGAGACATAAATATAATACAAATCATACATGGTAACATTTTATTTTTTTTTTAATAAAAGGTACCAGACCTAGAAATACAAACTACTATTGCCATTTCAGAGAACTGCTGGCATGGTTGGCACCTAGCTGTAGTAGAAAAAAGTTAGAGTAATAGATTAAAATTAAACTGCCTCCTGTTAAAGCAATATGTACAATTTGTATGTATGAGAAATACGCAATTAAATGTCTAACTGATCATGCAAATTTGTTTAAACCATCAAAAACATGTTCCTTGACTTTCATAATGCTGGTGCTTGCATCCTTTGAAAGTAGATTTTTTTTCTTTTTTATTGAAATTCCAGTACTGAGCTTAAGAAGTCACTGTTTGCATAGTACTGTTTTAATTAATCTATACATTTATTTATAATGTTAAACAGCAGGTAGAGCAGGAAATAGAATATTCCTGGCTACTTCAGTTTAGATTCAAATCTCTATGTTGTATACGTACTCAGTTGTACTTAAAAAACAAGAAATATATATATTCAAAGTTAAATCCAACAGGTTTTCAATTAGTATTTTGTCATGCAGAGAAGTAACAGAATTATTATTGCGTTTTTACAGAATTATACTGCGTTCACTTTATTGTGTGTGTTTGCTTAAAAACTCAGCTGCCTCAGAAGTTATTATGATCAGGATCAACAACTCTGTAAGCAGGATCTGTCTTCTACAGCTATAGAACTCCTATAAATCTCTTGTGACATGGCTTTCTAATTGGTAATAGGTATGGGTTTGTTTGTGTTTTTTTTTCATTTTCATACCAAAAATTCATGTTTGAATTTTTTTTCCTCCCCAGTGGTAATCTAATGGAGAGGGAATACTAAATCTCATTTGAAAATACTGGGCCCTCGTTAGCAGTTACATTAAGACAAGCAAAGAAAACGTGCAGTCAGCAACGAGAGTCAGAAATTCAAAGTACACGTCTCTGTCTTGTGTACACCAATCAGCCCAGAATAAACCAATGATTCTTTTTAATCCCACTGTATACGATTTATTTAATTTTAGATACTGGAATTCTATTTATGGGAGTCTGTTGATAACGTATATTATAATGACCACTATTTTCTTGCTACTTCACTCTCCTTCCCCCAGCTTAAACTCTCATTTCATACTTTTAAATTAGTTTCTCTTATTTTCAAAAAGCCAGGGATCAATTTATACAGATTCTAATTTTACCAAAAGTTTTATTGAAAATCAAATATCCTGGGTTTTTCCTTCTCCATAATACTATTTCAAATAGATATGCTAATTCCTTCAATCCATTCAGTATTCTCAGCATTGAATTGAAGTTTACTGAAAATGTAGTGTTAAACCAAATGCACTGTATTAAATCAACTTCCATAACAAACAGAAAAACATTATTTCAGTATGTTAAACAGCCAATGAAAATATATGCACAGAATTTTTAAATGTTATTAAATAACGAGCTGCAGTAGAACTACCTCTACTGCAGTAAAACGATTTCATCATTGTCCTAAAAAATAGAAATGCCGATTCAATATCTAATTTCATCCCTCAATTGTAACCACTGTAACCCCACTGACTTCAATTTATGATTTCCATAGAATTTACATTTGGATAGAGAGGTGTATTCCTAAGGGCCAGTTATGCTATTCTTACACATTAGCTTCTCTCCTACTTCAGACCAACAAAGCCACTTATGGAATAAGATATCCCACCTGCTCCCACGTTAAGGATGCGAGCACTTCATGACTTCAGACTCACTTGTCTATTGACAGAAGCAGTGTTATTAGTTCAGGGTTTTGTTTGGGTTTGCAGCAAGCTGACTGTGCAGCTGAGAAGACCGATTCAGTTATGGAACTTTTTGTTGACTTCTTGACTCTGTTTCTATGAGAACTACCTTTCTTCATTCCACTCTAATATATTAATAAGATGACTACCTTTTGGTTCCTCTTATGGAAAAATGAACCTAATTTGTATCTACACATCCTTGCGCACTAAGTGATCAAGGGGGTAGATGAACACTAGGATGCCTATCTATAACTACAAATATTTGGTTTTGGGAACCTTGTCTACGTCTTTGTCACTTGCATAGAAAGCAAGCTGTCTTTTCTGATACACATTGCAGTAGAATACTAGTCAAAGAGAATAAGGTAAAATCGGTACTATGCGCCCACTGGAAAGACTACGTTTATTCCCATGGTCTTGGCTCACCTCTTAGTTGAGTGCGTATCTATGGATGTAACTTCTTCTATATCCTGTGAGAAAATGCATATAATTTTATCGGAATCAGTTCTGTCAGGTATATCTTCTTCTCCTTTTCGTTCCCAGCCCCTGAGATTTCAGTATTTCTTAGCAGATCTTAATTAGAAACTTTACCTCTTCTTCTTTTTTAAGCCATGAATTTGTTTTGTACTTTCATAAATAGTCTAGAAGTTGTAGTTGAAGTTTTACTTCTTATTAAGTTTATTGGGGGGGGCATGTTTATTACTTTTTTCATCTCAGTAAGTAAAGTTACCATTATTTTGTCAAGAAATCTTTCTGGAAAAATTTGGGGTATTTTTCAAAAGGAAAGGATTGCCAGGGAAGACCAGCTAACTGACATTTCTGACTTTTAAAGTTTCATCTCCTTTGAATGAGGTGACAGTGTCTCCAGAGATCTTAAATAGAAATTTCCTTGCTGCTATAAAGCTTTCTTCAGATTATTGCTAAATACTGAAGAAAAGGAAGGGGAGAAGGAATGAAGGAAACATTTATCCTTTATCTGAAATGTCTCACGCAGTGTAAGGTAGTGTCTCCTACATCCATTTTTACAAGGTGTCCTTTTATTTACTTCAAAGTCTAATCTAGAGCATTTTCAGGTGACAAACATATATATTCAGGCAGATCATAGAAGGTATCAAGCTGGTTGCCAATTCTGGAGAAGTCTTCTTTCAGTTGGAAATTTCCCGGGGGAGATATGACTAAATAGTCTCACCAGGAAAAAATTATACTGAACTGAAAAATGCATAATCCCCATTCTCACAGCAATCTGGCAGGGAGGACACTTACCTTCCTAACCTCAAATCTTGCAGACTGCCAGGCTCTCAGCTTTGAGTAACAGTTACCACCAAAGATTTTGGAAAAAGCTTTTTCCATCACATCCAAATCTGCCCCCGTCACAATCTCATTTCTATTATTCCATAAGAGCTTGCAGGGGTCCCGCAAGGGGCAGATAATCAAAACAGAACCAGGACATATCCATCTAGTTGTGTTCTAAGGAAAGTATTACTGAATTTGGGTGGCTGATATGCTGAGGCGTGAGATCTGATCAGTATTGTTATCCCAGTGCAGATCTGCACATCCTGTGAATCTGCTTGTGTTAGTGCTGGCATGAAGAGAGGAGATGAACACAGGGGCCCAAAAAATTCACACAAGAGAAAAGTATACCATAATGTTTAAATTATTGCTTGCAGAGGCTGTTTAAGAACTCCAGAAGAATCAGACTGGAGAACTTCTTTAAAGGAAATCTTGAATCTTTAAAAACAAATTTTTTCCAAATGATGCTGTTTTCACCATTGCTCTATGTGAGTGGTTTTAATATCTCTCTTTCAAATTCACATACAAAGATCTCACCTAAAGTTGCCAGAATACTTCTGGCTATTAAATATATGAATGAAAAGTAGATTAATTTCAGAATAATTAACCAGTAATTAAAGACCAATTAAACTGTGAGGTTCTGGAAAAAAATCCACAATAGCTATCTCACGAGACGAAATGTCTTACTGGGTCAAACAGAATCAAGAAAAAAAAATCTTTTATGTAAAATACGATTAGCATTAAAGAAAAGTTACAGCTACAGCACATAAGGATCAACCACTATAGCAGACTCTTTAACAGGTTATTACTTCAATCTGCAATATTCAGGGAGTGGCTAAAAAGTGACATTTAGAGAGGCCTAAAATACAGATAAGCTATGAAGGCCATGTACTTGAGAAAACTTGGAAACTGTTGAAAATTATTCTCTTTCAGAGCCAAAGGGGAATGGGGGAAGAATATTTGTTACTTTTCAGAAATATTTCTCAGGGCTAATCAAGAAGTTAGTCTTTTACATGAGGCTACATATAACAGTAAAGCTCAGTCCCTAAGCGTGTGTATTGTACTGCATTAAGTAGAAAGGAGAACAAACATATTCAGCAGTTTTTATATACGTCCATATCTCTCTTTTATATATGTTCATGTCTCTCTTATACTAGGGAGCCCAGAACTGGACACAGTACTTCAGGTGTGGCCTCACCAGTGTTGAATAGAGAGGAAGGATCACCTCCACCTTTCATTCTGTAAGTTGTGACACATCTTTACTGAGTATTTTGAACACGTTAAGTTATTTTTAAAAATCTTTAGCTGAATACAGGTGTTTATTTTACTGAGTGTATAATATGAAATGTGTTTGCTGAATGCTGTTCAATGACTTTTGTACATTTGTTTTTTAAAATCTATACCAATAGTATGTTGTGTTTTAACTCAGGTTTTTTTGCTTGTGTTTTGTGGATTTTTATTTTTCTTTTTTTTAATTAATAAATACACCTGGTAATAAGGCACAATAATGATGATGAATACTTTGGAGAAAGTGGCTCATTTTCAGCTGGCTACATGGAAATCCATCTCTTTTTAAAAAATGATCCTGGTCCCATATGCCCCTAAAGTTTCCAAAGCAAAGTGATTAGTACACTTAGGTAGCTAAATGTAATATAGTCCATGGCAGTGACTCCCCACGTTTGCCACTTAAAATCCCAGGTTGGGGATTGTAATTTTTTATGTGAAAAAACTCCACCAACTCCCAAACCAAAGCAAATCAAGATCAACCAACTAGCCAAACAAAACACACCACAGTTTAGAATACCCTGGCTACCTTTTTTATCACTGTCATAGAAACATAAGTAATTTCATAAAATCATAGAATCATAAGAAAAGGAGATAGGCATTTAGAGACAGATCCATAGGAAACTAAGTACTACTAGTGCTTCATCTTATTTGCTTCTATTTAAATTCCAAGTCCTGTGCATTCCTCTGGTAGTAACACTCTTGTATTCAATCAACATCAGAGACGTTATAGAAAATCTTCTCTTTTATTTATAGTCACAAATATGTTGATATGAAGGTAGCTAATATTTGCTGTTGAGAAATACACTTGAACTTGTTTGCCTCACAAACTATGTTAAGATTGTAGACCGTGAGGTTATTTACTATCTCTCAATAGTTATCACTAAGGTTTAATGAAAATCAATACTACTTTGAAGCAATGAAAAAAAAATATTTTTCAAGTTCCAGTTCTGCACTTCACTTCCTTATGAGATACTGACATCAATATAAATTTTAAAAGCTAATAAAAAAAAATAATCTATTTTTAATATACATGAAGGGGGACCATTTCATTTCTATCATTTCTGTCACTTATTGATATTAATAATGTGTTTCTCTTATCTATAAGTAGCTGTCTTTGGTGTTCTAGTAGTACTTTTTCTGAATATTCTTAAAGTCACTGATATGTATGTAGAAGCCTTGAAAGAGCTCTCCATCACCAGAACAGGGTTTTCCTCTTAATACTTCTGCATCACTCTCATTAACACTAATTGCAGTTACAAGGGAAGACTAAAACACAAATTAGCATCTAAGCAGTCCAGCCAACGTTATGGGGATGTATTCTGTTACTTAGTATTTTTTCCTGTACTTGCTGAGTGTTTTAGATTCAAACTTTAGGGAAAAAAGAAAAAAACCAAACTAACCAAACAAACAAAAGCTATAAATACAACCCAATAAACTAAACCAAAAAATTAAAAAGCAGAGGGCAGTCAGTGAAGGAAGAAATTAAATTCTTTTTAAATTTTGGTTAATATTAATACTCTGAACTTAAGACTGGGGTGATCAGTTTCAGCATGAACATTCAGTGGTCTGCTTTTGGAACACCCATATACACAGCTCACCAAGGTTTGTTTTACATATGTCTTTAACAAAAACTGAGGATTTTGCAGAATTCCAGGACATATGGTTCTCTATCACAGCAGGTTCCCACAATGTCATGTTACTAAAAAAATGCTTATTTCAAAAATGCAAGCCAAGTGTGTAGAAGGATACATATATCTTGTCACCTTTCCATGCTAATATCAGATGAAATGATGTATTTTAAACATGGAGGGATTTGTCAGTGTTTTTGAGATTCCATATGAACAGACTAATTTTGCAAGGCTAAAACAATGATCTAAACATGCCTTCTCTGTGTTTTGTGCAGTGTATGTGGCTGTGCTTTATGGTATTCCCACCACAAATCTCATGCCAAGTCCTGAGCTCATTCAGAGTAGATAATGTAGTCCTGCACTGACAGGAAGATTGTTGTCTCATTAGTCTTCAGTCCCACATAAAATTGCACACATGTTAACCCTAAGACTCAGCAGGCAACTGCAGTGAAACCACTGAACTTGTTCTCAGAGCATAAAAATAAACAGATGGGTGAATATTTGTAAAACTGGGATCTTAGAAGTTTTGCCATTTTTGGGTGACATGACAAGGTGACATCCTTTCTGTTCAGTCCCACGGAGGAAGTGTCAGAGACTGTATGCTTTATGCAGCATTGACTGATTCTGATTTTATAGTATGTTTGTTAATATTTAAAAACATAGGGGTAGTGCAGAGATGAATCAAAGCTGAGTTTGTATGTTAAAAAGAAAAAGACCCATTTATACAAGTCTTCATCTTCTCATTAGCCCAAAGACTACCATTTTTGTTCCCTGACAACTTCCAGCTTTCCCTAGGGTGTTACAAATATGGACTTAACACTTTAAGGAGCAGAAGAAATGGTTTTTTTTAGTTGATAAAAGAGGAAATACTCTGTGGATGAGACTGAATTATTGGTAAGACTACTTAGGAGCAAAAAGAACTAAACAATTTGTTCCAACAGGGGTTTCTAGGCTTTTGGAGAAAGTGGAGGGAATTGAGCTCTATCAGATGGCATGCTGGAAAAATTATTAAGGGAATTTTTCAGGAGAGAATATGTTGGCAAATGAAAAAAATATAAGACTATATAATACTATGCAAGTGTCTTTGTATAATCCCTGAGTAGGGAAGTCATCGTGCCTCTGTACTCGGCACTGGTGAAGCCTCACCTTGAGTACTGTGCTCAGTTTTGGGCCCCTCACTACAGGAAGGACAATGAAGTGCTGGAGCGTGTCTGGAGGAGAGCCACCAAGCTGGTGAGGGGTCTAAAGAACAAGTCATACGAGGAGAGGCTGAGGGAACTGGGCATGTTTAGTTTGGAGAAGAGGAGGCTGGGGAGAAACCTCATTGCTCTCTACAGCTCCCTGAAAGGAGGTTGTAGAGAGGTGGAGGTTGGCCTCTTCTCCCAAGGGAATAATGACAGGAGCAGAGGAAATGGTCTGAAGTTGCGGCAAGGGAGGTTTAGATTAGATATTAGGAAGAATTACTTTACTGAGAGGATGGTCAGGCACTGGAACAGCCTGCCCAGGGAGGTGGTGGAGTCACCATCCCTGGAGGTATTTAAGAAACGTGTAGACGTGGCTCTTCAGGGCATGCTCTAGTGCCCGAGATTATTGTTCTGAGGGTGGGTGTGATGTGGTGGGGTGTTGTGTTTTTTATTTCGTTGTTGGTGTGGGGTTTTTTTTGTTTTTTTTTTTAAGGTTGGACTTGATGATCTCAGAGGTCCCATCCAACCATGGTGATTCTGTGATTGATAAGTGTCTAAATAACACAAGGGAATAGATTGCCCTATTCTTTAGAATTCAAAACAATTGTTGAGCTCTGTTTTTTGTTAGTCTTTTTTCTTTACCAAGGCAAAAACTCTTGTAAACTTCCAGGAAGAGGCAAGACAGGCTAATGTCACCAATGTTATCCAATATAGTGATACCACTGACAACATTAGTGTATGACAATATCTTGTGCCAGGAAATAAATAACATCACATGTGGAAAAAATACATTAAATCCAAGCTGTGTTACATTGTCTCTAAGATGGGAGAGTGTTAGGAAACACACACACACAAAAGAAGCTACAACTCATTTGTTTTTCAGTGTGAATTTTAATCTGACCATATTTTTCTATAGTTGTTGAAACATTAAATGAACTGAAAATTACTTCTTCCCTGTCCTTGCACATGGCCACTAGTCCCTTCTACTGCCATAAAAATAAATAAATTTTAATTAAAAAGTTTAATTTTTTAAAGATGAATCAACTCAAGAAGGAAAGACTAGATTTCATTGTGTTGCCTCAAATTGTTTGGAAAATGACTGAACTAAATAGAATAAGTCACTGCTTCAAATTTTTTTTTTTTTTCATTTCATTATCAGAACAATTTCTTGTGATGTTGAAGTGTGAAGACTTTCTGAAAAAAGTTGACTTAATCTTACTAAAGATTTCTTTGGGTTCAGTTTACCCTCATATTTTGGCTCTTTATTTCTATTTTTACTTTTGGATAAGGACAGGAAAGAATTTAAATCTCCAAATAATTAGTCAGAGCAGAAACATTACTTCCTGTCCAGCTATACTCACTCCAGCCTATACTTTCTTTAGCTCTGTGATACAAATATAGGCACAAATTTGTTGCAAAAATTCCTGGATATTTATTCCAATAATATTTATTTGAAAAAAAACCAAAACCACAACATTATTCTCAGCTGATACAACCCAGTTCATCTCCTTTCATTTGTGAGGAACTATGGTGATGCAGCTGAAGATACAGCCAAATGCATTTCATATGATTGGTGTTTAAATTCTCCTCTGAGCTGCAGTTATGTTTCCAAATTCAGAATTTGCCCCAAAGTACATGGTATTCCCTGTGTGGATTTCTATAATGTTTATTATTCACAACTTGTACAATAGCGTAGTATGTGTCATATTATCCAATGTTTGGGATCTAACCCACATCACACATGAAAGTGAATCTCCCTGCTAAGAAATACCCTAGCTCTCAGAGGTGCATGCCATCTTTCTTCTTCACTTCAAAAGCAAATAATGAGGCGGGCAAAAAGGCTGAGTGTTTCAGAAGCCATGCATTCATCTACATACTGAAGGGAGATCAGCTTAGTATCCGTTTCCTTAGGTTGCTCACTACAAAGTGAAATCCTGACATGCAAACTGAATTCTGACTCAGGAAAGCACCTCTTATTAGCTAAGCTCTGGAACCAGTGATTTTTTCTTTTTTATTAGGTTGGTTTTTTTTTTTAATTCTTGGTATGGGGCTGGGAGAGACAGGTTACTCTTTAATTTAAGGCATAATTTAGCAGTAAGAAAGTTTAACACATTTCTAATATAGGGAACCTCCTGTATGAAAACAGCAGTGAAAACCAGCACAAGAATAGGAAATGCTGAAACAGCCCACGCTGTTGTCAGACATCAGGTGTGCCACCCTCATCTGCTGATCTGAAGAATTCAGATGAACTCAAACTAACCTACAAAAACAGCTCCGTGAGCCCCAGCTTACAGGAAAGAAAGGTTGTGTGGGGAAGCCTCCTGTAATACTTCCATTATCCAAAACATATGTGACTCTTGTTTTAACACCTTTTAAAAACAATGGCCCATTTAGGTGTCATGCTCAATAAAACACTTGTTCTCCAAAACTCAGAATGAATTAGAGAAAGGAGGAGAAATAAAAGCCACACTTTTTATCATTACATTTTTATTGAAATTTAAACACTCAAGTGAAAGAGATTTACATAAAAGAATTTGACCTACATGATATACCATACATGACTGAAAATTGCTTTGCCGTTCTTCATAAAGTCTCAGCTTGACTGGCAGATAGAATGTAAAAGCAATATGTGAGCTCTGCTTTCATTTAAATTTGCACTCTCACGTGTCAAATAGTATTATATATTTTTGCTTAATATTTTACAACAGGAAGGACATTTGCTCAGTATCCTTCTAAAGAATAACCCAACACATGTCAAAACAGACAGAATTTGGATTCTTTGCTTAACCCTTTGTATAGCCATGCTTTCAGACACTTGAAACATAAGCAGAAGTCAATGGGGATACTTTAGCAGAAAGTCAGGGAGACTTCAATCATAATTTTAAATAGAGTTTTATTTATTTAAGGAAACTTTTTAAGTATCTGTAGACTCCAAAGGAGTTAGGCATCTAATTTCCCTAAGTAACTTTTGGAAACCCACTTTTCTTGAAACAGAGGTCCAGGTCAGAAAATCGGTTACTGTTATGTCATACCAAGAGCAGGTTTAATGGGTTTTCATCCCATATTTATCCCACTATTGATTTCAGTGTGATAAAAAGATAATAAATAAAAATTTGAAATTAGAAACATTTCTTTAAGTAAGATAGATCTTCCTTCAAAATTTCAATTCAGAAAAATCCCAATTAATTTAGAATTAATATAGAATGACAAAATTAGAAAGACGTGTCATTTCCAAAGTTTTTCTGCAAAATATCCAGGCTAACAAAAATTTCAATATGCTTTCTACGTGTGATAAAGATGATTGTCAGAGCGAAGCTGAACTAAACTACCTATCTTTCACTATACTGTTTCAAGACTTCCAAGGAGCTGATAACAGGATGAAAACACAGCAAGGAATGACCCAGCAAGCTCGTTTGTGTTGAAACTTCCTGTAGGTGTGGATATATGTAGAAGTTGGCATGCCAGGTAAAACCAAAATAAAGTAATCCGTATCTTGAGAGTGTTTGCAATGAATGAAATATAGCATGAAGCTTCACAGAGAACCATAAAACAATCCATAATTCCATGGGAATTGTGCAAGAAACCCTTACATCTTTGATAATTTACTCAACAACATTTATTTGTCATGACAATAAGCACACTAAATGGACTAGCTCTTTTATCCATTTCTCAGAGTTTCATAAACTGGCTACTGAATACAATGAAAGGCAGTCTTTCCGAAAGGTAGACTCTGTCAGACAGTAAAAAGAAAAACTGTTCCTGAAAGTGGGGGAGAAAAATTTGTATAGGTATAATGGTGGGTGAATATCGTCCCATAAGAGTAATAAACAATGTTACAAACCTGGGTGAAACAAAAAACAAACAAACAAACAAAAAAAACCAACTAAAACCAATCCAAACCAAAACAGGACACTAGGGACAGGGCTGGAGAATGTAAGGATAGGGCCAAATAAGGGGTTCAATAATGAGCAGGCAGGACAGAGACCTACTTGTAAGCTGCCAGACTTCATCGTTAATGAAGCTGCTTGGAGGGGAAGAGCAACAGAAGGGAGCAGAACTTACTGTAAGGAGCCTTTAAGAGTTGAGCCCCTGCAAGCAGTCTTGGAAATAAAGATAAAAATGAACGCATCATGAGAAAGCAGAGGCTTTCTCTAAACTAAAGACACTGGCGGACAATAAAGAAAAAGAAGCATAGAAAGTTATGTAGCATTTTCTGAAATATCAGGGTTGAATCTTTATGTTTTGATTAGTCTGTTGGTTTTGCACCTGAAATATGATAAAATAATATATATATAAAAACAATGTGCAGCAGTAAACTACAAAAATCATAATACATGAAAAAATAATTTCTAAATGTTTTAAAAATATAAAATCACAATAAGAACCATACACCTATGAGTATGAAATAAAAATCCCAAGTTATAAAAAAATATATACTTGAAATTATCACTAAAAACGAATGCCAATTTGTTTTACCATTTTCACATCCAATTTTATTGTAAGCTTGCCTTATTTGACCAAACATTCTAGTGTGAGTAACACGGAGTTTTTTAATGGAAAATTGTTTCACTGTATGTTTTCAATCCCATTAATAATGTCTTTTCTTAAAGTGGTGTTCACTTAGGAGGTCAAATAGGGATTTAAATACATAATCATGCATTATGTACCTCAGCATTTAAAGTCAAGGTTATGAGAAATCTATTTGCTAGAAGAGTGGAGTAGCTACAATCACGAACGAACCCTGAAATTTTTCATTTGCTTGTTATTTCAATATTTCAGTTTTACTGTTCATAAATGGCCCCCCACTCTACTTTGAATTGCCTTGAATTTTAAGCAGGGGTAATAATCTAGAGTCAACTACTGAAAAACAAATCCTATTTAAATTCCTCCGTTCAGCAGTAAAAAAAAGCAGTCGAGAGAGCAGTCTCCTTGAGTACATCCACATCACTGTATTGATTCTTTTTCTGTAGTGCTCACTGCTACCACGCTAAAGTGATGCACACAAAGGTTAGAGTCAGCCTTCATAAGGCCCTTTCTAACTAAGTCTGAGGCAGGGAAGTTTGACTGGGCTCCGTCTTTCATGGGTATTTCATCAGCGAATCTTCAGCTTTCAGATTGCCAAGTCTTTGTTGGTTCGTGCCTTTTTATAGTCATTGTTTGGAGTATGTGTGTGCCTCTGTGTGAAATGCTGTAGGGTATTGGGAAAGCTTGTCTTTAAAAAAAAAAAGTATTATGCCCAGTGGTATCTCTTAGACAATGAGTCTCTGTGTCTGTCCATCATAGCCAAACCCCTATAATCCCTAACTCTTTATATGTGTATCTCTTCTCCTAGCCTTGTTTTTTTGTTAGTTGTCGTGCTCTGGAGGATCAAAGGTGCATTGATGGATCACAAATACAAAGCTGTATCTAGGTAAAAAAAAGTTATAAAAAGCTACATGATGTAGGTCTAACCCACTTGTTAGTATTCTTCACAGGTTCTCCTGTGGCACATACTCCCAGAGGCTTTCAGCTTGTCATGGTCTCAGCTGAAAAGCTTGGGATCAAATTGCTGAGACTTAGGCATTTAGCTTCTGAGATCTCCTGGTTTGTTTCCCAACCTGTCAGCGAATATTGTGGCCTTCACACAAAAGGAACAGATCTGAATTTGAATTACTGTGCACCTCACATGCTTGGATCTGGCTTCCGTTGATTTTAGGAAATAAGTAAATCATTGTTCAATATGTACTATAATCAGAGAGAATAATGCCTTATACACCTCTTGTACCTTTGCTTCCCACATACCTGCATGAAATTCTTTATGCCACTCTTTCCCACCAATCCCCAGTACATTGTCCGAAAAGGTGTCTAACATTTCAGATGATCAATAGCTCTGTGAGATTGAGTTTTGCATATGCTGGAGGGGCAGTTTTAAGGTTTGACCTCGGTGCACTGATATGAGAAGACTGTCCACTGCAACTGCCTAGGTGCTTCCTATGTTATTCCTGTACTTCTCTTACTATTCCTATATTATTCCTACACTTGTTATACCGTTACTGTTACTTCCTATACTATTCGTATACTATTCTTTCAGTACAGACAAATAAATATTAGGATCCAAATCTTTTATTTTCCCTGGAGTTTACTTGATAGTGATTTCTCAGCTGTTTCGGAAGAGGTACGTAATGAGAAAATACCTGGAGACATCTGCTGAAACAACTGTTATCCTTCTGAGGAATGATGAGACCTCTGCATTTTTCCATCCCTGTACAAAAGGTGGGAAAGATTTACCATAGGGGATCAGCAAGTTAAGTTTTCTTTTCTCTCCTCGTCCTCTCCTATTAACACCTGTTTGTTTCTTTCCTGTGTCACTTCTGCTGCCTGCAACCACATCACTGTGTATCTCCCTTCTTTTAGGTCAAGGACTTGTCTGCCTTAATATAAATATTAATAATTTCAGTTCTTTACAAAGAATGGTGTATGCATTGGGTGAGGGATGTTTTAAAAGCCAAACTCCTTAAAAATTGATGATGCTAAGGGACAGAGCATTGTCTCGTAAAAGAAGTGGAACTGGAATAAGCTCTGCCATTGAATTATTCTTTAACACAGAAGTAATTTAATTCCTGTAATGCAGTTTACCCACTTGTAGAATTAGTCTAATAATAATTACCTGGCTCACGGCATGTTCCAAGACTTCATTAGTGTTTATAGAGCACTTTGTTTGTCAGGTTTGAATTCTTTGCCTCAAAACTCTGCATAGCAGGAAAGCAAACAATGAAACTGTTAATTATTACTAAGCAACTGATCAAGTAAAGATTTCTTCATTTATACCAATAGCCTTTTGTCACTGTTCAAGCCCAGACAGCAACTAAGCCACACACAGCCACTCCTCTCACAGTGGGATGCAAAAGAGAATCAGAAGAGTAAAACTGAGGAAAAACGCATGGCTTGAGATAAAGACAGTTTAATAGGTAAAGTAAAAATCATGGACACAAGCAAAGCAAAACAAGAAATTCATTCATTGCTTCCCATGGGCAGGCAGATGTTCAGCCACCTCCAGGAAAGCAGGGCTCCATCATGTGTACTGGTTATCTGGGAAGACAAATACCATCAGTTTGAATGCCTTCCCCTTCCTTCTTCTTCCCTCACCTTTATATACTGAGCATGACACCACATGGTATGGAATATTCCTTTGGTCAGTTGGGGTCAGCTGTCCCAGCTGTGTTCCCTTACAACACTTTGTGCACCCTCAGCCTATTCCCTGGTGAGGTGGTGGGAGAAGCAGAAAAGGCTTTGACTCAGAGCAAGCATTTTTCACCCTGTATTGTCAACATCCCTGTATTATCAACACAATCCAAGGTGTAGCCCCGTACTAGCTGCTATGAAGAAAATTAATTCTATCCCAGCCAAAAGCAGAATTCCCTTCTCTGTTTATCTCTTTGTGTATAAAAGTGCTATATTCTGTCAGAACCTGAATTTCAAAAAATATATTCAAAACCCTCAACATGAGGAAGTGGAGCTGAAATTATCCCAGAAACCTCAGTTTTGGAATATGAGGGAGGCAGAGAAAGGATATGCAGCAAGGAACTTTTGCCTGATATAGAAGAAAGGATTGTATTCACTAAATTTGGTCACTGCTTGATTTCTTTAGGGCACCCACTTGTTATCTCAGTGGACACTCTACTCTGCACTAAATATTCACAGCATCACAATTCTTCCAGCCTTGGTGTCCCCGTCTGAAATCTCTATCTCTCAGGGACCAAATAAGCCAAGGGTCTTCTCTGCATACATTCTTAGCTGATTCTTACACTGAAAAATAAATTTGCATTTTAAAAGTTAGATAAAACGCACTCATGTGCTTCATGGCTCTCTCATACAATTTTATTTAACAAAATCCTGATTCATTTCAGTTCTAGAATCAATCTGTAGCTCCAGAGGTTATATGTTATCAAGAGACATAGTAAAAAACAGGCAGTTCATAAAGCAAATCCAATGAGCAAAGACAAAAGAAGATGACAGACGATTCAAAATACCCGTTTGTGTTCTCAGTTTCATAGGAACAAATTCTGTGATTTTGCACTAACAAATATCCTGTAAAAATACATTGAAAATACCCAGTGGGATGTCTTCTGTAAGGCCAAGATTCTTCCTGCTCATTTTAGTGGGATAGCTACAACGCTAAATTTTATTACTGTAACCCTAATTCCCAGGAGTCTAATTCTACCCCCATTTTATTTGAACTGCAAAAGTTATTATCAGTATTTTGGGTGAATATTTGGGTGAATGTTAATGTATTTGGGGGAAATAAGTGGGAAAAGATAGACAGTTAAATATTAATTTTCAAGAAACAGGAAGAATTAAAACAACTTTCAAAATACCTTTTACATTAAAAAAGGAAAAGAGAGTGTTTAGAACTGTCCACATATCAAAATGGCAAGAATCGTGTAAGTCTTTCTGGAAATACATCAATGTCACTGTATACAACAAGTCATATGACACTGGACTGAAAAGATTTTTGCCATCATTCCTCTTAAGCATCCCCTGTCAGCTGTTCAGGTTTTACAGAATATGCATGTAATCTCAGATGGGGACAAGATTTTGAATTAGTTAATGTCCTTACAGCAGAAAAAACCCCTGTCTTACAAATGTGCTAGAAATATAGACTGAATTTGGAGAGATGTATAATACATGCATATGCAGGTAGCTATGTGAACAAAAGGCAAGTAAATCCATTTGGATCTAATACTGCTGTATCTGATTCTGGCAGGAGATTCCTGCATTTTTCCAGTGTCTCATCTACTGCAATTTCCAGCTGTCTCTCAGTTTTGATATTTTTCCTGTAAGTAACATAACCATTTTTCAAGTCCCAACCTCACAGCTTCCTATTACACTTGCAAATAGTCAGCTAAAGCACATCTGCTCTTTACAGAGAAATGAGTTTACCTCTTTTTTTCTCCATGGCATTGATAGTGGTATACCAAAATATATATCAGAAATATTTTATATATATTCTTTTACCTTAAACACTGTATCATCTAGTAAGAAAGCAAATCCACACAGATATGTATCTAATTTAGTCACTAAAATATTCTGCTAAATAGAAAGCACTTAGGAAATAAATGTATAACACTTCTATATTGCACTAGGCTACTTGCTTTAAATCTACGTAGGTATACAACTGACATTGATGGAAAACCTTAGAGAAGGTTTTTTGCTCACTAAGCACATATTTGCATGATGGCAAACAGTTTCTCCATTACTGCTGATATTAAGAGGCTATATTCATCTACTTGACAATTTTGTTGCCTCCCTTCCCCCCTCCTTGTTTCTCACTGTAACTTGCAGGACTGGAGAGTAAAGATCCCTCCTTTAGCTGTCATCTAGACCCAGTGGTTTAGCCTGGCACCCAAACTTAATTTAGAAGAATAAGATTATTGCAATGCAAAATAATTCTTAGTATCTGCATTTAAGGTATGCAAAATGTACTGCAATTTTAATGGCGTAGTTGTTCACATTTTTCTTCAGTTGCTGCAGAACACACTTTAAAACATATGTTTTAAATTACATAAAAATATATTTTATGATGGTGCACTGAAAGCAAGGCAATCTGGAGGACAAAATTTCCCAGCAGCAACAAATCTGGCATGGTGATATTATTATGTTCTTATATTTTGAAGTTTGTTTTTTATTTTGTTTTGCATTTGTATATTTGTTTTTGGAGTGGGAAAAGATAAGAATGGAACACTTTCTATTAAAATAATGTGTCAAACAAATTCAGGAGGAAACCAGGACAAAAAATGAATCACTCTTTATTTTTACCAGCCAAAGAAAGTGGGGAAGTGCTAATATGGAGAGTATTAAATTCCTAATATACACTAGATTTAGTAGCTTTCTCTGTTTACACAGTTCTGGCACTATTAAAGGCTTTACCAATAGGTATACATAGAATTATGAATGACTGCATTGAAAATACTCTGATATTTGATATTTGATATATATATATGTGCATTCTTGCAATAGAAATTTACCTGTAGCTCCACTGAACTATTTATCATGTCATTACACAAAACCAGAGAGTTTCTGAACTCTCCATCTTATCCTTACTTTCATGTATTTGTGCTTAGTAGATAAAGGCAGGAGCCTAACAAACTAGGAGCTATTGATTCCCTGGAGAGAAGAGACCCAAGGGGAGCTCCAAATCCATGTCAGAAGATGGGAGCTGAGACGTGTTCCTTTGTTACTTTGAGAGGAAAGCCTACTGCCATCCGCAGATGTTGTATTTGCCATTGACATCCAGCAATATATTCCGTGTTAAGAAAACCTCAACGACAAGAGCAAATTATTCAGATTGCTGTACTAAGCAGCCTTCTGCAGGCAGAAATGGCCCAGCAAAGCCCTGCTGGGCTTGGAGGAATTTTGCGTCTATTCCAGTTTAACAATGAGCCAGAAAGGAGACATTTGAAGCAATAAAGTGAGGAACAGATGGGTGAGCCAAAGGTTAGTGTTAATATGTTCCTCTGAAAATTAGCTCGATGGTCATCATTACCACAGAATAAAGCAACAAGAAATGTCAGCGGAAGAAACAGAGGAAAGTAGTACAAGCACAGAGGGTTCAAAAAAAGCCCCAATACTATGTATATATTAATTCATAAAAAGAATTTCATGCACCTTCAGAGATGTTAATTGGAGATGTAGGTGGTCTCCAAAGTTGTCTATAACAGAGACATCTTTAGTAAGGACGCCCTAATTGGAATTCCCATCGAGTTAGAGTTGCTAAAACAGACTCATAGGTTTCAGAGAACATTAGTTGCCTTAGGTAGAAATGCATTTTGTTAGACAGCTCTCCCTGAGAATGTTTTCCCTGGCCCTCATGAGCTTTGCCTGAGGGTTGTGATATACATTGCCATAGACAAGCACAGTTGTCTCACAGATTCATAGATTGTAGTGGGGGCATGATCCATTATCCTAATTACTATGTTGAAAGAAATATTCAAGAAAAATATAAAAAGATGTCTTTTTAAAATTCATCCACAGAAATTCATGTCTATCCAAGTGAATGAATGCACTGAAGTTTATTGGGAACCTGGTATTATACTCATTGGCACAGATTATAACTCCAGTGAAGTCTATGGAAAGATGCCAAATTACACTAGGTGCAAAAAACTAAATCTAGCTGAGCATTTCATATTCTTCTTTTTCTTTCTGCCACTTGAATGAATGTATGCATTAATTACATGATTATTACCCTATAATATAAACAGCAGTCTTTTTTTGGTGTGTTTTTTTTGTGTTTTTTTTTTTTCTTTTTTAAATAGATACTGAATAGAATGATTCTTGGCAAACGGTATAAAGAATGAAATATAAATCCATACAGGTATCCAGAATGCAACAGATTTTCACAATGAGAGAAAGACGCTGTTATATATTATCAGATGATTTTGAAGGTCACTAAACTTTGATAGTCAAAAGCTCCCAGAAATAGACCCTGTTAAGAGCTATGTTGGGCCTTAAAATAAAATAAACCTGTATGCTACTACCTGGAACTCCAGTCTAGGAGTAAGAAAATGTCTTAATTTCACCTAAGAAAAGTAAAAAAACCCAGTAGGTGCAACATGACCAAGTCCACCTTAAAAAGAAGAAAAAGAAGAAAAGGACACACAAGGGTAACTAGGCATGAAGAGAGACAACCCCTTTGAAACTATATATCCTCTCTGAGTTTTCTTTCACTGCATCTTATAAAGATATTGGCTTGAAACCTTTCCATCCTCTAAATTGAGCCTTGCTCTAAACTCACTTGTAATCTTTAAGCAATCATAAAAATGCTTGCAGGTTTACAGCATTTACAAACATTACCCAAAAATGCTATGCCAATTGACCACCCAGCATCTTATTTGAAAAGTAATGCATATTTCTCCATTTCAGACATTTCAGTGTCTGAGATAATAAAGACCCTTTGTTCACTCACTAAAAGAGCAGAAAAAGAGATAGGATTGTCTCCAGTTTCTAATGCAGAATTCTATATTCTGTGAAAAATTATTATCTTAACCAACACCCACAGCTATGACTTCCCAATCTACTCAAGCATTTATATACAAAGAGAATAAACTATGTATACTGTTATTATGCCTTTCAGAGAAAACGAGCATTTTTTTTAACTTTCCTGCTAATTTATTAAATAATTCAAATCTAGATGGCTCTAGAGAGCATTTTCCTTACGGCATCATTTAGAGACATTAGAGGAACTGCAGCTAGGGAAAAAAAGACAAAACTGCTTATGTCTTAAATGACTGCATTAGTTTCCAATCATGTTCTTATTTATTTCAGCTTTATTATATAAACTTATTCTCTTGAATAAGTCAGAGGCAATTCTTTCCTATGATTCTGTGAGAGTAAGGGGTGGATCAGCCTTTATAATCTGACACAACGGAAACCAACAGACTGTGACACAGTCAAGTGCACAGACAGGGACTCTTTCCTTGAATTCAGAATTCAGGATCTAGAAGGATTTCAAGCAAATAAAAAATCTCTACAATTAGATTATTTTATATCTCGTTGGAAAGGCACACAGACACCCTTTCTGTTAGGTAATGGTAACTTGTGTAAGACGATCCAGTCCCAGTCCCAGTCCCAGTACTTTCACCTGGCACGGTTTGTCCAGCATAGTTAGTGGAGCTTCTCTCTCCACAGATGAGAAAACTGAGGAATGGGAAAGAAATGGTTAATCTCTTTACAGAACAGGGACCAGAACTGAAGCTGACCTTGCTTATAGTCTATGTGTTGACCTGAATGTTCATGAAGTATAGTCTGTGTGTTATGAAGCCTCGTGTATATCCTCAGATCAAACATTTTCTTTAGTCAAATAGCGTTGACTTTTGGGAAAACTCCTGGGGCTTTTAATATACTACAAAATTCATGTCACTCTTTGTAAACCATGCTTTCCAGTGCTAGAGTCCTATTTACAGAGTACCACAGACACAGTGAGTCCTATTGAAAGGGATAGCATCTGACAGTTTTTTCAACCAAGCCTCAGTGTTTTCTCCTTTTCCATTTTCATTTTGGCCTTTCTAATCTTTGGACTTTGATGCAGTTGTACTTGTGTTGTCCATAACACCTTTACTACCAAGTCTGTTTCTAGAAGTAGCCAGCAAAACTTACAGCAAATCAAATCTCACGTTTGTTCTGCATTGTTTTATCTTATTCCTCTAGCATCCAGACACGGACTCTGGTTATTTCTGAACAAAAAGTATGTGGAAAAGAAATTAACTATGCATGCATGTGTGTTTTATAGACGTGGACAAATACATACAACAATGTACTCATTTTTAAAAACAAGTGATATATTACAGTTAAAATACATCACTGTTTTATAACATTTTCAGTGAGGAAGAAACATATATGAAAGCTACCAAAAATTATAGCATCTATTTTCTGGAGATATCAGCATGCACTAATTGCACTATTTCAGAACCAGCTTGAACTCAAGGCTGGGACCACAGAGAATGATACACATACTTGAATCAAAGAATAGAAAGGGAAAATAAAGAACAGTGCCTTTCCATCCCAGCAGAAACTCAAACAAACACAATTCCAGACTTCTAGGAATTGGGGAAATTTTCTCATCAACTTTTCTTTTCTGAGACTGCCTATAAAGAGACTATTTAGACAAAAGAGAAAACTCTCGAAGGGAGAAAAAAATAAAGCATTTAGATGTTTCAGTTTTTATTCTCAGAGCCCACATTAAAGGCATGTATAATAATAATAATTAAAAAAAGCTCTGGAAACAAGAAATGTTTATAAATGTACTATTGTTTTATTTGGTGTCTTCCACACACCTCCTCCTTTCCTATGCCCATAATTATTTCTGTGACTAGCTGAAACTACCTAAAATTACCCAGATAAAAAATGTGTTCCTAGAGGCCAGCCTAGCCAAGTTCTTTCTTCTCCTTGCACAAAGCAAGGATGGATCCTCCACAATAATTCCCTACTTAACATGTACATTAAAAACATGAGATGAGCAACGATGTTTACAACCTAATACTGGCAATTCTGGAAAGGATGGCTCAGGGCACTTCATCGCTATGTTGCTGCTGCTGTCAATATACCTGTAGTTTATGAGAACTTGTGGCTCAAGAAAAAGAGTAATGATGTTAATTATTTAGTGCTTATGTGTTGTACTATATTGTTTTATTTCCAGTTCTATATGTATACTACCTGCCCAGTTTAATATGCCCAAAAAATTCAAATGAGACACACAGTTGCTTTGCACATATTTGGATAGGTATAAGACAAGACAGTAAAACATTTAATAAAAAAGGACTATCCACTGCAAGTATAATGTGAAAATGAGGCAATTCTTTCTTAAAAGGGCCTTTGAAACATGATTCGCAAAATAAGCATGCAACAGAGAAATATGAGCAAAGGTCTGTGTAGCAATTCTGTGTAGCAACACAAACTCAGTTTGGGCTTGTATGAATATGACAAAAAAAACCCTCTTGTGGCAAGAATTGTAATGAGCCCTAATGAACGGAGTGATTTTTTTTCAAATTCATTTCAGTCATTGTAGGAAATATCCTGTTCCCAATTCCTTATGATACTGCCATTGGCACATTCTCCCCCCTATCCCTCCTACTCTCTTTCCAACTTAAGAAATTATTTAACTTGAAGCTGAGGGAGAATTTGGTAACATTTCAGGATTTTAGGCTTAGCTGAACTAGAAGGCCAAAGCAAAGGAAGATTACGAGTTTATATTGCTTTGACTTGGACTTTGCCTGATTTCAAGAGAAGAGCATGGCAAAAGAATTAATAATATGTAGGAATATATTTTTTTCTAACCAATTTTAGGATGTGCCATATTTTCCTGTGATCTATTAAAACTTCCTCCCTTTTTCCCTACCCCCCAAATCCATTTCATTTTAATTTCTTTGAATTTCTTGATCAAATTATCATTTTCAAAATAAGATATACTCTTCTAAGATCAATTCATACTTACAGTAACTAACAAATTACATTCAGAGCCACTGTATATCAACTTTAATTGACGCATTCCTTTGACATAATACATATTAATTTAAACTAGCATTTTTTGCAAAAAGATAATGTACTGAAACTAAAAGCAATTACCTTTCTTTTTAACTAAGTGTTTTCTGCTACTATTGCAGTCAAAATAATGAGTTTTATTATGATTTGAGGAATTACCACATATGAAAGTGGTTATTCTGTTTAGTTCCTTTTTAAAGTTTTCTTATTACACACGAATTGTCTAGAAAAAGACTATCAGCAAAACAATAAAAAAGGTAATAAGAATATACTTAACTGTCAAAGTATAGGCACATTTTTAATTCAAGACATGGTTTTACACCATATTTCTTTAGTCTTAGAAAACAAGCTACAGTAGCCTCAAGGCTGGCGTAGAACCAGTAATTCATTTTTATATTAGCACTTTTTATGGTGAAAAAGATGAAGACATCTCCTTATCAAATATGAAAAGTTTTATGTGTCCAAGACTGTAAAGGAAGAAGTAAATCAATGACTGAGTACGACTATGTTATACACTGGAGAGGATGGTAGCAGCATGAACACTGGTTGTGATAGAACTGGCTCTGGCACCAGATAAGAGTGTTTTCACACAGGATAAGACAGGTGGTTTGCAGTTGACTTTGTTTCATATGTGCATTGCTTTGACGCTCATAGGAGACTCCTAGTTCATTTAGTGAAGGCTCATGTTCCTTTACCATATTTTCTTGTTTGCTAGTTTTGCAGATACTAACTTTAACAACAGTTAGGGCTTGTTCACACGTTAATCTTTCCTGTTTCTTAACATCACATAGCAGCCATCTTTCCCTTTCAGTGGGCTGAGTATACTATAGCTATGGACACTTAAGGAGTTGATATGACCCCTGCCAATTAAATTTGGCATAATACAAAGGTTTGGAAATCTAGGCTTTTACTTTGGATCCTGATATTGGCCATACCGAATTAACCGAATTAATCTATGTTTCCTCTAAGATCTGGTACGTTATCAGTGTTGTTGTGTTGAATTAGTTCTAGGCCTTGTCTTAAAACATTAACTTTCTGAAAGTTAGAGAACGAGCTGCCTTATTGCTAAACAAGTGTCGTCCACTCATGAGAATTTCATTACAGACTGCACTGGAAGCTTGCAATATTCTCACTCTTTACAGTTCAGACACTTTTAGATAGCCTATATTTCCAAGAATTAATAACTAAACATCAAATCAAATGAATGGGTAAGTACATATGTGGTGAGCTGGACACACATGTGCCCACACCATTTTTAATTTAAAACCCTTTTAACTATATATATATTAATAAGTTCTAAATGTATGCACTTTCACCCAAACTAATATAAC
Source organism: Calidris pugnax (assembly GCF_001431845.1). Taxonomy (NCBI): domain Eukaryota; kingdom Metazoa; phylum Chordata; class Aves; order Charadriiformes; family Scolopacidae; genus Calidris; species Calidris pugnax. The sequence continues at coordinate 15,998,268 of NW_015094507.1, forward strand.
TTAATACCAATGCATATTTATTGTTATTAGATTTTTATAGCATTTTTCCTGTATGGCACCTCATAGGCGTTAAGTTAGCTGAATTCTCTAAAATTCAGACTGGTTAGAGAACAATAGGTCCATTCACAAGCAACATTAACTGCTTAGCAATTTATAGCCCTTATTTACACTTACCTTGTGCAATATATGTAGAATAAATCTTCACTGAAACCAAGAAATTAATGTATTTGGATATTATGAAACAACAAAATGTCTGAGATGTGTTCTTTTGTTTCATAAAAATGGTCTTCAGGCATGGGTGTAAGCAAAAATATCCCTATTAACTATAAAATGCCATTTCTGAAAATAGTTTTCTATAATAATGTTTCATTTAACTTTTTATTCTCCCTGGAACTCCCACCCTCCCCTCATTGACTATGTTTAACAGTGAAAGCCTCCTGTAAAGATGAGCTAGGAACAGAAGAGGAAAATCAACCTATTATACCAGAGCACTGACTCTGACAGCATTATAAATGATGGCAAGGCTCCAATTTTTAAAATTGTTTCATTTAAAATCTAAACATTGAATCCCTGTACAGTGTTTAGAGGCTTCTCAGCCTTTTCTGATTCAATTTAGAGGAAACGTTTATGGGGTTTAAATTGTTCCTGGCAATTCTGAGCTCTGTTGCATTTTAAACAAATATATTTTATACAAAGCTATGCCACATACAGTCCCAAGAAATCTAAAAATGCCAATCAAATTTCATTTGCAAACCAGTTTTACTAATAGTCAGTGGTTCAATTGTTCTTCCCTCTTGGAATGAAGGGTAGTCTTAAAATGATAAATGTGAAATACATATTTCCAACAGCAGTCCTTCTCATATGGAATGACTAAAAGATTTCTACAATCAAATCAACTAAACATTTCAAAGCAGCATGTAGATTTCTTGTTCAGTTATACATAATTCCAGTGCATTAATCAAACATCAGATAAGTACAGCATAGCAGTATATGGATACTAAACCTTTTAGTTTGTTTACACCCCTTTTTTTCTAAATTAAAAAAACACAGAACAGAAATTCAATAACTGTGCCCTTCTGTTTTAGAGATATTATAATTAAATAGCAGATAAACTGTTCTCAGTGTCAGCTATTTATTTTTCTAAGATTTTTTTTTTCTCTTGGCAGTTGCTGTACTACTCTTATTCTATGTATGCCTATAGCTGAAGTGATATGGCTGTGGTGAGTTCATCCTATTTATTGTACTTTTTATGAGTTTTATAAAGAGGATGGATCTGTTCTAATTTGAGATATAAAATGCATACTAGTATACACAGATTAAAAGGCTGAATACCGAGTAACATGGTCCTATTCTCAATGCTTTATTGACAAGTCCTGCACTCATGTCAATTCTAATTATTTAGTATGTCAATACCTGCATAGTATTCTTAAAATGTTTAACCTTCCATTAGCTCTTTTAAGTCTTTATTTACCTTATCTTTCAAATATTTTTCTTGTCCTTTTTAAAATTGTCTTTTTGTTTTCTGACACTTGCCTGCCTGTTCAATTTTTCCTTTTTAATGAATGTATTTTTACAAAATCCAACTTTAATTCTAGCTTGTCATTCCTGCCTAAGTTTATATATTTTTTTTCTTTCTGTCTTCCTACTACTTGGAATTCTCATACTTGGAAAATCCAGTAAGTAGCCTCTCTCTGATTTTTTTTCCCCCTTTTTCTTCCTTCTTTTTTTGTTTCATTTAGACAATATAATTATGAATTGCTTTACGTTAGCCTACTCAAGATGCAGATTGTTTGTCACATTTGTTAGTTGGCTGTGGCCTGATAAGCACTTGCAAAATTTACTAACTTCAGTTATATTGAATATTTCACTGCCTTTCTGAAAATCAAGTTCAGAGTTATGTTTTCATCTTAATTTAAATTTTCTGCTAACCAAAACTTTTTAACTACTCACCTTCCACCATGCTCATTGTATGAGAAATTGGCAATTCTTTCAGTTCAAATCTTATCGTTGAAATGACTGGCAATACCTCCAATTAGCATAACTTCAACTAGTCAGGTGAACAGTTAGATTTTTTTTTTTTAACTTTATAAACTGATTAAAGTTAAATCAGTACATCATTTCTCTTTATAGAAATCTAAAAGATTTACACCAACTGTTTAGGGCAAGCACATTTTTGCTTGCAGCTGTCAAAACAGCCTGTCAGTTCAATTATCTGGAATGCCTATTAGTCAATTTTTAATAAAGCTTCAACTACTTTTCTCTGCTGTTTAATGAATAAGGTCCTTCTGCACACCTTTTAAATATGTGTTTCATGGCCCCTATGGAATTCAGAAATTATAAAGAAAAAGTGATTTGATTTACTCATAAGATGTATTATAATTTCACGTGTTGCATGAAACTGCCATTACTTTCTGCTTATGGGACCTCCTGCACTCTTTTGACATTATTAGGCCTCCTGCTGGAAAAAGCATCTTGTGTTGGTAGCAACACTTTAAAAAATATGGCACTGGTAAGATGCTTTGTTTTAACATCTTCCCATACTCACTAAGAGAGAAAGATAAACTGACTGCACACTTACATAGTAATAGTATGAAAGGCCTGTGACATTTTACTTTTCTTAAAAAAGAAATATTATTAGTAGAGCAGGAGACGGCAAAATGAGGAGGCACAGAACCCTATGCACAGCTTGTATTTGGTTCGTGTTGATTGGATTTGCTTCAGCTGCCCCCAAAGTAGGTCAGGCCTCCTGCCAGAGGGCTGGCCAAGTCAGATTTTTGGTTTCCTGTGGGTACACATAAGGAGAAGAGTCTTTACTGATACCTGCCCTCTAGATTCAGAGTGTTGTTCAAGGGAACACAGCATCCTTTCTTCCCCTGGTGAAATAGCACAATCTCTTTGCCAGAAAGTGTGTTGTTTGCTGTTTGGCCATGGAATAAATGAGCCTGTAGTACTTGCCTGTATGGCTGCCCTTTGATGATGATCTTGCCATTTAGCAGCAGCAGCAGCCTTCAGGCTTCCTTCCTAGCAGGGTCATAGGGAATTTAGTCACAAAGTTGTTGCAGTTTTGAGGAGCTGAAATGACCATTACTTGCTTGGCCTTATCTTTCTGGGCAGCTGCTTTTGTGATACAGCTTTCCATTGGATATTGTCTTTCAGGTTGCTTTCTGCTTAAACAACAGGATAAAATTTTACTCACTTTTCTAATGGGAATGAAAGTTCTTTCTGCTCTACCTTACACAGCTGATCGCCTATGTGAAGTGACACTGGTGGCTTCACTAGTGACAGAGGACCTTACTGCCTGGGTTAAGCAGATAATCCAGCTGCTTGGTTATTTTTTTTGTTTTGTTTTTTTTTTTTTTTTCCTTTGCTTTGCTCTGCTTAGTTTTGGGCATGGGATGGGTGGTGTCACTGTTTTGCCCATTATGAAAGCTCAAGTCATTTAAGTACATCTGAAGTTTGATGAGAATTTCTCATCCAGCCTTATCTGCAGCATTGAGACACAGCAAGTCAATATCCTTCCTGTAAGTAAATAGCTACAAATGTCTTAAAATCATAATGAGTTACTGAAGAGGTGATACTTATTTAAAAATGAAAAAGAATTAGTATAAGAAACATGTCTGACTGTGATAAGGCTGCTGGTGAACAAAAGATTTGTGATGAAATGGCATGAACCTTTTATTTAAAGTGAGCATAGCGAGACATCATCAGGACTTTTAAACTAAAAATTAATTTTGTTTCAGCATTATCACAAACAAGAAAATCCTGCATCTTCTCCTTATAGAAAGAAAAAAAAAAAAAATCTCCTCCTACCTCCCATGTATATTGTCCTTTAACAGTAGATATCCTTCCAGTCCTGGTCTTTGTCCAGAAACTTTTAGCAGTTTCTCATCTTTCAGCAGCCTCTGCCCCTTCTCTGTCCTAAGAAAAATCTTTTTTTTTTTTACTTCTGTCCTCTGGGAGACCTGGCTGCCTGCCTGCTCTCTGATCCTCTCTGGGGCTGCCCAGTCTCTGTTCCTGCTGCGGACCCTCTGCTTGCTCTGTGTCCTTCACACTCTGCTACGCATGTCCTGCTCTCCAGAAGCTTCTCCCAGCTGAGCAAGGTCAGCTGCTGTCAGGGAAAGCAGCATCTCCTCTTCTTCCAGAGGATTTCTCCTGACCCATGCTTGAGCTGTCTGAACAACGCAAAGCAGAGAGCTTTCCTCTCTGCTGCCCATCTATATCCCTAAATAAGTAACAAAATCTTAAAAAAAATAAAAACAAAACACAAAATAACCCCAAAAAACAACAAACAAACAAACAAAAATTTATCATAATTGCAAATGGAACAGATAAGCATCCATTACATTGATGTAAAACCTAACTCTATATGTAGCCTCTAAACTTAGATGCTTGGAAGCCAGAGAACTTGAAAAGAGATGCTGGTTTTAAAATTACAGCCCATGTCAGAGATAAACAGGGTCATTTGAACAGAAGATTAGTGTAACCTGCTAAGAATGAAACTAATCATAAGGACCAAAATGTGTCTCTAATACGTTGCAACATTTTAAGTGGTATTGTGTCATGTTATTTTTATCTATCTTCTTAGGTACTACTATCATCATCACATTAACTCCATAGATCAAATTCATCTTCATGATAGCTGCATACTACTGAGAGAAATTATTGATGTTATACATCAGTGGGAAACTGAAACAGTAAAAGACTAGGGATGAGATCCAATAGTGTGCATAGCTGTCTAAAATAGCATTTTACTGGAATTTTGGTCTTTAAATCCAAATCTGTGGTGCAAATTAGTCCTCAAAGGTGCTTAGCCCTGGGGGTGCCTATATTTTATAGACTTCCTGGTTTTTCACCCGTAGGCTGTTTGGTACTTAGAGATCTGAGCTACTCAAGCACAGATTGGATCCAATTTGGGCTGCCTGCAAGAGTTCAGTTAGGATGCCAAAACCCCTGTCTTAGCCTATTGCAGGGTTTTATCCAACAGCAACTGTCAGGAACTGTCAAACACAGTTTGAAATGCAAAGGCAGCCTACGCTTTCTTTAAAAATTAAAGGAGATTTCTGGCACCCTTTGCTGGCATCTTTTCCCCTTTCTTGTTTAGGAAGAGATGGAGCATTTGCCTAGGATGTAGAAGTGGGGTCATTTGCTTCTCTGTCTCTTGGAATTTAAATATACATTTTCCTGTTTTCCAGGTAAGTGCCCTCATCACGAAGACTATGCTTTACCCATAGCCCTCACAAGCTTCTCTCTCTCTGCACAGTGACTTTAATTAAAAGGGCTTAACAGCCATGTTCCCTAGAGAGCTGAGTAACCAATTCGCTTACATAAAAGTCAGTTTAAAGAGAGCTTAAAATTCGAGTCTTACATTTTCTAGGGTTTGGTCTTACCTAGAGTGAGCTGCAGGAGGGGCATTGTGGAAACATCACATTCAGTGGGGACATATTTGCAATTTGTGAAAGTTTTGATGGGTGTTTATCCATAGCTAGATCACACTTATTTGATCAAATTCCTCACAACTGAAGGCATAGCTCCACCTGGTTTCTGAATACCAAGGCACTCATGTAGAAATCAGGTGCAGAAGTATATAATGGCTGTGAAACCTCCAGAATGAATGAGGAGGCAGACAAAGACAGGTAGGTGGCTGTTCAGTGGCTGCTGAGATCACTTTTTTTGACTACATCAGTAATATCTATATTTGATATGTATATTTTCTTTCTGATGGGGTTGTAAATTTGGAGCTTTAATTCTTTATTTTAGCATTCTCAAAGTCCATGAAAAACTTGACTTACTGCATTAAATTTTAACTGTGGGGTACAAGACCTTTCCAGAATGCATATGTCGTATAATTAAAAACATAGAAATATATGCACAAAAAGCATAGATTTGCCTGTTGAATTTAATGTTGTCATATCTTGACCTTTGATCCCTTAACTGGGGGGAGAGGAAGGGGAGTGTTTTTATTGAATAATCGTCTTAACTCCTACTATAGCATCTTACCATGATATTCCTTGGTCCTGAACTAACACTAACCCCTCGCAGTTGAACACAAAAATGATTGTCAAGGCTGTGAGACAATAACTTATTCCAGTATTGTTTGTTGCTTTACTTATGGTTTAGCATTTATTGAGAATAACAGCACAGTGGAAACAGGATTCCTTGTTCACAGTCCTCATACCCTGTGCTTTTTATTGTTTGTAAAATACTGCTGTGGTTTTCATTTGTAAAAGATGTGACACTAGGGGGAAAAAAGTGATTGTTCATTTGAGTAGAATGCTCACAGGACCGAATAAGATTTTAGATCCATTGGTTACCAGGTAAATTGAGATAATTCTAGTTCAAAAAGAACCTGTTCTTCCTTATTCTAAATTTGCATTACAAAAATATGAAGGAATCCTTCAGGGAGAAGGGGGAGACTTGTAAGGGAACAGTTTTTGGACAGCTGAAGGAAAAGATGGGCACCTGCTGTTCAGTAAGTTGAGGGAATTGTTGCATATTGCAAATTTTCTGTGTGTTACCAGGACAAGCAGATGGCCAGAGACAGAGTTTTCTCCTTGCATGTAGTTTATCTCCTGATGTCTTCTAATGGCCTATATTAAAGTTTCCCAGCATTACATGCAGTTCAGTTTAACACAGTTAATATATGTTTAAGCAGTACCAGTTGTTGTCAAAATTGCCTACTTGGAATAAATAACTCTTTCAAATACTTCAGCAAGGGTGACAATGTAAGGGGCAACACTGTTTGCACGTTATTTCAGGGTGCTAACTCAGACCACTAGGGATCAATCTGTTGCCTCACTCAACGTCACTCACTTGTGGTTTTCAAAAAATTACTTTGTCTTTCTGAGCCTTCACAGGGAAAAGGATATAACAGCTTCTGTCTCCTGAGAACTGTTGCAAGGTCTAATTTATGCTGACAATATGCAGAACTGGTCAATGTTGTTTTTTTCTTTAACATTACACCACCTTTTTCTTTTCTCAAAATGTTTTTTGTTGATAAAATTACAGACTGTCAAAAATATGTTCATGAAGAACCTATCCAGGCCTTTATCAGTTTTCTGGTTTTGTTAAATGCTATTGAATGTCACTGACATACATATTTAAATTATTAAAGTGCACTAAAAAGTAGGAGATGCTCTGAAGCAGAGAAAACAGGAAGAAGTAAGAGTCTGCATTCAGTAGTATCTGAATATCTTCAACACTACACAGGAAGAGCAGGGACTTCTTCTTCTGATACTTGTTCCTGCTTGGACTGCCTCTTTTCAACAGCTGCTAAAATTAAAGACAACAAAATAATCTGTGAAAATAGAGATTGGGTCCCAAAATTTCTTTATATTTCATATTTTGACTTTTCCCCTTCTGTACTCTTATATCTGCAGTAACGCAGTTGAAACAGCAGAGTGAGATTTAAGTATCCGTACAAATAGATGGTCTCTGAACTGGTGTATTTTCAGTTTCAGATTAGGACTGAAACCATCCAACATCTGTGTGGACAGCTATGTCCCTTTTTGGAAGTAACTTTCAGCATGCAGTCATAACCACAACTGCAAATGAGATAATAGACTCCTTTATTTCCCCTTTGGTGGGATTCCACACACAAAGTATTTCCTGCTCCACTTTTCCACCACATATTCCATTTTTGAGTTTTAGTTAGTTTTGTTTACCTGTTAGCATTTATGGTAAAAGCTCATAACTGGCCCAGATCAACAGATTGGACAGTACAAAGAAGGATCTCTGAGAAATAAAAATGTGGTTTGGATGGCTTTTTTTCCTTAATGGCAATGTCAGCTGCTCAAGGCAACATAATTCTTGAATCTTTTCAACTTATTGTTGGAGTTTGAGGTAGAGGTTTAGCAGTCTCATCCAAGGGCAGGTTTATCAGTTCTCTGATAAATTCAAGTGATATGCTCAAGAAATGGGTGCAGAGCAGAGTTATGGCAAACTTTCTGTATGAATCCCACAATTGACTGAGATTTGAATGTGGGATTTATGAACTGTTTAGGAAACCAGGAATGAATTTCCAACAGAATGTTTCCTTTCTTGTCAGTTACAGGGTGGGCTGGCCATTTTGGTCTGAATACCAAGCATCATCTCTTTTTCCAAGAGTAATCAGTGGGGCAGCTGATGGGTGACAAAGCTCAAGGATCAGCCTCAAAAAGGGGTAGTTCACATAGTGTCAGGAGAGTCTGGCAGAAAACAGCAGGTTGTAGATGAAACATATGCTGATTTCTGGGGTGGAAATATCTGAAATGAGCAGGAAAAGGTAGGAGAGGAGTCACTGAAAGCTGTGTGCTGGAACTGAGAACTAGGGCTAGCAAAGCCAGCCTCTGCCTGTGGTTGTAAGGATCAGAAACCTTCCAGCAACCTGTATACTACAGAATCGCCAACTTTGTTGCATCAGCTTGAACTAAACCACTTTTGTTTCATGACAGTATCTTGCTAAATGTAGAATAGTGCTGTGAATTATGATAAAAACTAAGTATAGTTTGTAATTAAAAGAACCTTCACATGAAAATGGGATTTTAATATTTTTTTCTCTCCAGCTCTCAGTTCAGCAAAACTGAAAACATTTTTAATTTTTAATTTCCATTTGAGTTGCCAAAAACCTGAAAAATAAATATTTTCCAGACCTAACATAGGAATTCAAGTAACATTTGTATTTGATATGCAAAAGTACCACCTGTACAGCACTGAGTACAATGAAATTTTTATCCCAATTGGCTGTTTCAGAGATTGGCTACAGAACAGTTTCAGTTATCAGAAATGAGCTGTATTTGCAAATTAAGTGTAGAAATTAACCATGTTGTCCCACACTGGGGCTAGACTTCATCTAAGCAGTTAACCAAAAAAGTACACATGGTATATATGTGCTGAGTGGTGACTATGTACAATTATGACAATCATGTCTGCAAATGCTCACTGAACCAAGTGATGCCTTACTTTCATCAGTCCCTGGACTTGGACGTGGTTATTGTCAGGTATGTAAACAAGTGATGTTCATACTTTTCTGGATAAAGCCAAAGCTGTTATAGACCGATATAGTGCTACTGAAGTCAGCTGGAACCACAGAAATCCTTATATATTACAGAGCTTGAGATGGGAAACCAAACCAAACTAAAACGAATCCCCACAAAACCAAGCCAACTTCTAAACTCTTACAGGTACAAACTCTATGCAGTGTTCTTCTGTGATGACACAGGATTTTACTGACTTTGGCTCACTCCATCATTTTTAGTATACGCAGGAATAACGGTCACACTTTAAAATATTAGTTGGCTTGGTTTTGATAAGCATCCAAAAACCCTGCTGCTCATTTAAATTTTGATCTTGCAAAATTGCTTTCATTGCATTCTGTCATTTTCCATTGATTTTATGCTTTCTTTTTTTTTTCCTTCAGAGAAGGTCTGAGAATATCCTTGTTATCAGAAGGGTCAGAAGGAGAGCAAAATGTGCTGAAAATGTCAAAACGTGAAAGAGAGAGGTCTTTTTAGTTAAATGACATAGAATTGAATTCCACACAAACTTCAGCAAATAGTATTTTAGAGTATCTTCATTTCTGGAAGGCAAAGAAGTGCAGAAAAGGGATTTTTTTTCATTGTTTTGGTTTCACGGAATCACAGAATGGTTTGGGTTGGAAGGGACCTTAAAGATTATCTACTTCCAGCACCCCTGCCCTGGGCAGGGACACCTCCCACAAGACCAGGTTGCTCAAAGCCCCATCCAGCCTGGTCTTGAACACCTCCACAACTTCTCTGGGGTTTACCACTAAAGCATTTTTAACAGAAATGTTGAGTGTCAGGAAGGCAATTATTTTAATCACTTTAGCATTAGAGATTATTTTGAAGATGTATAGAGTATTAGCACTGGCTGGAACATGTTTCAAAATGTTTTTTCCATTGTTGAATATCACTTTTAAAATAATTTTTTTTTTCATGCAGTGTTAGGTGCAGGGTTGCATTTCTGCTCAAAATGAAAATGGCATACTTGCCACAGACTATTAATACTACTTCAGGCTTTCACTTAAGATGTGGGAAAAAGATTCAGATCTTGGTCTGCAGGCAGATAAAGACCTGTACACTCTCTTCATCCCATCTCTTCTCATCCTATCCTATTCCATCCCAGACAAATTTTCCGATGCAATGTGTTTTATAACATGGAAAATTTTAGACTTTGGGCAGGGGTGGGAGTGCTAGGACAAGGTCCTAGTTTTATCCTGACGCAAAATAAAATCAGTCTTTCCAAATTTACATATAGGCATTCATTTATTTTGCTTTTTCCTGGACAGATCTAAAGAAGCCTTGAGTTCCAAATGATGTTAGCCACTCAAAATTCATTCAGTCTTTTGTCCTCTGAAATTATTCAACAAATACAGCTTTCAATATGTTTTAGTGCTGTTGCAAGAAAAAGACCAGTGAGGGCTAAGTTTGAGAAGATTCAAGGACTTTGTTTATATTACACCCACCAACTGTGATTCTTCTTATAAGCTCTGTAATTGGCAATCCAATCAGAATTCTCACTGAGATGATATTTCTCACTAAAGAATGGTAATTTTATTTCCAAGCCTGGTGGCATACAAGTGGAAATCAATGTCGTGAACTAGCAGCAGGCTCACCTTGCATGCTTATGTGGGATTAAAGTATGCCCGTTTCTCAGGTGTTTTAGATTTCACCTCACCCATCACTCCTCATCAGAATGTCTAAACAGTCTCTTATTTTTCCCCTTCGCTCATCCCAAGGCCAAATACTCAAGACACTCTGTGCACCTCTTTGCTGCCCTGACCACAAACCTTTCTATCTGCCAAGCCACTTATTTAGGTTGTGAATCTACTAATTTCTCTTGCAAGTCTGGATATTTTTATGCTAGAAGGCATTAATTGGGTGTTAACAATTAATTCTTCAGCCTTTGCATAGTTTAGGAGCACTTAAGCTACCAGATGAAAAAATCCCCACTCCCTCTTCTCTTTATATTTTAAAAATTCAGGCTTTCCCTGAAGGCAAAAGTGTTTTTCTCTGCTGATATCTAAACCAGATACTGATCAGTTCCAGTATTTCAGGGAATTTTCATTAAAATGCAAAGATAGAGAAGTGCTGATCAGTGTATGGTCTCAGCCATCTCAGCCAGTGAGTTGAAAGACATTGTATAGCAGTTCACATCATGTATTTAACGTAGTGTAGTACCAGGAAGATGTTGTACAATGCTTGCAGTGACAGGTTGTTTCTTCTGTGGAGGTAGTTTTCCTTGTTTGTTTGCTTTTTTGTAAAGCCTGATCTAAGTAACTGTCTAAACATGCGTTACACAAATTAACAACTATAGAAACACCTCTTGCATTCCACATTAGTCCAAAGGATTTGGATTTTCTTCTGCTCACCATATTGCCCCATATTTTCCTAAAAATGAGTAATAATACTATTGTGCTGTAGGTGGGAAAAAAGCCTTTGCAATACAGAGGCAGCTGAAATTATTATTGAGACTGATTAACTTTGCTTTAATTTACATCTGTTTATTCATTGTGCTGTAGGTACACTGCTCTACTGAAAACCTTAGCCAATTCATTTGTGGTAGTTTTTCTAATTCTTCAGTCAACAAAAAGCAGCCCACAGTCCTGAGCCCTAATTGGAATATGGCTTTGTAAGGCAGTGTTAACAGCTTTATCAGGTCTGTGGTTAGGAGAGAACCGTGATCCTCAGCATCAATTTGGAGCCAAGTCCTTCATTCCTATGTTTTCCTACGTTACTTAGCACAGAACTCTTCGGAAGTGATTACAAAGTTTGGGTAACTAAAGGAATGGATAAATGCACATAATTTTTTTCAAAACTGTTGAAATAGCTACCAATCATTAATAATGATACCTCGCTGCTCTTGAAAATCTCACTGTAAAGCAGATCCCACAAAGGTTTTCAGCATTCGCTGGTTGGGCACCACAACATGCCTGCAATATGTGAGCTCTTCATACAAGTGTGAAGGAGATTTACTGTGTGCTCCATAGAGAGACATTGAAACACCTCTGAAAGGTGTCCTGAAGGAACAGAGAGCAGAGGTGTTTTGAAATGCCATTTGTTCCCAAAATGGGGGACCACTTGTGTGGACAAATATAGTGGGTATTTCTCTCACAATAGTCCACCTTGTTTTCACTACTGAGAGAGGATACTTCTGTAGCATGGATGAGCATACATGTCCTTGCCTTATTGTCCTTCCTGCTGCAGCTCCATCCTGTTTTCCATTAGCCTGTTATTTGCACTCAGATTTCATCTGAATTACTGATGTGTAGCTGATAACATTTCCAAGTTTGCACTTGATGAGGAACGAATTTAAATTATGCTTTCTCTGTTTCTGTTGTGTATGAGTTCTCCCTCTGAGAACTGAAAAAGTTTTACTGGGTTGTTTCATCCACTTCTTTGCCAGGACAAGATTGCCTCTATTCCTTAGTTGAGAGTAGGTTATGGAGACTAGCAAATAGGGAACTACAGTAAAAATATGGATGAAAGTTAATGAATGACACAGTCATGCCTAAATTTTGCCTACTAAAAATATAACATAAAAACTAGTAGTACACCAATTGTTGGCTATTTTAATGGATAACACTGCTTCAGATTTCTAATCCTTTACAGAAAAATCTTTAATCAAGACTTTGAAGAAATAGCACCAACACAACTTTTCTGACCATCTCAACGAAAACAGGGTTCTGGAACTGTCAAGGGTTTAAGGTTAAAGTCTTCTGCACTGTATTGCTGTCTGTCTATGTTTATCCAACACCTAACCCTGAGACCAAAAAAAAATCCATTGCATAAATCCAAGTGACAATCTCAGTGGTAATATATCCCCCACCACCTGACTAAGTCCAGGGAGGGGAATCAGGTCGTAGTATTGTCTGGCTGGCAGTCCTAAAACATCACAAAAAAGTATCTGTGGATTTGGACCGCATTTATCTAGGGGATGAACAATGCCCATATGTTCACCAGATGACTACAGAGCTGGGTTGATTGAGTCAAAGTTCAAGGCCGCAACAAAGGATAGCTTGTTTTCTCAGGACTGGCTTTGATTAGAATGCTGTTTACAAGGAAATTTTAAAAAAATGAATATTCCAAAATATGTGGGAGGATCATTGTTCCCTGTTATCTTTTTATTTATTTTTTAGATATGTTCTATTAAATGCAATTGTTTTATGGGCTATGTTCATTAAACATTTATTTCCATTACAGTGACTCACAGTTGGAATGGGAGTGTATATAGTGCTCTTAATTCAGAAGCCAAGAAACTGAAAATTAATTCTGAATAGAAATGTCAGGGAACGTGTATTCTCACTCTCATTGTCTCTATATACATATACGTATACACATGCACACAGAGGCATAAAATTTAAAAAATCTTGTAATTAATTAATTAATGCACATACGCGAACACACACATATACCTGTGCATATATAAGTAGTGTTTGTCTATAAATAGTGATATTAAGATGTAGAGTAGTGATAATTAGATGTATAAAGATATGTGTGTACGTGTGTGTGTGCATAAAATTCCAATTTCTTCTTCATAAATTAACTTACTTAATTTTGGAAAAGAGGGGGCAGAAGAATCTGTTTTTTATTTTGTGTTTTGAATCTGAAATGAATGAGTAGAAATGTTTTAAGCAAAATGTTAACATTCTTTTGTGTTCCAAATTCTTTCTCTAAAGCACTGTAAATATTATCTATAGCAAAAATGTTTTTCTCTTGGTTAATGTGTGCTATGTACTTTCTAGAAATAGTAGTGATCTGGACTCTGAACACATTTCTTTCATGTTTACGTAAATGGAAATAAAGCAAATAAAAATCTCATTTATTCTTTTGTGTAGGCTACTTACACCTTGAGTTTAATGGAGCTACACTGCACCTTGAAGAGGAAAGGAAAGACAAGAGGTAGGCAGGGAACAGGTCCAAAATTTTTGTTCTTGATCTGTGGAGTTTTACAGGCTGAGAAATAACTTTTCCCACAGAGGTGGAAGGATGTAGTGTAGAATCCTATGTTTCCATGGATCAAAAGGCTTCTGAGAGCTGCACCTGGAGTGACTTGCTGAAGGAAAAATCTTTCCCAAAGAGAATAATAAACTTGCAGAAACTGGAAGAAAGGCTTGCTGTAACCTAAATGTACATACTGGTAAGTTTGCTTAATCATTACCAAAGGTTTAATTAAATAATTGTTTTTCTTTGGAGTAGGATCAGTTAATTGGTTAAAATAATGTTTATTTAATTAAAAATGAAGTTATAACCCATTATCTAATGCAAATAATCTAAAAAGCTGGGTAGAAAGGGAGTGAGAAAGCCCTCTAAGTTTGAGAAAGCCACTTTGGTGATACTCACAAAACACTCAGATGCTGTTACAAGGTCATAGCATGTTGCTAGATAAGTGGCTAAATGTCTGAATGATGAAGGGATCAAAGCATTTGTTATTTGCAATGTTGTATTTATGTATCTCAGTTGGTATGAGAGGGACATATTCCAATTCAGTGAAGCCACAAATACCACAACAATGGATGATCTTCTAACATTACAACAGGAAAAAACCCCACAAAATAGTGTAGAATAAAATCAACACAGTCAAAGTGACGTAAAAATCATTATTCCTTGGAACACAGGAAATTTAGTCAGATATTAGCAGGTTTTTTGTTGTATTTTTTAACCATTAGAACAGTAAAATCCTGTAGCAGGCTGCCTATAGAGGCATTGGGATATCTGTCTTTGGAGGTGTTTGGCAACCAGCTCTGACTAGAAGCTTCTTTGAGCAAAGATATTGACTAGGTGACCTCTGAAGGTCCCTTCCAGACTGATCCAGTTTGTGATTCTGTGAATTGAAAACTATTCAAACAGGTATTTTTTTAACCAGTTTATTTTCTTTTTTCTCTTCTGAAACAAAAAATTCCAGCAGTCTGAGTACAATTTCCAGTATCCTGTTTTAAATGAAGATCGCTTTCATCAAAGCTTTTCCAACATACAAATTAGTAAACCCACATTTTAAACTCAGATCCAAAGGTCATACAAGGAAAGTACTTTCCAAGCCTCCTTTCTTCTATTTTCATGCCATCCGTTTGAAACATTACACTTTTTTAGGAACTTGCCACCTTAGTCTTCCTTTATGTTCAATGAATCATGTCATCTGAATGAGTAAGAGATTCTTTCCATCTATTACTTTAGACAAACCATTTCAGGAATGTTAGTTTAAGTCCACGCCCTAGGTGGGTATCACCTTACCTAATAGGACTACTACAGTATAGATTTATGTGTCCTAGGTCCTCCTAACAGCTGGTGGAGAGAAGTAAACAGCTTCAGCATACTTCAGCATGGGAAATAAATTGCTGTCTCTTTAGCTGAAGCTCCTGTAAAGTAGAAGTTTCAAAACCGAACCCTTTGCATTGTAATTCTAATAAAATCAATATTTGAAGTAAGAGCAAGACAAGATTGGAGTGCAAAATCATTTTGCAATAATATGTCCTTTCTTTCCTTACATTCGGCTTAATTAATATGATGTTTGACTTATCAAAAGCTTGAAATAATGTTCCCGCAATATACTTTCAATTCTTATGTTAAACCTACGAGTCTACTTGGCTTCAGTATGTGTTTTATAATTGAAACACACTTTTGATATTTTTGCTATTATTAAAGTCAAATTTATAAGCATATATTAATTGTTATAAGATGAATGGAAGTTTGAGAGATAATTCTGTCAAACTGATTGTCTAACACTAAGGTAATAACTTTTCAGACCTGTTCTGCACATGCCGCTTAAATTCTGTAGTTCAAAAAGAAAAATCCATATGCATATTTTATTTTATTTTTCCAGTTTGCAGTTCTTAATGACCTCAGGACAGGGTATTTTGAGGGGATTAATGATCTGCTAGAAGACGTTCATTGCCCAAGGTATAGAGATTTAGGCTAGCCATTAATACCGAGGAAATATTTTGTACTTCGATCATTGCTGTCAACTCTCTTAATATATTCAGATTTTAAATACACTCTTAAAAACTGTCATAACGCAAATTTCAAACTTGAAGCATCTGACAAGATGGACATTAAAACAACCTCTTAGGAAAAAAAAATCATCTTTAGAATATATCTCTTTAGCCCCTTATCTATTTTTTTCCTCTCTATCTGACCTATTTTTCTCCTGCACTTGTCCTCTGAAGTCCTTCAGTAATCAGGCTGTACATCTATCTAAAGCCCATGAGCAAAGTTTTTGGCCTTTGGCTGAAAAACTTTAAATAGCTGTGCTGTCATATAGCCCACTGAAAGACAGATAGGCACTCATGTGAACTGAACAGGTCTAGATGTATATATACACATATATATGCACACACAGACATTGGTGTACATAAGTGCATGAAAATAAACGAGCACACATATTTAACTTTTTGCTGACACTGCTGACACAGTATAAAATATTCAGACTAGGTTTTTATTAAGGGTAAAGAACAGAAAATCTTACTTTCTAGCTCTGATTTGTATTAATCTACCTGTGAAAACTTTACAGGAAAATGTGAATTGAATTAAAAAAAATGTTTTCTGCTAATGTTTTTTCTTGTCATATTAAGTAAAACAAGTGGAGTATAATAAGAATTTGTTATTTAATTTCTTCCTGAATTTGAAGGAGTACAAACATGGTGATTTGAACCTTTTTTAATCTATTATTTAATTTAGAACTTTTTGTCCACATAACATCAAGCTTAATGTTTCTATCTGCTTGGTTTATTTGGTCTTTAAAGGCAGGGTCAGATTTATACACATGCAGTTGTGGGAGCACCTCTTTTGGGTGGAATACACTCCAACACAAGACAATAGCTGCATTGACATCCTCATCATTGCATTTTTGCAGGAGAAATTGAGCCTACCTTTTCTTTACTTCATCAAAACCCAGCTGGTGGAGAAGCCTCTGACTCAGATCAGCCCTGGGCTGCCCCAATACAGCCTCTTCCTTCTCCAGTTTATAGTCTGTCCTGGTGCCTTTCAGCACATCATCCTCACCTCTTCTTAAAGCAGGAAGACAGCGTAACATCCTGGCTTAATAGTTTGCTAGAGTGTAAGACAGTGGAAGTTTTATTTTTACCTATCACTGGCCAGCTGTCCTGCCTGATATCAAAATTACTCACATGCATTTTAGATCAACCACATGAGACAGTTTTCTTGTTAGAATTCAGATAGATAAACCAAGTACCTTTTCCAGATACTTTCAAAGCGTGCCCAAAGCACCAAATTTAATCACCATGTGTAATCATGATAACAGCAGTATTATGGTCATAATCATAATCTCTTGAATGAAAAAATAGCAATCAGCTTGAAGGCTGTTAGTGGCCACCCTGGTGACTCAATTTTCTAATTCAGGGAGACAAGTAAGGAGGAGAAAAAGTGGATCACAGTCTGGGATAAATTTAAGTGCTTTATTAATTTAATGAACTTTCTTTGTCAATTTTGTTAAATCTTTGCTGATCTTGAGGTTTAAATATATATATATATATATAGCCTATGCTGAATTTATACTGTTGTTACCAGTTTTAAAGTATTTACTCAACTGCTAACTTGAAGTTTGGCATCCTGTTAAATGTACCTTGAATAATGACAGTATGTGGCTTCATATTTGTGTCTTGAAGTCTAATTGGATGTGCTGAGCTCATAAGTAAGAATATATTTAATACCTTTTTTTCTAAGTTAAATTATTGCAATTCTCTTGGAATTTGAAGGCAAGCTCTTCCTCATAATGATCATGAGTAATACATTTTCTGCTGGTCACCTTCTACACTCCAGTGTCTTCATATCCCACTTTCAAAGTACCTTTGAAACTGTCTCTAAGGTACGTTCTTAGAAAGTGGGACTTGGCAATTCCAGTCATGATTTGTCAGTCAGAAGTATCTTTTTTGAAATGTGTCAGGTGTAGATTACTAACAAGGTTTAAAAAAGAAATCTTGTTTGCTTTTAGGGTAAGTAGACATTTACAGAACTGTATGCACATCAGAAGCACATCTGTGTTTAAAAATATCACATACACATCTGTCAGAGAGCTTGTTTATATAGGTAAGCCATAAAACCTACTCTGAGATAGAAAGTTACTACCAAAAGAAGTAGTTTCCTGTAGAGCAAGAGCGATTTGTATGCAAATACAGGTTCCCCACTAATAGCAGGGGGATCTATTTACGTGTGAATCATATGTGTTTTATTGGGCCATGCTCTTTCTTGAATAGCAGTCTGAGATAATCACAGCAAGTCAAGTTAATTAAAGTAATAGCCCATTTACCACTTAGCTTGCCTTAGCCTAAAGGCTGAGAAAGTGTTAATATTCGTACTTAGGCTTTTGCTCGAATGTTAGCGTTTGCCTAAGCTTACAATTCTAACATTAGGTATTCCAGAAAAACTGGGGGGGGGGGGGGGACCTACCACTGCCTATAGAGCCTAGGATCCTATCCAGACATTCAGGGTGGGATTTGGTTTATCTAAATTTCAGAAAGATACCTGTGTAATAGAGGTATGTTGTCCATATTTGGCTTCATATTTGCTAGTAATATTTCAAGAAGGAGGTCAAAAGTCTTGAGAACAATATACCCCTAGTTAGATATTTGAAATATGTGGGATGAATAATGCACTGGAAGTGTTCATCTTTCTCTGTTGACTGAAAACTATACTAGGTTAGAGTATCTATTTAGGACAATTTTAAGTTGGAAGGAAACTCTGGTGTTTTGTTTTTTTTTTTTTCTGAAATCTGAGGATAAATGCCTTCTTTCTGAATGAGACTGACATCCCCAATTTATTTCAAAGGAAACTAAGAGAATTCAGAAAACCGTGGGCTTATCATAGAATAAGAAAGGTAATTGCAAGCCAAACAGAAATTTAGGTGAATTTCCTAGTCTTTTTGGTCACAAACTAATTTTGAGACATTGCATTTTTTCGTTCTTCATATGGAATTTGATAATCAGATACTATTTACAAAGTGTATTGATATGGTCTATTTAGATGCCAGACAGAGACTTAATTTCAATACAGTCCTTTTCATGGCCATTGCTGTGGTTTCTTTGATTTTTAGAGCTTTTTCCTTCTTGCTTTTTTGTTTTGTTTTGTTGGTTTTTTTTTTAAGCCACCTAAAGTGGTTAAAGGGGTAGTTTGATTCAAGTTGTGAGGCACCTCACTGGGCAGCATACCGAAACACTGACTCAGTTCACCAACATATGAAAATGGTGAGTCAATCCATTCCGTAGAGGATCCAGAAAAGGCAAACACTTCCCAATATAATGATGAATGTTGTCTGATCTGATGATTCTCTAGAAAATCTTCCACCTGTTTTCTAAGATGGTGTATTTAAGTGAGCATTGTTTCCTGTGTTACAAAAAGTTTCTGGTGTCATGGCTTCTGTGTGCACATGTTATTCATGTTTCATTCTAACCAAATGGGACGTTAACACAGCACACGTATCTGGTGGCTGCCAGTCACCATCAAAAAACAGGATGATCAACTAACAGTAATGAAAGAAACAGCGGATGTGAACAAACCCAATATTCCTCACTTTTTGATCCAGTTTTAAATACTCTCAGCTGTGTGAATTTGAGGGAAATATGCAACTTGGACCAGAATTTTCTTTTGCTGCCAGAGTCCCTGCTTAGTGGTTGTGGTGGTAGTGATGATGATAGCAGGCCCAGAAGCAATGTTTTGAATATGTATGCCCCCCCTCCTCATCACAGAATCAAAGAAAGGTCTGTGTGCTGTGAGTGGAAGATATGCAGTTGATTTAGCTCCTTGCAAGACTATTTGTTTCTCTGAAGGGATTATTTGCTTTGATCAATAAGTTATCATAAATAAAAAAATATAGAAATTGCATGAAAGAGCCTTTTTCTTGGGAAGGAATAATGTATCCTAAAAACTCGGCAAGCCCATAATCTCTGCAATGTGTTATGGCTCCAGATCAAGGGCTATCCTTCCTGCTATTTCCTGGTGCATAGACAGTGCGGTTGAATGATTTGTGAGATGTTTTGTCTTCTAGGAACTGCCTGTATAGTAAAGTTTTGGTTGGTTTTTGGTTTTGGCTTTTTTTTTTTTTTCCTAAGTGTAACCTCTTGCTTTGGCATAAGGTTCAGTGTTCAAAGCAAATTAATTAATATTGGAAAAACAAAATGTAGAATTCAAGGCAGAAAACCATGGTTTTTTCCTAATTTATATAAAAAGAGTTTAAAAAATCTGTCCAAGAACAATTAAGATAAATGACAACAGTCCAAATTGTTAAAGTGTTTGGAACTGTACAAGATGGAAAGTAGAGATGACCTCTCTCCTCTCTAGTGCCCTAAGTAAAACACAGTAAAGTACTGTCTCACCTATCTTGGAATTATGCAGAAGTAGATTTTTCTACTATTGTCCATACTATCTTCCCTTTACGGGAAAGACTCAAATTTTATCTCATGGATTATAACCCTTCTGTGCACACAGCATACCTCACCTGAGTACAGCAACTTGAAGAATGTAAAAATGTGTAAGTATTTTAGTTTGTAGGGTTGTATTGGTTGTATGGGACTGGATATTCTTAAACAGCTATATATGATAACTTGTGTCAGAGTAGCATGTCCCATGGCCACTTTACAGAAAAGCTAAACCACTTGGACTTTTCTGCTTCCCACACACAATTATGATGCTTACTTCCTAGGACACTTGCTTCCTCTCTGCATCTCTTGCATCCTCTTGGAGTCAGGGAAATAAGTCTGAACCTGTAGTCATTAGGGAAGAAGGGTCTTAAGGTGCTGAAAGGGATACTTCAAACAAGAATTAGATCTTGCTCACTGGATTGCAATTTACATTGTTTGGCATTTGAGAAATCATATAAGGACTTCCCCTAGATTTTATAGAATGAAGAAAACAGTACTTAAAATTCATAGAGCTCTACTATGGGTTGGCTTGCAGCAGGACAGGATTTATATAAGCAGAAAAAAAGTAAATCGTAAGGAGAAAAATAATTCACAGTTTACACAGAAAAATCCTTAGTCTCCTCTGTATAACTTCCACAGGTTTTGATCCAGTATGCAGAGTAAAAATATGATTTCATTTTTCAAGATAGTTCCCCAAAATAGCTAAAACTTCCACAGTTATCAAACCACAGTCTGTACACAGGAAAGGAACAGAAATAATTGCTCAGCTACACCACAGAGGACACCCTGCTTCATCTTTCAGATGTGAGAATTCCCATTACATAAGATATTTATAACATCTGGAAAGTGTTATACAATATCTTGATTCCATTTATCAATGATGGATGTATAGAAGATACAAGCATCCTCTAGGGGAAACAAATCTTCTGTTTATTTCTTGTAGGTATTTCTAAACATGCGCAGTAGGTGAAACAAATTTGTTAATCAAGGGTCATTGCAACACCATTGGCCTTAGGCTCTCCAGGTACAGTGAACCAATAGCATTTCTGTCTTATGCTACCTTCACATGAAGCAAATGAACAAAGAAGAACCAAACAATTTTTTTTTTTATGAGTGAGATAAGGTCATGTGTCTTTCAATGTGAAATACAGAATATTATAACAAGTTTGGGATTAAATTACATTGTTACTGTGTTGTTTGATAGGCATTGCCTTAGTCCTACACTAAACCTAGTTTAGTTATAACTCCATTGAGATTAATAATTATTCCCCCTTTATTTCATAATAGCTGAAGATTGGAAACAACATGTTTAAATATAATTAAATTCCTTCAACATGTTCCATCAGTAGTTAGCCTTTGCAAACCAACATAATCACACACTTGAAGATACAAGCACCTTGATTAAAGACTTAGACTTTTCTTGAATTGCCACTTGAGATATGGTAAAGAAAGATACCCAAAACAGTCGTTAACTGTATCACTTTCTTACACAGAAATTTAAATTGCTGAGAAATGAATTACTAATTAGAATAGCAGGCTATTCAAATGAGACAAAAAATACAATAAATATGACTTTCTTATTCTTGAAAATACTTTGGATATTGATTATTCCGTTATACTCCAAAAACATTCATTTTTTTAGAGTTTAATTAAAGTCTGAATTCACAGGATTTGTTTAACTCCATCAAGCAGAACAGCAAAGTAGACTAGACTATGGTTCACATAATAATAAATGGGAAGCAGAAATTATTTGCAGAAACACTGTCAGGACACCCCTTTAAAAAATTATCTCAAAAAATCGGTGGGTTTCTTTTTCTTCTTTGTAGAGAAGGTAAATTTTCTATACACATGCTAAACTAAATGGGGCTATATACTTGCAAGAATTTCCTGAAATAATTTCAGATTCCCAGTGCTGTCAGGAATCAAAATCAGGAACCTATCTTCTGGGAAATTATTTGAACTAGACAATCCATGCTGAAAGGAAATCCTATACTTCCAGCACTTCTCTTTTCAGAATAAAAATGTTACACTGTTACTTTTTAAGAAGAAAGAAAAGAAATGGGGGATGAGAGGGAAAGAGAATTGGTAGCTGCAACAGAAATGTCTTGTGAAGCAAATGTCTAGAAGCACTCAGCTGAGCACATAAAGACTGGTTGACAAAATAATTTAGAAAAACAACTATTTCAGCAAAACAGTCGAAGAAAAGCTGACTACATATATTGAGGCTAATGAAGAGAAGCAGAAAGCAGGGACTGTTGCTAAACTTAAGGATTTACCAGAGAAAGACCAGATAGGTGACATCTGAAAGAACAGAGCTTTCAAAGGCACTAGCAGAAACTGAAAGGGCTCTGGAAGCTTATTAATTGTCCTTTCTGTCCTCTCCCAAATGCCAAAGAATTCACTGACTCATCTGTGTTTTACTTTTTCTTCAAAAATACTTTTGCTTCTCAGGTGGAGCTTGCTAACCTGCTACAATTACCCCTGGTAAAGGGGCAATCATACACTGTTTTCTTTTCCCTACTCATAATGGAAATCCGAAAAGGTAAACATTTACATCACAAAAAAGTACAATACAAAACTCACCTGATTTTTATTTCAATCATAATCAAAATGGCTACTATTTTCTGCAAATATTGCAGATTTCCTGTCCCCCCACACACCCTTTGGCAGCTGCTTTTTGTGCTCTTTTTATAATTAGAATAAAATAATTTTTTTGATCTCAAAGTCATTTCTGTAGAGTACTGTTTTGGGATACAAATAGTAAAAGTCTTACATTTCTCTTTTTAGCTTATATATGAAAATATATCTATGAAAGTTTTAAGTATATTCCTAGGAAAATTTGCATAAAAAACAAAACACAAACAAGTGAAACTCACCTGAAAGTACAAGGAAAAAAATACAATTAAAATCTCATGGTCCCATTTGGAAAGTTATGAATATTGCTGTAAATCTTGCTTAATTATTGAGACAGTTATTAATTTCTTTATACAAAATGTGAAGTGTTCAGTAAATGAAAAAGATCTGTAACTTATAACATTATGAAATCCTTTGCTTTTTATAGCCTTTTAGCTGCAAGACTGGTCATCTGGCATATAAGTTAAATATTTAGGTATTGAAGGCAGTTTATAAAGGAGAAACATCCCTCTCATTTTACTTGCTATTTTGTTGTTATTTTCTTGCTGATGTTGTTTTGCTTTGTCTTCTTTTCCTTTGCTTTGACTGAAGTCAGACTAATTAAATTAGAAGAAATTATTTTTTAATTTGGAATGTTTTTTCAGGAATTAAATTTTCTTCTTGAGTTCTTTCCAGAAGGAATCAAATAGTCTTTCATGTTTTTGTGAATCGGTGATAAGAGTAAAAGCTTACTCTGATGATGGCTTAATGCAACACACTGGAGGAATAAACAGTTGATGAATGCAGGGATTTGATCACACCTAATTTCAGTGAAGTAATCAAATTTTACCAATATCCCATTCTCCTCCAAAAACACTCACAATAATGTTCCACTTTTTCTCTGGACAACTATTTCGTAAGTTTTTCAACAAAAATGCAGTGGGAGATCTACCATCCATGGAGAAATTCAAAGTGATTCACCCAGCTGAATAGAAGTTATTATTTTACGCTTGATAATGACCTTGCTTAATTACAACTGAAAGCACAACCTGACTTCACAGAGCAAGCTGGTGAAAAAGCAAAGTATCAGCTGTCTACCATGCCACCTGGTATCCTAAATCCTTCTAAGGCAGCTCTTTAATCTGGGGAATAGTAGAGAGTAAGTGTTTGCTACTTTGGCTCCTAACCCCCTTCTATCCAGAAACAGCCAAGTGTGTCATTTCTTATAATACTGAATTTCCCTGTGGTACTTGGTGCAGCAAAACATCTAACACTGCTGTCCTGCCTTCAAGAGATGACAAGGACAAATTAACATGCCCTTCCAGTTGGGCTGAACTGAGGTAACTGTTGCCAAGGAAATGTCCCCTCCTCGTTGGAACCTGCACATGCAGAGGAGGATGGGGCTCAGTTGCACTTCCCACCTGGTTCAAAGCCACTGAAAGCTCATGGGGGAACTGGTGAATGCCAGCAGACAGGACCCAGCTTTCTACCTCTGTTATGTTAAGCGTAAATAGCACCACCTTGTGTTCTCATTTGTCCTACTGGAATTCATTCCTATACACTCTTTTCTGTAGTAATTAAAACAATGCTCTTTGCTGTGCTCCTGAGTTAATATAATTTGTTTTATTCACAGTCATTTGCCTCCCTGCAGCATACACTGCTATATTGTGTCTACCCAGCAGCGTTGAGGGAGCAAGTAGAGTACATTTCAAGGTGTACATAAATCCAGTTCAGGTTATTCCAAACAAAATTGTAAAGTAAGTACTATGTGCTTGGGTCTCATAGGGAAAACTAATAGGAAGATAAAGAAGCATCCAGGAAAATAAAAGATTTTCTTGAGACTCATTTAAAAAAAAAAAAAAAGTTAGATGGAGAAATACAAAGACAGAGGATAAACAACTGGGCACTCTGGAAATGTCATAAGGACAGAGACACAGCCACCATGGGAATACCAATCTCTATTTTGAAGGTGTGTACCAATACCATACCTGTCTCTCCAGGCGGACTGAAGTCACAAAGTCCAGTGATGCTTCTGAAGATTAGACCAAATTTTCAAAGAAGGAACTATTGTAGAAATCGAGCTGTACAGAAAAAGCCATCTAGTCCAGTCCATCTAGAGCAGGATAAGAATAGGACAAGTATATAGAATGGTAATATCCTCCCAGGTACTGACAAATTTCCGTTTAGAGTGTTCCCTGTGTATGTTGTGATTCATCTGTTTAGTACAATGGAGACAACAGATCTTTAAGGGGTCTCTGGATTATTCAATATAATAATCATTTTTGAAGTACTGGACTGTTTTATTTTTCTACTTTCAATCTGTGAATAGTCTTTGTAACCCTGCTCAGTTGTGAGCAGGAAAATGATAGTTATAAAATAGTTTACTTTATGATGAACTGGTACATTCCCTGTAGTTTCTTTATGAAGAATAATGAAGGAAGTAATTAAACAGATGTTTATTGACATGAGTTTTACCACTTTGGAGAAATGTAAATAATGAGGTTTAACTCAGGAGAGGATTCTCTAATAGTAATAGAGGGAGATTAAGTTGCATATCTAGATCAATATGACTCTAGAAGCTTTGTAAGTAAATGTTTCGTTGTGCTTCCATAGTCTGCATTTATTTAGTGAAAAGGTTTCTGTGCTAAAGTGACACTGTCACTTCGTTGCCTTGGAAAAATAATGGAAAACAACCATAGCTAACATCAAGAAAACATTTCTTCTCAGGCAGCATAGAGAGAATTACCTGTCACATATGACTCACCATTTCCTATATCTTTTCAAACAGTGCTTCTTTGTTACTGACTAATTGGAAGAACAATAGTGGGCATATAAAATATTCTGAGAAAGATAATGGAAACACTGGATTCTGATTGTTCTATTAAAAATGTAGCAATTCATCATTTAGCGTAATTAGTGGCTGATAACTAGGACTGTGTCTATAATACCCGTTTGAGGTTTTATTGTGTTTCAGTCAACATAAAGCATAGGTTAACAGTAATAGCTGTCTGTATTAAAATTTAGATACTGCCTGTTGAAAATGAATAGTAATTTGGTGATTATTCATATTTTTAAACATTCTGCATTACACTAATTTATTATGCAAAATTAAATTAGACTGCATGAAGCATATGGATTTTTTGCTTTTTTTATACTTATTTGTGGCAGTGATGAATGGCAGATAATTTATAACACTGAAGTTTAATAATTAAAATTACTTTTATTATTCTGTTTACTAGTTTCTTCTTTTTGCAGTCTCTTGTAATTTTGCCACATGATTAGCAGCAAATTTTGCACAGCAGCACCTTTTAATAGAACGCAGCATGGATAATTTTCCATGCAGATTCGATCTCCCTCTATATTCCACTAATCCCTTGATTGGTCCTGGGGAAAATAATCGGATCCCTGTTGTGTTCTTGATGCACTGAGCATTCGTAAAGATAACGAGATTCAGTACATCCAGAAACTGAGGATATGCATCTGCTCTTTGGCCTAGCTGGAAAGGGCCACACAAGGAGCCTGGTTGATCATTCACTGAAGCTTTGTCATGATTAGTACAGCTTCATTTGTAGACTGCATCTACTTGCAGTGGAAATATGGTGTTGTGGTGAGTTAACCTTGGCTGGCCACCAGGTGCCCACCAAGCTGCCCTCTCAATCCCCCTCCTCAGCAGGACAGGAGGAAAAAATAAGAAGAAAAATCTTGTTGGTTGAGACAAGGATAGGTAGATTGCTCACCGTTTACCACCACAGTGGTAAAACAGTCTTGACCTGGGGAAGGTTAATTTAATTTATTGCCAATTAATTACAAAGTAAGATAGTGAGAAATAAAAACAAAATAAAATAAAAAAAAAACTTTCTCCTTACCTTCCTTCTTCCCAGACTCAACTTCACTCTTGACTCTTCTGCCTCCTTCCCAAACTGAGTGGTGCAGAGGTATGGGGAATGGAGGTGTGGTCAGTTCATAATTCTTAGTCTCTTCTGCTCCTTCCTGCTCAGCTTGTTCCCCTGCTCCAATGTGGGTCCTTCCCACAGGCTGCAGTTCTCCAAGAACTGCTTCAGCTTGGGTCCTCTTCATGGGGTACAGTCCTTCAGGAGCGGACTGCTCCAGTGTGGGTCCTGCATCACATCCACCTCCTCCATCATGAGGTCATCCATGGGTTGTAGTGTGGATATCTGTTCTACCATAGTCCTCCATGGGCTGCAGAGGGACAACCTGCTTCACCTGCTTCATGGGCTGCAGGAAAACTTCTGCTCTGGCTCACGGATCACCTCCTCCCCCTCCTTCTTCTCTGGCTTTGGTTCCTGCAAGGCAGTTTCACTCATATACTCTCACTCGTCTCTCAAAGGTCTTCTGCAGCATTTTTTATCTTTCTTAAATATCACAGAGATACCACCAGTGTCAATGATTGGCTCAGATTTCCTAATAATACACCACAGTTCTAGGGAAGCTCTACCCAAGTTCAGATGGTTTACTACAGTTCAAGTTTGTTGTTATCAATAACTGACAATAGAAAACAAGGACTTGACTAGGCATCTCCCTTCTGCTTTGACTGTTGGATCAAACCAGATTATAGGGATTTATCTGCTCACCTGGGAATAGCTACAAACAGAAATCCACAGCAAGGTGCATACTCCTTGGTCTTGCTCTCAAACGAAACACCTGAACTGTTCCGTTTCTGTGATTCTCATGGAGATGAGCACAGACTTAAATTTAAACATATATTTCCTGATGCTTCTGAACTGGATTTTACAGAGTAGTAATTTCAGATCATATTGACCTAAAAATATGGAGTTCCTATGGATCAGAGTTTCATTTATCTTAAGGTTCCTTTTTACTCTGCAATCTACATGTGGAAATAGGAGAAGGGATTTAAATAACTTGTAAATTATATTTGTACATGTTTAAAGGTCTTTCACATCGCCAGCCTGATAGAAAGAGACCTTAGTGTAAACAAGATTCTGCTTTGCTGTGTTTTTCATGTTACATAGAAAAATAGCTACAGAGTAGGTTTTGAAAAGCTTTTAGGAATGAGTTCTTTCTGTTCTTGCTGATGGTAGAACTCCCATTGACATCAATAAAAAACAGATTAGGCCAAAGCAGAAGAGTTTTGAAAATGTCTTCTAAATGCTACAATATGCTATTTTGCATTTAATTACACAAATGAGTCCCTTAAAATTCTTAAATCTGGAATACTAGCTTCCCTTAGGGAAAAAGGAAAAACGCCTATTACATGCCTTCCATAGTCAGACTACAGCAGAAACACGGATCAAGTGAAGAATTAAAAACCAGTCATTGAGTTGTTAGGAAGGCAAAATTTTCATTGATGTCAGCATGCTTTTCTGCCTGAGGATAAGATGGACATCTATAGCCTGATTCAAGACCATTTTAAACCATTACAGACATTTCAGTAGTTGCAGCAGGTGTTAATGACACAAAGTCTGAATATAAACTTTATATATCTGATTCTTACCTCCAAGAATTACCTCAGTATTTTGGGTGGTATGAAGACTAAGCAATTTTGCTCCTGATTTTAAACATCAGCTAAACCTTACACATCTGTCTCCTGCCTCATGCCCACTCTAAGTGTATAATTAGGAGAAGATTTAATGTTTCTTTTGTGATGCAGAGACATGATCTCTTACTCCACAATCAGTCCCTTGTTGTCAATAATTCAAAGGAGTTCACTAAAGGATTGAAAGATTTAAGCACTACATTTTAAATACTGTTATCCTTGTGCCCCTTTGCTTCTCCATCCCTGGATCCTGTACTCATAGGGATCCCATTAGCCAGCATCTCCCCTGGCATCAGTATGGCAGTAAAACTTGAATTCTGTTGTGGGTAAACTCATATACCAGACACACGTTTTGATATATGATGCTATTTAATTGTCTTCTTCACCAAAATGAAAGCGTTCTGACATGAGTCCTCTTTCTGATCTGTCCATGCAATAAAAAGAATAATAACCCTAAGGAAAAGCTCTATCTGCCATTAAGCACTTCACTCTCAATGTTTCACTTCAGTCATCTGATACAATTATTGCTCTGAAACATCGAATCGAGCTATTTTAATTTTTATCTTCAAAAATTAGTAGTTTCCCCTTTCTAAGTGTTGCAAATGGTACAGACATAAAAAAAGATTGATGTATTACAGATCTACATGATTCTGCTAAAGATATTTTACATATATCTGCTTGTTAAATTAAAAGTAAATTGCACAGTGTTGAAATATAGGATTTTCTTTTACAGTATAATTAAACCCAGATATCAAATATTTGTAGGGAGGATATTAGAAACACAAGTAGAAATTGAAATGTGTACCATTCCCTATAAAGAAAAATGTCTTACCAAAATGTGCTTTGCAAACTATCAGCATTTTAAATAACTGCAAATAAAGTGGTCATTTTCTCTTCTGGAAGCTTAGGTATTGTCCTGACATATGGTAAAAATAAATGGAAAATTCCAACTGAAAAAACAACAAAAGAAAATTACAAATAACTTTATCTTTTCCAAAGAAAGGTGAAATAATAATATATTTTTGTACTGTGACATGGTTTTTGTGTATCAAGATGCTAAATCACAGTGATTAAAAAAATCGTTCAGGAAATTAAAAAAAAATATTACTGACTCTTTAAGTACACAAGCAATGTGTGGCAGTAATTTAAAATATAAATGTAGATGTACATATTATTTTTTTTCTGTATGTATTTCTCTTACATGGAGGAGTGTACCTAAAATCCGAAATTTAAAATGTCTTGTTACATATCCTCAAGAAAATCTTTCTTGGTTTAGAAAGACCTATGTCGGCTTCATTTAAATACTGTGAGAAAAAGCAGAATATGAAATGTGTACTTTGAGAAACATTGTTAACATCAGCATTTTACTTTTCTTACAAATAGCAGCTCTGTAATAGCAGTAATACTGTTTAGAAGTTGGAGGTTTTTTATGCGCAACTTTTTGTAATACTGAATTTTCATGAAAACTCTGACATTAGCAAGTAAAAGGAAGGTGACTTTGCATGCTCTTTCTTGCATAAACTAGAATATCAATTATCTCTACTCCACTTAGTTGTGGATTCACTGAGAGTGTACATTACATTAAGTTTTGTTCACAAGATTTGTTTCTTAATGCAACTCCTTCCTCCGACATCCAGGTTTTTAGTACATTAAAATAATATCAGCAGAAAGAAGAAAGTCCTGGTGTACTTTAGAAACAAAATACTGAATTTAGAATCTTCATGATTAGTCCCAATAAAACACATATATTATGTTGTTTTAAGACTTTCAAATATACATGAGAAAGGAGAAATCTCACACTATTTAGAGGTCTGCTGCACGGAATTTCTGGTGTTCTAAGTCACTGAGATAAACTCACCTAGTGCTACTACAATGAACCTATACTGAGGTGACCTGAAACATATGGGATATACAGAAAATATTGAAGATAATGAAAGAGAAATTCTTTGTCCAAAAATTAATAATGTACCTAATATTGGAGTAAATGGAAGCTCTGAGTGAAAATCTTAGCACAGAATATAGCCATACATCTTCCAGAGACACAGGTCAGCAGTATGCTGGGTGCCTGACAAACTGTACCCTGCAACGGCCACTCATTCTATGTATTTTTTAAAAAAAAACCAGTTCAGTTCGGCATGGAAACCCAAGTCTTCATCTCCTCTTAAATCATCTTTTTACCAGTTCAAAAATGAAGAGACTAAAAGTTTCTCTTAGGTAACAGCTGTGGACCCTTGTGGTTCAGCAAATGGCACAGTGCTGGTTGCTCACATAAGTACATGTCATTGTCTGGATGTACAGCTTGAACATATTGGGATTCTGGCTAAGAAATTCCTCAAAGAGTGGCACAGGTTGAATTTTGCCCACATACACAGACAAATATTTTCTGGCTTTTGATAGGAATTCAGGAAATTACATCCTGGTGTAATATACCACATGAGAACACTGATGCTTTATTCTGGGGTCATATTTTTGTCTTCTTTCTTTCAAAAAAAAAAAAAACCCCAAATAATTGGACAATCAAAATAAAACTTCCAAAATAAATCCTACCCTGTATTTGGAACTGAAATGACGTATATGTTCAGAGATTAAAAATCAAAGAATACATATTTGCTTTCAAATCAACATCAATAAGACTTCATAAAATATCTGGTAAAGCTACCAATACACGACCTTTTTCTTTTAAAGCTTGTTAGCTAACAGGTGCTAACATGAACGTTAGATATGTATAAGTCTTAACCTCTTCTAATAATACAATTTTTGCATTTGACAGTTATGTGTATTAAGCACAAAATCATAATCTAAGTGATTTTCCTTTTAAGGAGCAATGATGACTGTGAAATGGATGCCATTGGAAGAAACAGCAGCCCTTCACAAGGGAGCAGGATTTCTCAGGCTAGGCTGCCTTGATGTTCTGATATCTCATTCATATCCTAAAATGTTGAATTATTTCCATCATCAGTTTATTTTTGTGCATCTCATGAAAATACCCACAGGTATTTATCAGATTAATACCTGTTAATACATCTGTCCCTGAATTTTTTAAATAGCAATGATTTTTTTTTTTTTTTTTTGGCAGAGAATCTCAGTACTTAAAACTACACAGATTCAGCATTGGCTTCTTTAAGTTTCTTTTTTCATGATATTAAATTATCAGGTGCTGGAGCGGAATCTCCGGCATATGTCAAGTATTAATAAGGAAAAAGCACCTTAAACAGAAGATCTCTGTTGGGAACTACTTAGAATGCACACTTATGAATATAAGCTTATTGATATGTTAACACACTGCTCTTAATTAGAATATGAATGCATTAGGAACTTGGCAAATAGGGTACATAGCTATTATACACTACTTTGATAAGAGTCTGAAAACAATTTAAGCAATGATTTTATCATAAAATGACATAAATTAGGGTATAAAACATACAAATATTAATAAATAATAGAGCATTTGGATTATATATGGGAGTGATAATACTGAGATCGGAGAGATGGCTTAAGATACCTTTCTCATATTAGTTACCATAAGGCCACATGCACAATACATATTTTTGTGTGAGAGATGAGTAACTTTCTGTTGAAATATACATTGTTTTGTCATTAGATAGTCCCAGAAGACCCATAAGGAAAAGGAATGTTTTTTCCTCCTTCTGAAAAGAAACACTAGGAAAAGAAAAAAGGGGCAAACTGAAATGTAAATTATGATATCTTAGTAGAGGAAAATGAGAATTACACAACAGCAGTTTTCAATCAGCGCAAAACTCGAATTCTATTTCTGTTCACTCTATTCCTTTGGGCTTAATTTTAAAAATCTTGGTAGAGAATCACATTTTAAACAGTATATTGAGATATATTTTTTTCAGATACACAGTACTGAAGATTTCCCAAAATGCGCAGCATAACGTAGGGAAATAAAAGCAGAGAAAGATAAGTACAAGAATTGTCTGAGGGAATAATAGCATGCCATATGAGCATTTTAGCTCTGCAGTAGCCTGAAGATGGACTATAGAGTACAGTAGGTATTCCTGTACATACAGCAGCATGAGACAGCTAGCCATTCATTACATGTGTGGCGTATTCAATCTTCACTCTGAAGAGGGTTGTTCTTTATGTCCTACACATGGTTATTTGTTACCTTTAAAATAGCTGAACTTGCATGTGAGATGGTATATCAGCATTAAACCCGGAAACCTCCCCTTATTTCGTAGCATGAGGAAAACATTTCTTGCTAAGAAAAGTAGACTGTCCTGTTCTGGAGCAATAATCGCTATTGAAGAGGAAATAAACATAGTGGAGGTTGTTGCTTCCCGATGGCTGGATGTCTCCAATGGATTCCTAAAATGGCATTTTCTGCTATTGTCTGATTTATCTGGGAGGTTCTGTGGTAAATTATAATATGAGATATTTAAGGAAAGAATCTTAAGGAATACCAAGAAATTATTTGTGTTCATTGGTCTCACAAATCAAGTGTAGAATTGCTCATGTTGTTTAAGTGCCTCAGCACCTCCAGAGCAAATATCCAGGCCCAACTGTACAATTCAGGCTGAATGTATTAGGTGTCTAGGCTCATTTTGTCAATAAACAGAGCTACACAATCAACAGCATGTACATGAAAAGTTAGGGACTACCTAAAGAGAAAAAGGACATAATCATGGCAAAAGAATAAATATTACTTTCTTCTTCTACCTGGAACTTTGCTGTATAATTCTGGACTGTATATTAAGGCACCACTGCTCATTTAATTCTCAGACTCCTGAGGTTTCTGTTGTTTTTCCTTTCCTGAATGTAGCATGTAACTGAGCAGTGATCATTCTTTAGAGACTGACAGTTAGAGGTAGGTTGATCACAAAGTGAGAAACCTAAATTCCCAAACTGTTTTACCTGAGTTTACAGTTTTTTGCACCCTCCTAAAAGGTGGTAAACATATTAGCCAAGGCAGAGTTGTGCAAATAATATAGATAAAATATGATCACACACTTTGATAAGACTTAAATAAAAATTAGGGAGGACAGGTAGTGACTGTGTTTACACTGAAAATATTAGTACCTTCTTTTCTACCAAAACTAAGCTCTTGTGAACTCAAGGGAAAAAGAAAGGCATGAGGACAGCCAAAGAATAAACACCTAAACAGGCATTCAGAGAGAAGACTAGAGAGGTTTATGACTAATTTTTTTCCAAGGACAGTCTAATAGACAAGTACTACATTGCACAAGTCATCTTTCAAAAATCTGTGTGTTTGCTTGTACAAGTATTTGCCAGAAAAAGGTGAACACTATGATAACTGTATAGATCACCAGATTCTTAGACACAGAAGACTTTTGGCAGTCACATACTGCCATACTGATTTAGACACAATTCAGAAGACTGCGTTGCATACATTAAGCAAATAATTGCCAAACAGTAGTAAATATATTCTTTCATATACCTTATACTTCAGCTATGAAGATGAGCAGCTCTATTATTATCATCAACCCTCCCCAAATAAGAATATAATGATACCAGATGATAACAGCTATTTCTGAAAACTCCAAAGGAAACATAATAATTTTCACTTGCTCACATACTTACCTGAAATCAGATAACCTGAAATCAGTGGAGTTGCTGGATAACATCAGAACAGACCAAGAATTTCTCATTCAAGCTAGAGGAGGCTAATGGATTCCCTTTCTGGAATATATTCTCTCCACTTGAAGGGACCAAGAAGCAACATGGCCTAGATAACTAATCATGTGTTAGCTTCTGTCTGCCTTGGTTTCCTAAGGAAGGCAGTTTTGTGTAATCCTGCTCTGTGGAAGGCTTTGTCTGCCTATCAGTTCTCTCCTAGTAACATTTGGGGATGCAGAGACAGCAACATCCTACAGGAAGCCAACAAAGCATGTTGCCTGGGAATTCCACCCATTGTTTGGTCCTCCAAGCACCAGGTGCTACATGTTCTGCTTCTCTCACACACCAGGCAGGAGGATTCAGTCAACACTAATTAGCTCATGCAGGTTGGCTGGCCAGTTGAAGTCTGTATTTCCAAACAAAGCATCCCATGACTGACTGCACAGAGAGCAGGATTTCTAAATTGTTAGAAAAAGAAAAAGAAAAAGAAAAAGAAAAAGAAAAAGAAAAAGAAAAAGAAAAAGAAAGAAAAAGAAGAACTGGGAGAAGCACAGTGAGGGTGCTTGTTGTATTTACACAATTTTGGGGTTTGTTATGTCAGTTATAGATTATGTGATGATAGGGAGGAACAAAGCATATTGCTGCTTTACTGCAAACAAAAAGCCAAAGAAAATATGTGCATGTTTACAGAAGTATGTAACTGTTTTCATGATCATGATGGGTGCTAGATATGCACTCCTCTATCTAGGGTGATCACTAAAATGTTCATCAGTAGCAGCTTTGCAGAATGACTTGCCTGCAGGTCCCAGCCTTGACTCCAAGAGTGAGGGGTTACTTCACTAAACATCCCTCTGCGGAAAATGCCCCAAAAGCCTGGTTCACATACAGTGCCAAAGGAAGGATATGTCCAATTAAGGCTGCGTCACGCTTCAGAGAGTGTAGGGGTTCAAAATTATGCCAGACACTTTTTCAGCTCTAGAGTGGCGCAGAAAGAGTGGAGCCTAAGGTTACCTCTTCCTGCTGTCTTCTGACTTGGATGCAAATTTTGTGCTGTGCATACTACAAAACTTCACCCCCTGTTCTAAGATTTATCAAAACTGTTTATTTGCAAGTTGGAGTCAGGGCTATGATTTAAATTATTCAATTACAATAGTGATACTCAGGCTTATGTAAAATATTGGGTGCTGAGTTGTTTCTTTTAGAATTAGCACAAAAGCATCCTACAGCAGCATGTGGATATGGTTAAAGTACCTTGCAGGGAGGCATCATGTCTCCGCAGGATCTCACTTTTGAACAAAATGAAGGGAAATTGTGCTGTTCAGAGCCCCTCCTCTCTCATTCCCCCACAACAGAGGGAGTGATACCAGAAAGGACAGGAGAGACCAAGTCTAGAAAACAGACAGATGGGTATCAGCCTGACATAAGGCCTGGAATATGCAAGTATTGTTCAGGCAGTCCCAGAGGATTTACAAAGGCACATTTTTTGACATTGAGGAAGTTACAGTGAGCTCAGTGACTTATTTTTAATCTTCATTGCATACATTCCTCTGCCTATGTTGTATTCATATTGTAATTTGAACCAGATAACAGCCTTTGGTAAGACAAAGGAAAAAAAAAAAAATCCAAAACAGGGAACAGGGATGAGAGGATTTTGATCACACTGAATATGTAGCCTCCTATGTGATACAAGTTTATGTGCGGATGTTGATATGAAGAGAAGCAAATCAGGAAGATCAAAATGGTTACAGAGAGGCTGACTTTAACTCTCTAATAAAATAAAACATCATTGGCTGTTGAAGAAAAATGGAAGCTTATCCAAACCATATGAACACATGAGCAAGACAAATAGCATATGGAAAAATCAAATAAAAGTAGACAAAGCTTTCAGAAATTATTCTCTGGTCAAATAGTAAACAAATACATTACAGTTTGTTGTAAGTTTTCAGACTGATAGAAAAGAGATTGGTGAGATCCAGACTGGAAAAACACATCAAACTTGCAGCCCAAAGGATATGTAACATCCGTAAATTTCCAACCTGAGAGAAATAGTTGGAAATATTAATGTAACTCTTCAGGTTCTGCTTCCAAGTCCAAAATCCTTTCATTAGCAAAGTATTTATGAGGTGCTTCAAATATTTTTTTTCATGAAAATATTTCTGCATTTAACTCCAAGTGTATTTAAAACATATTTCTGGTGTGAAATAAAAGAACCAACATTATTTTCTGTTACCCCATATTAACTTCCCAACCTTGTTGTAGATTTGTCCCAATATCTTCACAGGGCCTAGTAAAGAATATGTGGGTTTTTTGTGCGATCTCATTTCTGTATATTTCTAAGATTTGTGTGTATTAATATAGCAATATGTACGTTGAACAAAAACCTCTCTCTATAAAGCCCAGTTCCTTTTTTTATAGAAATGTTTCTTAACTTGAATCTCAAATTACAGATATATAATCAACTAGGTTCTGATTGCATTAACTAAGATGTAAATCCAATGCAACTCCACTGAAGTCAGTGGAAATAAACTAAGATAATATTGGTTATTAGGCAGGCTGAAGCACAAGCTATTAATACTGCTTAAACTTTTGTGCACTCCACATACATCAAGATAACATGAGGCCTGTTGTGTTTCCTCCTCCTTCCTCCTCTCCTTTTTGTCACTGTGCAGAGAGCAGCAAAATCTGTATGTTCCTTTCAGATGTCACTCCATATTAAGGGCCAGGTCATGCCATCAATTTTTAAACACAACTACCCACTGAGATCAATGCAGAGTGCTACTTAAAACTTGACAGTAGGGTGTGACCCTATAATACCAAGAAATATCTCTTTACTTGACTAAAAGCCTGATTCTAGTCACAACAGCAGTCTACCAGCATCAATGCATTTGTAGCATTGCAGTGCTGATATGCTGTATCCTACTGTCTTTCTAAACAAGGTCATTGCTTTTCCTGTTCCAGCTATCTAAACTTCATTCCAGTTCCTATTATTCATAAAAAAACCAACTGCAGCAACACCACAGTTCTAACATTGGGTAAAGAATTACTGAGCGTGTAGGGCCAGACCAATAAATGCATTACACACATAGGTATCCTTGTGCTGTACAAATTTTATTGGTCTCTATAGGACAAACAAGGTAGAGGGTATCTTGCATCCTGTGATTTAATCAAAGCTACAGGCCCCTATCCTAAACAGTTTCATGTGCATCTTTAGCCACACAGTAAAAAGTCTAACTAGGTCCAATAGGGGTATTCAGCACTTGGAGCATGAAGTAGATGGGTAAGTTCTTTGCAGAACCAAAGTCACACCATTTTTTTTCAAAGTTTGACTCTATTCTTTGCAGCTGTCATGCATCCTGCATAAACACAGATAGCTTATTAATGATAATAGTCTCCCTCATAATGAAGCATAAGTGATTTCAGGTGAGGTGAATATTAGGGAGAAAAACCTGGTAAAATGCTGTAGGTGCAACTGTAGCTAGATCGTTACAGATAAACCAGGCAAATCAATCATGCCAGCAACTGCATTCATTCTCTGCATTTTGCAGTCAAAAGCATTAATGTATCTAATACCTGTTCCACTTTTCTGCCTTGTCCTCAAGCATTTTCACATACAGATCATACTGTATGCAGGTAAAATATGTTTTGATTCATTTTCCTGGTACACACATGTCATTGCCTTTCCATGAAAGAACAGATTAAAAACATTTGCTCAGATAATGCTTTAACATGGAGGGAAAGAGCAAGGAAACATATCCCTGGCATGTACTGAAATTTCTAATGCCTATAGTTTAGAAGTACCCTTACAAGTGTGACATTTTCAAAAAAGGTTTAAAACCAGCTTTTCCAAGGTGCCTAAAGATTGCATTAAGCACAAGATGTGATTTTCAAAGGGCAGAAACAGATGACATGTAACTTCCAGGTTCCTTTCAAAGTAAGACTGAGTTATTAAATGGTAAAGTCACCTCTAAAATGTGATTTAGGCTGTTAAATCAGGTAATGGTTTTTGAAAAATTTACCTGCCATTGATAGAAGGATAGGGTTCTATGTGAAAGAGGAGATTTTTTTGACACCATTTCATGAGTTCCAGCACTTTTTGACATAAGAAGACTTGGTCAGTGTACTATCATTTTAAGGGAATAAATAATACTTTTTGAATCCTCTTGGGACCTTCCTCTTACACCAAAAAATAAGTGAAATTCCCTAGAGGTTAGGAACTTCTCTACAGTAAGTGAGTGCAAATCCTATCCTGTGAAACACGGGATTAGGAATTTGGAGTTTACATTATTGTTTTAAGTGTGGAGGATTTTTACATGTCTTCGTTATGATGCAAAGGGGATTTTTACAATCAGTACATGTGGGACATGCATTTCATAAAAACTAAATTCCTCCTGTAGCTAACCTCCAAACCTGGTATACTATTGCTTTTTAAAAACTGAAGTACTGTTTTTGGTAGAAAATAATTTCTTCTGTATCAAGTCTAAAATCTTTCTGTTCCAAGTAGCTCAGATTTGCTCTGTCAAAATCCCTTCCTCCTGTGATAACACTGAAACAAAGAACCACATTCCCATTGTGAAAAGGATTATGGACAATCACAGGAAAATATGTGTTCCAATGACCTTAAGCATTTTCATTAAGCCAAGTTAAAACTGCTTCACCTCTCACCTTTGACCTATGAGGTGATCCTTCATAATAACAAATACTTAAAATAAAAATTGGGTTGTTGGTTTTAGTTTTTATTGTGTATACAAGACAGTTGTTGTTGTTCAACCCCAGTCAGCAACTAGGATGACGTAGCCACTCCCTCACTCCCCCCAGTTGGGATCGGGGAGAGAATTGACAGAGTAAAAGTGAGGAAAAACTCATGGGTGGAGATAAAGACAGACTAATAGGTAGAGCAAAACCCATGCGCACAAGCAAAGCAAACCAAGGAATTTGTTCACTGCTTCCCATGGACAGGCAGGTGTTCAGCTATCTCCAGGAAAACAGGGCTCCCTTATACGTAATGGTTACTTGGGAAGACAAATGTCATCACTCCGAACATGTGCCCCCACCTCCTTCCATCTTCTTCCCTCAGCTTTCTGTACTGAGCATGATGTTACATGGCATAGGATAGTGCATTGGTTAGTTGGGGTCAACTGTCCCACCTGTGTCTCCTCCCAACTTTTTGTACACTATTGACACTCTTTCCCACCCCAAATCCAAAACACAGCACCATACCAGCTGCTAGGAACAACAGTAAAAGTTTATGCCATGTGTCCTGGTTTCAGCTAGGGCGGAGTTGATTTTCTTCCTAGTAGCTGCTGTGTGATTTAGTATGAGAACAGTGTTAATAATACCTATTGGTTTTGTTGTTGCTAAGTAATGCTTATATTAAGTCAAGGACTTTTTCAGCTTCCCATACAAGCTGAGAGGGAGCATAGACTGGACAAGCTGGCAAAAGGAATATTCCATACCATAGACAT
This sequence comes from Calidris pugnax, assembly GCF_001431845.1. Lineage (NCBI taxonomy): Eukaryota > Metazoa > Chordata > Aves > Charadriiformes > Scolopacidae > Calidris > Calidris pugnax. The sequence continues at coordinate 16,037,821 of NW_015094507.1, forward strand.
CATGCTCACTATATAAATAGACATTGGCTGGGGGGCAGGAATCCATGACTGCTGCTTGAGATGGGCTGGTCAATTGATCATCGGGTCGTGAGCAATTGAATTACATCATTCATTTTATATATTCTCTTACCATTATTATTATTATTATTATTATTATTATTATTTCTCTTCCGTTGCTATTGTATTGAAATGTCTGTTTTCTCAATTCACGAGTTTTTTTCTTTTTCTCCCTATTTACCAGGGTGGAAGGAGTGAGTGAGTGAATGGCTGCATGGACCTAGTTGCCAGCTAGGATTAAACCACAACACTATGGATGACAGTATTTTCTGAAGCCAGCTGGTTGAGGGGAAAAATATTTATTTTATTGTCATAGACAGAGTTTGGATCTCCCTGATTTCCCTACAGGGCTCCCTTATACGTAATGGTTACTTGGGAAGACAAATGTCATCACTCCGAACATGTGCCCCCACCTCCTTCCATCTTCTTCCCTCAGCTTTCTGTACTGAGCATGATGTTACATGGCATAGGATAGTGCATTGGTTAGTTGGGGTCAACTGTCCCACCTGTGTCTCCTCCCAACTTTTTGTACACTATTGACACTCTTTCCCACCCCAAATCCAAAACACAGCACCATACCAGCTGCTAGGAACAACAGTAAAAGTTTATGCCATGTGTCCTGGTTTCAGCTAGGGCGGAGTTGATTTTCTTCCTAGTAGCTGCTGTGTGATTTAGTATGAGAACAGTGTTAATAATACCTATTGGTTTTGTTGTTGCTAAGTAATGCTTATATTAAGTCAAGGACTTTTTCAGCTTCCCATACAAGCTGAGAGGGAGCATAGACTGGACAAGCTGGCAAAAGGAATATTCCATACCATAGACATCATGCTCACTATATAAATAGACATTGGCTGGGGGGCAGGAATCCATGACTGCTGCTTGAGATGGGCTGGTCAATTGATCATCGGGTCGTGAGCAATTGAATTACATCATTCATTTTATATATTCTCTTACCATTATTATTATTATTATTATTATTATTATTTCTCTTCCGTTGCTATTGTATTGAAATGTCTGTTTTCTCAATTCACGAGTTTTTTTCTTTTTCTCCCTATTTACCAGGGTGGAAGGAGTGAGTGAGTGAATGGCTGCATGGACCTAGTTGCCAGCTAGGATTAAACCACAACACTATGGATGACAGTATTTTCTGAAGCCAGCTGGTTGAGGGGAAAAATATTTATTTTATTGTCATAGACAGAGTTTGGATCTCCCTGATTTCCCTGGATGCAAAATAAATGTTTTCACAAAGTACCACAAGTGTTGCTACCCTTGATGTGACATAAATTGAGGCATATACATAGGAATAGTTGGAGAATTCATTCAGCCTCTGCGGCATATTTTGGATGTTCCATTTATAACCCTGAAAATGACAAACATACCAACACAAGGATATAAATAAGACTATAGTAGAAGCTTATGGAAGACACTATGCCAGCCAGCTTTCTGTACAAGACTGTATCAGCTTTACTTTCCACTTTGTAGCAGAACTCCAGTTTGTAAAATGTAAGGGAGATTATATCTTCTCTATTGCCTGTGACACTACTAAATACTTCCATCAGTTACTGTTAATGCATTGAAAGTTACTTAAATTACATATCAAGGTCAGAGCTCCATAGTACCACCTCGTACACGCCACAATTGCATAGTTTGGCTTTTTAAAGCTGCAAATGCTGCAGGACCCAGACACCCATAATTTACTGTGACATGGAATTAGATGAGGTGCAATCTGACACCATGAAAATACCGACTTGTGATACAGCACTCTGGCTTCTGAGGCCACACAAATATGCAACAAGGGAGCTGTCTGTAGAATTAAGCCTAAAACAGATCATTTGCATAGTAAAGGCACTTCAAAGGAAGACCAAAACATTCTTTCATTTTATTGTTATTTGTGATATTGAACAGCATCCGTCTATTTGTAAATGTATTCATCTACGGTTTTGTCACTGAAAGCGTGTGATCTCAGCTGAATTCTCTGTTTTAACCATAATTCCACATTAAAATTTTCCTTTATTCCCCTGGCAGCAGAACTGATGTATGGTGGCAGCTACTGTCAAAAGTTTGTAAGTGTAAACATACAAACGCTATGAGGGAAGGAAACTATGGGGACTTTCTTTTCCACTTTTAAAGGCAGTTGCTACAGAAAAGCCAGACATCTGGAGCATCAGTAGCAAGAAGTAACCCAAAGGTGGCTGAACTGGTGTAGGTCAACGTAGATACTGAGTCTGTGCATTAGTAGAGATTAAATGTATCCTGTTACCAGGCTTCTAACAGTCAGGGTTATGCTGAATAAACACCAACAGCTAAATTTTGTGTAAAATAGTAATCTTGTGAAATTATATCAGCAGGGTAGATATTTGGACTATTCTGTGGCTGCTTGGTTTAGCTGGGATCTTCTCTGACATTATTTCAGTCAGAGGGAATGTTTTAATGCTGATGATGATGATTATAAGTGGACCAGCAGATAAAAACATTTAATGATAATAGAATTCTAGTTTTCAGTAGAAGCATGTAACTTTGATTACCCTCTCTTGATCTTGCTTACAACAGGGATAGCATAGCACAGAAAAAACCCAAACCTTCCCATGCTGAGAAATGCAGGTATTTGAAGGCTGAATTTTTTTTCTTTTATAAAAAGAACATCCTTGAATTCTTGGCTTGTTAAAGCACTGAGGAAAGACTCCACTTTTCTGGAAAGAAAAATAGGGCACTGATGTTCTTGGTTCTCTCTGAACTTTGTGAAGAAGAATCTTACAAAGATGTTACCAGAGGTCTTTTTATCTCATCATTGCTTTTTCCTAGGATGTGAATTAAATAATTATCTCAGCTTCTGGACCATATAATGATGTCACCTGCCACGTTTATTCTCTCTGGATGCAATGCATTTGGAGAATGTCTGAAATGTGCACAGCAGAGAAGAGGAAATTATATCTGTACATTTAAAATTGCTGCCGCTGGACTTAAAATCGTTCAAGTGCTTGCACAGACAAAAGAAAACTGTTGTCAGAAAGATTCACTTATTTGTGAATTAGACTTGATGGAAGCAAGTCTCCCCAAAATGCCTTTAGCTATCAAAGCTATCACTTAATCCATCTTTAGAACTAATGAGAAACTAATGTTAGAAAGATAAGCAGCATCTTTAGTCTGACTGGGATTTTACAGTAGTGGCTATCATGAGCACCACTGCCAGAAATGGGTGAAAGAAACTCAACTCAGTAGAAGTACCTATAATGCATTAAAATGTAGCATTAATATGTACTTTTGAGAAATCAGAAACTTCATAGACTTCGGAAGAGCACTCACACACACGCAAAACCCCTTTGAAACTATCGAGTCTACTCATATGAGCAATTACTCAAAGGTGACTAAAGGATCGTGTCATTGCCCTTTGGGACCAGCTTTCATGAAAGGCCTACTGAGTATTTCAATAACATTAACATGTACAGTGTGTGAAAACCTTTGAATATGAGGTTACTTCAATTGCCCAGAGGTTTTTAAGCTTACACATGCTGCATAGTTAGACATTCCCCTGTGCTTCTTGCCTCTTCTTATCTTCTACTCCTTTTTCCTGCCATATGCCACTAATGTAATCAGAGGCCATAGGGCAACTCACTCCCAGGCTCAGATATTGGAAAATATAGTAAATGATCAAAGCTCAGGGTCAGTGTGAGCACCTGGTTGGCTTTGATCACCATCATTAGTTATGACAAGCAGGAATCCCCCTTGTCCTCTCAGAAAAGTGTTCATGCTGGTGGTGTATTTATTTTGGTCTCATACTGAGTATAAAAGTAGACTTGTGATTAAAACCTGCAGCATTCCACTGAAAAGCAAAACTACCTTAAAATGATGAGGATGGAGTGCATGTACTGTAAAAATAATAAATATAGTATAATGCTTTTAGTCCACAATGTCCTTGTCAAAAAAAACTGTCCAGAACAAATGTGTAGCTGTCTGATAGAAGGATAAAATGCAAGAGCTTTAAACAGAAAGAAAACAGACAACTCACAGTTTGTTTTTTCAATCCTGTTGACCTGTCATAGTTCTTTTTGTGGTTAGAAACATCTTTTCACATTCCTTTATATCTCCTTTTCATAAGCGTAAAAGTAAAGCAATACTCTATTACAGACTCATTTTTCAAATGGTGAATTTCTCGTGAGTTTTCACCTGTGGTGCAGTGGCTCATTCCCTGCAGACTGAGTATTTCATTTTCTTCCAAACATATTTTGAAATTCTGGTTATTCTGTGTGTTTTATATGTGAGTGTCTGCATTAGTCCAGATTCTAAGCTTTTTTGTTTTAATGTAGTCTTATATCAATTATTTCTGTAGATGAATTATTACCACATGAGGAAAGTAGAAATCATTGAGCAGTTTTACTTTTTTTGCCATTTAATTTTAATTTGCTCTTTCTTGTTCTGTGGTATCAAAACAATTGGGACAGAAGTGCCTTGTAGTTTTTAACATTTCACTTCCTTATTTGAATTTTCTTCCTTTGATTGTAATTCTTTTTCCTCTCTCTAATGTTTTATGCTCCAAATTCGATCGTATGCAATTGCATGAATATAACAAACGGCGTGGAAATCAGGAATAGTAGATAATAAGAGGAAAAATCACAACAAGCCTAGGTGGTAAATGATCCATGAACAATAAAAAAAAACTGGACTGTTCCAGTCTACTGATCTTCTATCAGTTGTCTGATATTCTGTGGAATACTTACATGATTCTAGAAACCCCCTAAATAGATGTTCTGAATTACCTTTTGCAAGAATCTTCCTCTCTCTCCCTCCCTCCTGCCTTCTCTCTCTGCCTTTATACACACACACACACAAGTATTTGTAATAGTAGAAAAAAACTAGCCTCCAGACTTTATATTTCCAAAGCAGCTACTCTTGGTAGTTAGACACAATGTCTTTCTTTGTACTCCAAAGTACAATTTCAAATATTGGGGACTGTTCACCAGTGTGTTAGTTTTGTTAAGGGTTTATCACATCTATGAACAATGACGTTTAACTGCAATTCCTGACAACAGACTTAAAAGCCCACACAACTTTTGGCCACCTCTGAAAGTCAGTTTGAAACTTAGGATTCTAAACATTCTCTAGTCACCTTCACATTATACTAAACAAAACTATCTTGCTGAGAAGTAGCAAGGGCAGGCCAGTGCAAACAGTCTGCTCAACCCGCTTTCACACAGTCCATTTTTTCTTTGGAGTTTAATTCTGCTAGGATTGTGTTGAGAAGCTTGATGTTTCTCTTCATACTCTATTTTGATACAGTACTTAGAAACATTGTTTGAGTTTCTTCTAGTGATAAGCAGTTATCCTTACCTCTTTATCTTCCTATGGTAAGTTACAAGCATCTATTCCCTTCTTGCTAACTCATTTTCCCTAAATCTTTCAAGAAACATGATTTCCAGTTTGAAAACTCAGCAGTTCTGCTTTTGTCTATCAGTTGACTCCTGGAAAAAAAAAAGACAGAGGAGTATCTCAGTCAGAAAAAAAATCACAAAAGAACCTTATTTTCCACTGAGGAATCTCTTACATATAAACTTTGTGAGATAACACATACTTGTTTGAACTGAATAGAGTTTTATGTTAAACACATCAAATTTTTATATATTCTGGATTTCTGAGAGATAATTTGAATGATGCTATTTCCAATTTAGCTATTCATGTATTGCAGTATGAATCATGACAGAAAGTACCAGGCAGTAAATATGTTTGAATTTAGGACCATTTATAATAACTTAGAGAGATATTAGTGGGCTTTATATATTATCTTAAGCACTAAGAGGGCTAAAGATACTTATTTCTCTATAAATTACAGCTTTCTCTTGCAATAACTTTCATCTACAATATACAACTTATTTTAATTCCTCAGAAACTTGCTTTCCTGTCATAGTGTTTAAATCACCACGTTTCTTGGAGGTGCTTTGATAGTTCTTATTTGTACCATAGTGCCACCACATACAGTGTAGACATTGCACAAACACATGACCCTAGGTGAACACAGCCTAAATGGAAAAGGCACATTAAATATCAATCGGGAAACAGACGTGATTTGCTCACAAACCCTCTGCAATGAGAAGGTCGAGCTGAAACCAGAATCCAGCTCAGATGGCCCCTACATCATTGCATTTAGTGTTGAGTCCCACCATCTACCAGATTGAGCTGCACTGTAGACATTGGCAAAGTTAGTCATGTATTTGGGAACACTGTAGATGGCCTGAATTTGTTAAAAGACTTTTCCCAATGCCTGTCTAGATTTTTAATAGGCGTGCATAGTATAAACTAGTGTTCCTTCTTCTCATAAATGACCATGCCTTTGCCAAACTGCTCTGAAACAGAGCTGGAGATAAAATGTCTGTTTTTCACAAGCTGATCTGCTGCTATTTTTAAGCCACGCTTCCTTTTTCATTCTGTGTTGGATGAGATATCATTTAGTTGCAACGACATGAGCCTAATGCCACAGACATATGGATGTTTAGGGCAGCATGTTATTGACAAATTCTCTAGACTGATGATTTATTATGTACATCAATGGACAACACTCGTTCTGTCTACGAAGCCTGTTTTCTCAACTCTGCTCATCTGGGGAAGACATACTGTGCACAAATGGATACATGGTTTGTTTTATCCAATTGAGCCTTCTACAGAGCCATGCATTTCATTCTGATTTATGTGTTTTAACCCCTTCAGTCTGTTCTTTGACCTGCAGGTATGCCATTCCAAACTGAATTGCACTTAAATACATAAGTGGTCCTCAGGGAGAAGGGGAATACTAGGGAGAAGAACTATTCCTTAAACACTATATTGTTGTGAGATTGAAAATGTTGCTTGAAAATGACATGTTGAGCCTTGTTGGTAGCACTTCTAACGCAGATGAACATTTGTGACTTTAGAGGGGCTGAACATGTGACTGCACATCAAGCGGCTCACCTGAACTTGCCCTGCTGATGCTACTAAAGTCAGATCTGCTGAATTCATTAGGATCAGATCCCAGTCTGTTAGAAATGTAAAGGCTCATAAGGCTATATAGCACTGGCATGCTCAATAGTGTTTTCCACGAAGACTATTACTTATAATCATCCTGAAAATTTCAGGTTCATCAGAGGCTTTCCATCTTGAATTCCCAGAAAACAAAACACACTGTCATTGCCTGAAGAGAATGAGCGAATATTGTGATAGCAGCTGAAACAGATGTACTGTACAGGTGCTCTAGCTAAAAGTGAAATGCTTCATTCACTTTTTATAAGGTATTTATTTTTTGAACTATCAACATTTTCTTTCCTTTCTTCCATAGCTATTTCTTTCTATGTTTCAGTGGAAAAGTGTGAGATCTTTTGAGTGACATGAGATCAGATGCAGAAAGTCCTCAGGGATACTTCTTGTGAAGTCTTCTGAAATCATTTGCTGGCAAGTACAAGAGATATCTCACTACATAAGCAGGAGTGAAGTTACCCTCACTGCAAGCACAATTTAGCACAGTGAATGTTCTACCTTGACAGCTGTCATTATGAATAATTAAATAATATAATTACAGATTTCTCAGGTTGCACTGCACAGCACTGTTTACAGTACTTTTAGGCAAGTCCATAGCATGGTCTTGCCTGGATTTTTTATGTATGGTCTTGCCCAATCTGACATCCACATGATTCTTCATACACAAAGCAGGCTTTTTTTTTTTTTTTTCAGTTTTGACTTTGTGCACATTTTCAGATCTGAAGATAAAAACTTCGGCTTCAGCTAGAACCTACTTACTTGGAACTGGGACATGAGGCAAATCCACTGGTGCATTGCAAAGCTCCCAGCCTTCCCTAGGATTCCTCCTGGGACACATCCTGGGATGACTCCCACAAGCAGCACAGGGAAAATGAGAGAATGTTGCTGTATCTTAACGCAAAGAGTAAAGGAATGCCTTTCCAGAAATATATGGGAAAGTACAGGAAACAGTGAGGTCACAGCACAGCTTATATCTGCAAATCAGGAACATGATTAAAATCTTAAGGTTCAGGGTTTCTTTATTCTGATTACAGAAAAATTATTAGTAATTCCAAAACCAGAGGATTATTTTTTTAAGTCATCTTTACAAGGCATCTTTACAAGGCAATTGCAAAGGTGTTACTTTTAGATTTTTGAGGATTTTTTCATGACTAATGTATTTTCTGCCCTGTCTATAACATTACTAATCTATGGAATGAAAACAAGTGCCTCATCAGAATACAAAATATTCACTTCAAAGTGTTTTAGCACTAGAAGTTCCTATATTTTAAAAACTTTTTATCTCCATTCTTATTTCTGCAATAGTGGATCATGTGAAAAGTATAATTTTCACTGGCAGTTCAAAGCTCTCACCTTGAACTGAAATAGTTTTCCATTCAGCTGCACAAAGGAGGCTTGAATTTAGTTACAAATTCAGACATCAATGTCCAATCTGTGATTTACCTCAGGCACTCTCTGATGGCGGGATTTGTGCTATGTAACTTTGGAAAGTTGGATATCCAAGACTACCATCAGTTCTGCGTATCTGAGCTAGTTGTTACATTGGGATTCACCATGTTCTATAACTGGTGAAATGAGTTAAAATTTAGTGTGTTTTTTTCCAATACGTTGACTGTATGCAGAACTCATAGCTTTGTCTAGTTGCTGACTTTTAGACTACTTAAAATAAATGAAACGTGCCCAGCCCTAAAAAGCCATCTCTGGGACTTTGCAAGGGAATAGGATAAAGATCTGATTACAGGTCCAGGACCCAGAGATTATCATGACAATATCTTTCTGCTATTTTTGTGACAACTATTGTATGAAAGTTATGAAGTGACAGAAATAGAGGTCATTCTGTCAGAATCTTAAAATGTGCAAGCTGAAGGCCCTATTTGTCCTTCTTTTTAGCTGTCATTTTAGAACCAGCTCACTTTACAGTGCATTTCTCTTTTTATGAGAAGGTGTCAGCTGCAAAAGGTGGTCTTAGATAGATACCAGTGCTTGTGCTTAAGAGGATATTACAGAAATACATACAAATGAACACACATATGTGTGCATATATGTGCATGTTTATATATGAAATGAACACACAGATGGAAATATGAGTTACAAAATAGTATAAAGGTTGAAGTTTTCACCTATATTTCAATATATAGTTATCCATAATGAGTTTATAAACTTCTGATGTAGTCAGTGGTTTGAACGAAACCTTTGATTTCCACAAAGGCAGGAGACAAAAAACACATGATAACTGAATAATGAATGAGTTATGGGTGTTGTTCTTCCACAATAAAAATTATGTTCAATATCTTGCTCAAATCTATTATGCCTTCCACATGTAAAAATAATGAACTATTTACAAAATCATTTTCCCTTTTTTAAGTTGGTTATAGCTGCACAACACAACATAAAGGAGGTTTTATCGTACATCAGAAGTCTGAATTCAAACTGAAATGCACTTTAAAAAACTTAATGATATATAATATATTGATTGTTGTTTTTCAGAGAATAAGTTTATTGTTTTTCACTAATTTTTTCACAATTTCATAGTAAATTAATGTTTTTTTTAATCTTTGTAAATTCAAAAAATTCTGAGCAGTTTTATAATTTTTTTTCTTTTTTTTTTTTTTTTTTTAACATTCTGACTGTATTTGATCATTCGTCTTCCCAGATTTCACCTGAAAATTTGGGGTGACTGAAAAATTGACCCTGCAAAAGCTGATCAGTGCTTTCTGGTTGGTTCTGTATTAATAGGATGTTCTGCTTCCTAAGAAAATATTTATAAAGACACAGTGATTTGCATGCATTGATATATCATATTTTTTCTGAGAGGCATGCCTAATGTGTATAATTTTTGCATTTAAAGGCATAAAATTTTGAAAAGGACTAATTATATCCTGCATTATCTCTTGATGACAGAGTATCAACAATCTATTTTAAGTGACAAGCAATTTGTAGAAGAAGCTTTGCCACTTCTAAATGTCAGTTAAAAATAAAATCAATCTTTTTTAGATTATGGATTTCAGGAAGGCATGAAGGATTGGTACTAAAACCTACTGAAAGAATAACCATGCATTTGAAGCTATGCAAAAACTAAATTTGAAAACGTTCAGGTACAGTGAGTTCTATTAAAAGCTCAGTAAATGTTACTTCAAAATGGCACTGCAGCATGTCCTTTTTGAGGCAGTGGACAATAGCAGACCCTGCCAATCCATGGAGTATTGGATATTGAATTTTTAATGATGCTCACTGTATTATTCTGTTCTTATTATCCACTCAGCAGCTATAATATTGGTAGAGACCTTGATATCTCAGCACATTCTTTTTTTTCTACTCAACACTTCCTACGTTAGAAGTTTTCTGTCCCAGAGTACTTTATCTAACATTAGATCAAATATTTTCACTTATCAACCACATCAGTACGCAAACATGGCCAACAACAAATATACATTTTGTATTTAATTTTTGTCTATTTATCTCAGACTAATAAATGCTTTGGAAATTATGTGGGTTTATTCATAATAACAGCATAAACACTCCATGTTTTTGTTTTGGACACCTAGCATTTAAGATGACTGCAGATGCTAATATTTGGACAACTGAACTGCTCCCTTAGTTTTCTTAGAAAAACCTAACATCTGGCAATAAACTATAATGCACAAAACAAATTCTAACAAATTAGTTTTGAATATTTCTAATACTTGATGACTTATCCTGATTTATTTACCTATGCAGATATTGAATGTAACTAGAAATATGATCCGTAATATTTCTAAAATACCATAAAGCTGTGAGTGAAATGTACATTTTTGTAATAGAGACACGTGCCATTTTGGGATGAATAATTAATTATAGGATAAACTTTCATCACATCCTTCATAATGAGTCTGATTACATTTGCCTCTGTGGTGTGTACAACTGCCTTTATGACGTCCAGAAAGTACACATCGGGACACCTAAAGTTTAAAGGCAATTGCAAACCAAACATCCCTTCCTCATGGTTTTAAATATGTATTAAAAGAAACACTGTCTAGTGAATAAGGAGGTGCAAACAAAGTCTAAAGAATATTTTCTAAAAGTCCCCAAACAGTGAGAAGACATGGTTCTAATCCTAGATAATCACAACTCATAGCAGTGTGAATCTGGGGACCTTAAAATCTGGATTTTCTCCATCTTGTGTCATTACAAACTTAGAGCTTTCTGATAGCTTTGTCATATTTCATTATCATAAAAAACCCAACAAAAACCTTTAGAAATCAGTAGCAAATAATTTGAGTGTTTGGCCTGATTTGAATGCCATATTCTCCCTTTTGCGGATCTGCTACATAGGTAACATCATGCAGCAAATCTCTAATCCAGTCACAGACTTGTACTGTAAAGCATCTAATTCAGGCCTCTGCCATTACTTCTTGTCATTGCTGTCTTGATTGGGTTTTCCTCCCACATACACATTCTCCCCTTCCAATTCAAACTCTGGACATTTTGGTGTCTTTTTTTAAAATTAATTATCCGTCCTTGAGATTCCACCAGTAATTCACCTTCATTCATCACATGAACTGGAAGTGGCTTCTTCTAATTTTTCAGTTCTGCCTCTTTTTCCTTCCTTCCTTCTGACTCTTATTACACTACTAACAATTTCTCAATTATTTCAGTCCTATACCTATATTCCACAATCATTGTATTTTCTTCTAAGCAGTTTTTTTCCGGTTAGGAAAATTTCCTTAATTAATGTAGTCAATTCTTTCTCCTCTGCATATCCTTATTAGAGTAATTTTTTTCTTTACTTGCAAGATATTAACCACTTAAAACTCACTTAAAGGTAACTTCAGTAGTCATCAAGCAGCTAACCATTTGGCCCCAGGATTCTATTTTAATAACAATTTTAATTTTCCTTTGAGTTTCCCTTCCTTCAATCATGCAGCGATTTTATCTTGACAAGCAAGGTCTTTAATTTGACACACTTAGCAACTGGTGTGATACAGGCCCACTGTAGATTGAGGTCGCTCCTCAGTATAAAAGAACAAACATAACCAAAAAAAAAAAAAAAAAGGCTCCTTAGTCATTTAGTTTCAAGCATCCATTAAGAATAAGGTATGTCAGAAAACACAGTGATTGATAATGTAATTAGAACCTGAAAAATAACACTATTTATTTCAGTGAAATGAATATTTTTGTCCCATATTCATGTGAAGTTAAAATATCCCCTGTTCTGAATCTTAAAATACGATGATAAAATAAAGCACCCAGTGATTAAAAAAAAAAAAAAGGAAAAAAGTTAAAGTAACGAGTTCATAATTCGAACAGCAATAAAGTTGAGCAACTTCACTCAGTTTAAATCAAGAAACTGGCTAAAGAAATATAAATAAATGTAATGTTTGCCTTCATAAGCTTTTATTGCTGAAACAAGATTCAAACTAAAATTATAAGCAATAACTTTAATGAAGAATGAGTGTGAATTTACTATCATCTGTTAACTTTACCTGTATATCTAATACAGATTCTTTTTTTCTGTATTATTCACTTGTGCTCAATTAAGATTGGTCTCTAAGATACCAGGAAGGATGAACTATTTTCTAAAGGTGACTTTCTTCATTGGCTAGAGATAGAGGGGGGTCTACATGGTGAACTTAAAATAGACATGTAATTTTTATATAACCAATGGTAGAGACAAAATCTCGCCCATAAGTAATTAGAGCATCAGAATATTTTTTTTTTCATTTATTCCTAATACATTATGAAAAATTGCAAATATCATTTATTTTCCTCACAATTAAATATTATGTAGTAGGTCATATGTTCTAACATGATATCGCAGTGTTCTATTTACTTTGCTTCTTAGCAGTAACAGTAGGAAATACTATCATCATTTTTTTTAGGATAGGGGAGAACAGAATTTTATACATAAATGGTAAGTACAGATACTCAGCTGCTGTTAGGGCTAGCCTTTTATTATGAATATACCAATATACAAGCACTAGCCAATTCTTTATACCTATGGTATTTAAGCATTGCTGATATTTTGAAATAATCAGTCTCTGCCAATTTTCATAGCATTCATTTCAATTTTCACTATACACTCATACACTGGTCAAACACTGGAAAAGGTTTCCCAGAAAGGCTGTGGAGTCTCCATCTATATATCCAGATGGCTTTCTGCAGCATTTAAATCTGAAGACAAATTTCTGTAAGGTAAATAAGATGTTAGGTCGCCTGAGCTGAAAGTATACACAGGCAAACAAGCTTTTGTCTGAGAATATTTAGAATATACTGCACTGAGTATATGCACTGAGAACACTGAGAATATATTGCACTGAAGATATGTATTGGGGTGAGGAGAAGGGCAGAGGTGTTGGGTTTATTGGGGTTTTTAATTGATTTTGCTTCCCTTATGGATGAAGCCTTTTGACTTTTAAAAAACCTCACCAATTTGCACACAATTATTCCTGTCATCTCGTGTTAGGTTTGAAATGTGATGCACGTATACATATACACACCTGGTTATTTGGTTCTCATTTAGTATATGCAGAATTTGAACTGAAAAAGGCTTAATCTTATGTATTTCACACTCTATATAGAAATCTTAATTCATCCCATCTCATCTCCAAGGAAATGAGCAGTAAAGATAAAAAGCACAGTGCTTATCGTGGTCTAACTTCCGGGATATTTGTTACAGACACTTTCTTATTAGTATTATTTGTATCTTAACTAAATAGACTAGGTATTAGTTTTCCCAACTGTCCATAAAGTGTTAATTAAAGGAACTTTTCAGGTTACGCATTCTAAATGAAGGCATTGGTTTTACCTTCATAATAATGAAGGGATGAAAATTTTTCTCTCCCATGATCCAGGGAGAAAACTCAGTTGAAACATTTTTAAAGGCAGTGTGGGGTTGGTTTTGACAGTTTCTAATACGTGTTTTAAAGCTGATGAATTTTAGTAGCTGGGAAAATAAATATGCGATTAAAAAAAAAAGTTATTTTATATATTTTGGTTATCTTTAAAGACAGCAATGAGGCAACTGCGTTTCTATCCAACCACTTAAAATTATGAACAGAGTCTTATTTTATGTACTGAGAAGCATAAAGAGTAGAAGTTGTGATCGTAACGCTAGACGTACAATACTGAAGTTTCTTTTAAAAATCTTGGATGTTTTTCCCTCTGTTTCATTGTTTCTATATATTGTTACATTTGCATTTTTGGTGGGCTTACAGCAAAGGCAAGGATTGTTAATAATCAGGGAAAATGTTTGAGGACATGAAACTTATTCCTACCACTATTTGCAAAGTCAGCACAATTCTATTTCAGTTTGTTCCAACTGTAAACTGAAGGTAATTATAAGGACCCTAAATAAGAGTATAAAAACAACAGATGATGAACAGTCTACCATGGTCTGAAGAAAATTGCTCTGAAGATTTATTACACTTATAACATTTATTGTTAACAGTTATCACCTTATTTGTAGACTAAATCTGTCTGTTTCCTCTTCCAGGATTAGGACTCATCTTTGCCTTCTACACATCTACCTTTACAGACTGTCTTCTCAGTATTTCCTTGCTGCCCATGAACTTACTTTCAAGCCTTGTCTTTTATCAAATCAATGTCCTAAAATAAGGTGAAAGTAAAACAAACAAACAAAAAAACCACATTTTTTATTGCAGTAACAGTTTCCCAAACCTAGATCCTGGCAAAAGGTAATAAAACACTTAAATTAATAAAACACTTTAAAAAAACCTTAACACAGAGTTATTGTGTATCCATTATGCATAAGACACATTGATTTTGTGCTGTCACATTTTATTTAAAGAAAACCTCCACACAATTTTAGCGTGTAATGCTTATGTCACCTCCCCCCCCGAAACTATTAAAAAATGTAATATGAAGTGCTTTACTTCTCCTTTCCCAAGAAACCGTAAAGTCATGCAATTAGAATGTAATTGTCCTAAGGTGAGGGTCTTGCAAGCAGATCTGAATTATGTCATCAAGTCTCCACAGGCAGAGAACACTTAGGAAAACGATGGCTGGAATATATTGTAGGCTTTAATAAGAGGGACAAGTTTTTCAGGAACTCTACCATGTAATTACCCAAAGCAGGAGGTGATATCATGCATGTCAAATATGAAAATTATGATCTCAGAAGAGGCAGAAAGGTGTTTACATAGAAGAAAACAAGAGGTAGGTAGATCTAAAGATATCAGGTATGTTTCATGTGTTGTCACAGCTGTCTTAAAATATACATGAAGCACAAGTATAACATATTATACAGCAGGGGTGGATCAGAATATTTGTAAATCAACATAACTTTGCCTAACTGAATTTTATTTTGGAGTTGTGATTGCAAATAAAGAAATGTTGATCTCAAACATGGTAGGTCACAGCTAATATGTTGCACTTTTTTTGACCATATTTGAAGTGAATTGGGTAAATGCTATGGAGGTATTCACAAGAGTTTAAAACATTTTAAACATTTTCTTGGAACTTCATAGGGAAAAAGATAAAGAAATCATACTTAATTTACTCTGTGCCTTTAGATGAGAACTAGGGTAAAGGGAAAAGGTTTCTATGATTCTTCTCTAATTTTAAAGTATAATAAGATTTTAAGTGGAATGTCTCATTGGTTCTAAAATACATCATGTGGAGCATTGAAGTACCTATAAGATTTAAAGTCTAAACTGTTGATAACGTTATAGAAACACTTTAGCATCAATTACTCCTGTTTATAGGGGGCTTGTTTTATAGTCTCAGATGTGTGAACAGAGAGGTGAAAGCACAGAGAGAAGCAAAAAGAATGGCACCTCTGGCTGGTATTTGTAAACAAACACCCCATAGCTTGGAGGAAAAAGAAAGAAAGAAAAAGAAAATGGAAGCATGAGAAATATAGTCCTAGATCTTCTAAGATTATGCTATAATTGGGACAGAAATGAAAACCATTTTTAGTTTAATTTAACCAAAATATGTTCACTTGCTCCGAATTAACCCTTCTGTATTCATTCATGCTTATTTGTCTCTGCTGTAGCTGTGTCAAAAAGGTTTGCCAAGGAAAAGGAGACTTTACAAGATAAGCAGGTGAGTCATTTGGACTTTTAAGCTATTAAAATGATAAAGAATGTTTTTATGCATTATCCAAATCTGTTGACTCTGTAAACAGCTGAAAACTTTGAGAGAATGTGTTTTCCACTGTGATTTCTAGTATATTGAATTGTACTTGCTTTGAAAAATCACAGGACAAAAGAATAGAAAGTTCTTATTTTTATCCTTCAGGGAATGAAAATAAGGGAGATGAGTGAAAGATTTCAAATCCTTTATTAACTGCTCTGAGGTAATTATATAGCACAGCTCCTTTGCCCATGGTCCTGCAAGCACTAGAATTTTCTGACAACAAGCCCAAACTATGTTTTCCAAGTCATTTATACTGTTTCTTTTTTATTTCTTCCTTTCATATGAAACTAAAGATAGGTTATACTAGAGATAGACTTCTACTCTTAATTAATAAGAGTAAATGGAAAATGTTGTTCAGCACTTCTTTGCTTTCTGTTTCCCATTTTAAGTCTCTTTTCCCCCATTTCCTTAGTTACATGGAGAGTGGAGAGCAAATTTAGCTATTCATATTAAAGTTCCTTTTTTACCTTAGTTTCCTCTCATTAGTCCCATTTTCTGTGTTGTTTGCTAAGGAAACAAGAACTTAACAAAAGCTCTGTTTCAGGTCATTCTCAGTACGTTAAGGAGCCAGATATAATGAAAACCAAGTAAACAAGAAAGTGATACAGACAAAAGATACACTTCTCATTTCCAGTGAATGAAAAAGTATGGTTGCCTGAACTGCAGAAACCTCTATGGTTAATGAATATGTCTCACAATTTGTCAGGTATTTATAAGTAGCAGCAAAAACCTTTTCTAGTGTAATGTAACTGGAATGCACCTACTTTGTTTAATTAAAAAACTATGAAGAATAAATGCTGTTTAATAAATGCTGAATATCAAGGTAGTTTGATTTCTTAAGGGAAAGGAAGAAGGCAGATTTTATTATCTTCTAGTACATTAAAATCTCCTATTTTGTGTTAATGTTATTCCATGACGTTTCAGAGTCTTTTCTTCAGTCAGAGTATCTTTTTTTAGATACGAACCTACACATTAAAAAAAGAGAAAGCAAATGAAAGTTAGAATCTGAAAACAAAAGTTTAAGAAAAGTGTAAGGACTAATATTACAGTGCAGATGAAGCAGTAATTCTAAGCATGATACCATTGCCAAAACAGAAAATGCTGCTTTTGAATTTAGAAACCTTATTTGAGATAAGGGGGAAAAGTGTGACTGGAGAAAAACTATATTTTGTCCCTGCATTTACAACAAGGTTCCAATTGGATCGAAAATTTCTAATAAGGGCAACAAGTACTAAACGACTGCAGTGAAGCAACGTGTGGCCTTTGGAGAGACACAGACTCAACTGTGTTCTCCAGCCTGCTTATCTTCAAGCTGCAACAGATTTTAGCAGGGGAGTTATAGATCCCCTTTATGTAAAAATATCTTGAATAAGGAGACATTCTGCAATCACTGGCAAATCATTAAGGGATGTAAAAGCTCTGGAAGGAAATATAATCTATAGCAATAGATAAAACAAATTGGTGCCCATCATTTGGCCCTGTGGGCAAGGGCCAGCATATTACGTGTTTGTTTGGCAAACAACTCTGAGGCTTCTTGGTTCCAGGTTTCTCCTCTGAATACCTTACAAATTGTAATAAGTGGAGGCATGGGTCAACATTAGTTTTCAAATGTATTTTAAATTACACATGATCACTAAGCCATTGGCTTTTGTGCTCATTAAATAAATTTGTTGAGGAATATGAGCTGGGTAGTAATTAATCTTCATATTTTGAACAAAATAAGTGAGTTCACAGAATCTTTTGTTTTTTAATCTGCAATTCCCCTAAAAACAACAGGAGTTCATTAAAGTGGATGATTAACGTGTTCTATTCCAGTGAGTATGTGTATATTACCTTATACACCCTCTCTCTCTCACACACACTCATAACCGTGTACTAGTTATATATAACCACATACAATCATTATGTAAAACACAGATTTAGAGTATATGACTAATTTGCAGAACAGAAAGATGAGACTACTTTTCCTTTCCAAGTTCATCATTGCAAAATGCTTGTTTGTTTCATTAGGATATATCTCCATGGGAAGAAAGCTGAAAAAAGAATCCTTCAAATGCTTTTTGTAACTTAATCTCTCAGGATTAGGTGTTCATAGAATAGGATTTGCAGATTTTCTCTTGGTTAAACTCACTACATTCTCATCGAAATCAATTCTGTTGCCATCATTAATTTCAAGGGAAACCGAGAGATTAGTCTCAAGGACTTTCAAAACTCCAAATCCTGAAGTCAGGATTCAATTTTTATTCAAGTTCCCACTCATCTGACTTTTGCTACATTAATAAATATCCCAGCAAATTCCTACCTTTGGAAGCAGGAAAAGTTTAAGTGGTTTTTACTGAAGACCCTAAATTTTGCACCTGAGGCAGGTTGAAAGCATTTTCATCAACATCTGAACTATCTCAGAGTAGAAAAGAGGTAGTTTCATTTAACACATGTATTGAATATTCTTTAAAAAAATCTCTTAAGAGAGTGTGACTGTTGAAGCAATGGACATATATGCCAAAGAGCCGTGTGATCTCTATGCCACAACCTGCTCCCCTGATCGCTTTGGCAAGAGCCTCCTGAAGTTTTTGCTCGTGTTCTACCTTAGGACATGCAGTCATCTCTTTCACTGGCCCCATACGACAGCCAGTGCACGTTTTGCATGAGGGAGAAAACCTTTCTTCTAAACCCATGTAGTAATTTCCTCTAACATTTCAAGCACTCCTTTGATCCTGTGACATACAATTACTTGCCTTTCCCACACAATGGTTCCTTACCTGCTGGAGCTCATCCAATGTGCCGTGACTTTCCCAGATGTAAGTGTAAATCTTTCACACTGTTAACATTCACTCCTACAGCAACACTTTTCTACCTCAGTATCCCTTTGAATGCTAATTAGGCTGTCACCATTCTGATTTCAGATGTTAAACTAGAAACGATTTATTAGACTCTCTTTTCAGTCACATAAAGACATATCTATTTTTTCATATAATTTCAATTTATCAATAATCCAAATCAACAACAATTATGATTTCTTGACAGATTTTGTCCAGTTTGATCCACTATATAATTCATAGAATCATAGAATGGTTTATGTTGGAAGGGACCTTAAAGATCATCTAGGTCCAACCCCCCTGCCATGGGCAGGGACACCTTCCACTAAATGCAGTGATGCTTATTTTGAAGATTTTGAGCATTTTAATTCTGAGTCAGGAAAAATGATTTTATTTGCTATTGATTCTTTAAGATTCATTAAATACTTAGAAAATATAGAATATGTAAAATAAGACACAAAGCTTCTGCTTTGTATTGGCACTTTAGCAAAGATTCTTAAGTTCAGCATCTTAATATGATGCTACAACCTGTGCAGGGACTTAGGCAGTTTCAGGGGGAAAGTGAGTATATCTAAACTCTCAGTGAACCTATGGGGAAATTCCTCTTGCTCCCCTGAAAAAAACTCCACTACAGAGGAACGTTTGGGCTCAAACAAACATGTTCCTTGTGCTTCAAGTCGCACTTTGTAAAATAAAACACAGCAATTTACATATCTTTGGAACAAGACGATCCATTACTAGACACAAATTATTAGCATTTGAAAGTCTTATGAAGGACTTGAGTTTCAAGCATATCTCAGATTTTATTTTTCAAGAAAATTAATACTAATAATTAAAAAATAGCCTGAAAGGTCATGCACTGGATTGAAGAGAAAACTACAAATATATGACTTTTCACCACATATAACCAATCTGTAGAAAAGAATAGCACTTACTTAAAAAAAAGTACTCTTTCCTACATCAATTAACAAATTTATTCCACATTTAGCAGAAGTTTTTTGGTGTGTTACATCAGTAGAGAACAACTTTTTAGTCATTTGAAAACCCAGTTATAATCTCTCAAGCCTTAATTGTAGGTGAACTTCTTGAGCAGAAGCAGAGTCTGAGGTTTAACATGTGTGTCAAAATCTCAGGAATTCTGAAGTTCTCTTTTCTGCCATTTATATGTTGTGTGACTGTGGATGCTATGCTTTAACTTTCTGTAATTCAGTTCCCCCCACACACAGACATGATAAATGCAATGCCCTCTGGATGGAAGTATTCAGCATCATTATAACATCCCTTCATTTGAGTTTGACAGGTTTTTAATAAGCAGCATTGTGAATGCTAAATCACATAGTCCTAGCTGCATTCAGGTAGGGATGAGGTAAAAAAAAAAATATTTGAAACTTTTGTAACTACGAAAAAAGGATTTTTAACTTTTGAAACTCTAGAATATGCCTATTTCAGGTTAAAAAAAAAAAAAAAAAAAAAAAAAAAAAAAAAAAATGAATTAATTTCTTCACTTTGTAGAAGGGGTGGAAGAGATGGGTAAAAATAGAAAATGCACCATCTCCTCCGTTCACAGAATAGCCCAGGTTGCTACTAGAAATAGAGCTGATAAAAAAAAAAAAAAAAAAAAAGAAGAAAAAAAGAAAAAGTATGTTAACTCCTCTAATTAACTCTATAGAAAAGATGATAGTAATTGTATATGAACCCAATTTTCTTTGCAGTGCTACTTTAGCATCTCTCTCTACCAGACAGATGTTTATCACCTTTTTCTCGTAAATTTAGTCAATTAATATGTTTATATCATTCTGGATTTTGAAGCATACCTAAGTCTGTGTGTCCCAATACTGTTAGATCAAATACAATAAAAAGAGGGGGAGTTTCAGGGATGGGGGATAACTGCTGTTGTATAAACTTGTACCTGTGCAAAGTTTGTACTTTCTGTTTCAAGCCTGAAACAAGTCTGGTGCAGTCCTTTGTTCTACCCATCACTTGTTCTAAAGAAAAGATAGTTACCTGTTCCTGCAAATTTCTTCTCTACTATAAGCAGGGGCAGAAGGGAAAGAAAGTAAAAGTCATGTTAGTGCTCACTGCTACAAGAGTATAAATCCTAAGTAAAACTATACTGAACCTGTGAACATTTAAATCACTTAAACATGTGTGGAGTTTCATTGATGTCGATGGTATTATTCCTCTGCTGAATTTAAGCACATGCTTAAAGGATTTGCTTGGCTGGGGCCTGTGAGCAGAAGCTGACCTTGTATTTTCTTCAGGTTAAGTGTGCACAGACATACGCAAGAAGTGTGTAATGTAAACCAGTGCACCTCATAAAGGCTTGCAATGGTACAGAGAAACACAGTTGCATCGACCTTCTGTCCCTTGGATGTATCTTTCAATCGTCTCCTTTGATGTTTTGAGAACCTTAACATTTTAAGGGAAATTACTTCTCACTAGATTGCCATTTCCATAGTCAGAAGTTTAAAGTGTCAAGCTTTTGCAAAAACTTATCAAGACTAAGATAGATTTAACTTACACACTTTAATGTATCCTCTTAATTGTTAGTGTTTCTGAAAGACACAATTATGTTTCTTTGATGCCATTTAATAAAATTAAACAAATCAATCAGTAACTTTCTCCTTCAATTTTATACTAGCTTTTTGAAAGAAAGACTGCTTGTGTCTGCTCTATTGTGTCCAGGGAAAATGGAGAGAGTGTATATTTCTTTCAGAATATATAACCTAAGATCATAAACTGTCTATCTACAAAGAGCAGAAATATTTTATTAACAACCTTTCTGGATACTGTCTGAAAATTAAATGTTCCCCACATGAATGGGAGTATAGCTGATGTGAATCACTAAAACATAAACATACTGATGATATTTTGGTTCATATGCACGTTACAAGGCTCCTTGCTAAAGACATAACTCTGAGCTGTGAGGCTGCCAAGCAAGAAACAGTGGCAGAGGGAGTTGAAAAAGGTAACTTCATATTAAGGTGTGGGGAAAGAGGTAAACATTTTCCACATCTCCTTTAATAGAAGAGACATCAAACTACATTTTTTTGATTAGCAAGTTCCTCCTTTCACTGCAGATCTTTTCAGTGTTCTACTTTACAGCTAAACTCCCTGAGACCTGATGTGGGATTTAGTAAGCTTTAGATAACATAATCTCCATCTAATGGGAATTTCTGAAGCCAGTCACTAAGTGTATGAATTATTATAAGAGAAGAAAATCAAATTTAATATCAAAGAACTAACTTTAGAAGTTCAAGCAGCGGACAATATTCATTTTCCATTGACAGAATTGTTTAATAAGAATCTATCAGCAGTACAGGAAACACTAGGTACTCCGGCAATAAGTGAATCATGATGGCTTATTTCCTTTTAATTCTATGATCCCAGCTGGAACAAGGTGTGATTGGAGAATGGTTTAATTGTTCATAGACATCTGTCTTTGGATTCAATTGAAAAATAATATCCTGGGCATAAAATGGCCTACAGAATTTTTGACATTTTTATATCTTTCACAATCAAGGCATTGTCAGAAAGTCAGGTAGTGGAGCTCTGAAAAACTTATGGATATATTTAAAGTAGAAGAGAATAAAACCCTGGTAATATATCAATATACACAGCTGGAAAGCAGATGTTCAATTGAGTGCACTCAGTACTCAGAGAAAGCTATTAAAGCTGTTACTTACTCAAATGAGAAATTCCTATAATTTATTGTTCTCGCATTTTTGATTTCCCCCTTTCCCTTTGTGTTAAGCAGACTATAGGAATTTTATTTTTCATATTGTTGAAGTCAATTACCCTAAAAGTCTGACTTAGTGCAGTATACTACATGATTGCTAAAGAATGCCCAAGGCTACTGCCAATCAAATTAGCCAGTGACTTATGAGTTGTTTACTGTTCTGTGAAATGAAGTGATAAATGTGTGTCAGCCAGTAAAATGTGACATTTGGTATTGGATATACCCCCTTGAAATAGTTTTTGCATCAGCTTTATTCATTTCTTACCAGACTGGCACATATTTTTAACCAAGTTCTGACTATCAAAGGAGACATATAATATTAAGCTTTATAAGGTATTGGTAATCAGGCAGCTCAAGCCTTGAAAGGCCTTGTGTGGTCCAGTAACTGAAGTGGCATGTCACTGAGCAGTCACATTTTCCATCTGTCTGATAAACAGTGGGAAAAAAAAATATTTTCTTTTTATTGAATATTCTCCTTCCTTTGATTCAAAGCAAAAATTTTGAGGGGAAACCTCTAGTTCAAATCATTCATGAAATGGTGATCCAGAATGAGGAAAGGATTTTTTTTTTTTATTTTTACCCCTTTTAGGTTTTCTTTTTTAACTAAGTTTGAAATTAAAATCAGAATGGGATATCATCACTTGATGTAATATATTAAGAATAAGCTTATATTGCGTGATTTCCTAGACAATGACTTCCTAAAATACTCCTCTGAGGTCACACTGGAGTGAAACTCTAGCCTTCTGGAACTGTGAAAGCTTAATTAGTAGTTTGTGAAAGAAAATCAGAGCACTGGAAATCCAGACCAAATAAGAGCATTTATATAGCTCCTCCAGAGGGAGATGGCTTGCCATTCCCACCAAATGTTTTATTAAAAATTAGATTTAAATGCTGCAAAATTCCTTTTCCCATGACACAGAAGAGAGCTCACCTTTTGGCCTGCTCATAATAGCCAAGCACTTCTGTAAAAAGTATGTTAGAAATGCAAAAAAGGAAAACTTACTGGTAACTTTGGCTTATTCTCAATATTTAAATTCTTGCTATAGTTCCACAGAAAACCTTTCCCAAACACAATGACAATCTGACAATGCCTGGCTTCAAAGTTTTATTGTCCATGATGGATGACCACGCTTTACTTCTGCCATATTATTTTCTGTTTTGGAATATTTGTTACAATAGATAGGGCGCTTTTTACATGCATTTACTATTTGAAAAGCAAAATTAAAACCACAAAGTCCTTTAAAATTTTAAATATTAAAGCAACGTCAAATAATAATTGACCTATAGATACAACTCCCAGCAATTTTCACATGGTTTTACTGAGTATTTAAATAGAAGAATGGAAATCAATCATATTCTTGGGCCCAAATCAGCTCTTACATATTTGGTTGCTCATTCGATATTTCATCATTGAATTCAACAGGAGTATTAAATTAGACCTTTTCTATTACATTGAAGGTATTTTAATACTGAAGGCACTGCTGTACTCTATACTAGCATTTTCTTCATGAAGAAACTGACCAGTATATTCAGATCCTAACAAATCTTTTAGGAAAAACATTTTTGTCCAACTTTTTGAAGATTGATTGTTAGGTTGACATAACAAATACATTCAAATTAATATCTTCTTTAAAAGGATTAATTCCATTATTAAAGGGCTGCGATGTGATATGGTAAGAATTTTTTCTTGTGTTATCTAAAGAAAAACAGATGTGCAAGTAAGAAGTAGATGAGATACCTGGGGAGTTGATTCAGGTTTCATTTTTTGTTGCTCATACATATTTAATGCCATTTCTTTCCATAGTCTGATATCATTGTTTTAAAATCTGCAAAGACACTCTTAAAAGGACATTTATAGTCAATGCCACAACTGTGGCACTGATCTATTTCATTTATGTTTTGTTTTTTTCTCAGATCCCTTGGAGTGCAGATCAACTTGGTTTAAGACTCCTTAT
This sequence comes from Calidris pugnax, assembly GCF_001431845.1. Lineage (NCBI taxonomy): Eukaryota > Metazoa > Chordata > Aves > Charadriiformes > Scolopacidae > Calidris > Calidris pugnax. Next base: position 16,062,525 of record NW_015094507.1, read on the forward strand.
TCTAAATGCATGTGAATTATTCAAGTTCACAAATATCTTACATTTATGAAAGTAAAACCAAGTAAGCTGAGAGATGGTCGGGGTGAAATCATTAACATATAATTTTCCCTATTGCTCTGTCTATCTCTTAATTTAATCTTTCAGTCCTACCCTTTTGCATGTAGTATGTCATCTAGTCCTCACAGGAAAATACCTGAGTAAGGAAATCTACTGGAGACCCAGCTAAGTCTTTAAGAGCAGCCTCCTCAGCTCTTAAGATGTGGGGGTCCTCATCATGGTGCAAGTGAGAGCGGGCAAGTCTTTTGCTACTCTTACCATAATCACTAAGCTCACATGGAAATGTAAGAGCAACTATGTTGTCTTTTCCAAGATTTTCCTTTCTTTGCACCTCAGGGGAAATCTTGAATGAGCAACAGCAGCCAGCTTCTAGTTTCTTTTCAGACCTGTCCAACAATTCAAAGGAGCCAAACCCAGCAGGAGGAATCTGTTCCAATACATTTAGTTTTTTCTGAGTGGAAACAATAAAAATAAATAATGATCATCATGGAATATAATGTACCAAAAATATTATTCACACTAACTAGAAAATTTTTATCAGCTTTTACAACTCTTGCTTTAAAAAAAATATTGCTTAGCTCCCTCTGTCCTTTTTGAAAATACACTTATCTGAATATGTTAGGGACTGCATTTTCAATCTTTTCCAGGTGGATCTAGGCATACATGCTTTCTCAGTCCTCTAATAATCTGTGACCTTTCCTTTTCCTGATTCCAAAGCTAGATTTTCTAAGCCACTTAACCTGGAAAAATAAAATCCTATACTGGGCTGCCTCTACCGGGCCAAAGCATTATAACTACAATATAGTTCTGTATTTTTTCAGTCCTACACCTTGTAAAAGATGTGAAAAACATGTTTACATCACTGTCTTTACATCATTTCACAAACGCCGTTTTGACTTTTCTCATTTCCCCTTCAGGCTCGTAAGTCTGAAAATCTCCTCCAAGTTATCCATCATTCTTTCTCTTCTGGTCTAGTCTTGCTTTTAGGTACAGTATGGGTCTTTCTGCCAAAGGAGTATGCAGTGTGTTGTCAGGTGTCTGGCCAAAGGTGCTCATTGACCCAGATTCCAAAGAAATGGCAATGCAGCATCTCAGACGTGTGGTTGTCATGTCAGTAAATGGAAGAAAACCTAAAGCATTTGGTTTCCGTTTTTCACATCCTTTTTATAGGAGGAAAGTTTGAAGGCTTTCTTCTTATAGCGAACTCTGATACTTTCTGTGTGTGAATTAAAAAGAGATTGGGAAATTGCATAGCAAATAGTCATAGAACCAGACAATGCAAGTATGTCTGTGCATTGCAAGTGTCTGGAGACAGACAGGCACAAGACTGCAATTAGAGGATTTAATTCAATGACAAAAGTTTAACCCCATCGATTACATCTTGACCAAGCAGTAAATCAGAGACCTGGCTGAGGAGTGCAATGGCTCCACATATAGAATTTATTCTAAAAAAACGTAAGGCTAAGAAAGGAGGGGCTGGTAGCACTCCAGGCTTTCCCTCCCTAGGAAAAAAGGGTCGTCATGCAGCCAGCACAAACAGCTTCACCCGGCATGCAAAAGCATTCCTTGGCCAACCAATTTAGAGAAAGCCACTGAAATCAATAGTTAAACTCCTATTGCTTTCAGAAGGGCAGGATTATACCTAGTGTGGCTGAAACTAGGGAACACAAGTGACTGCCTGCAGCAAGAGCATGTGAGCTGGTAGAGTTGACAACAAAAGCAGCAGAGAAACATTCCCATTCCAAAGGACACAGCAGAACATCCATTTTTCCAGTTTCATGACCACTCACATTTGGCTGAGCTGTACTGCTGTGCTTCATATTTTGACGTATTTTGACATACTCTAAGAAATATGCGTAAGTGAAACACCCAGGCACTCCAGCCAAATCCAGCTTTAGCAGCTCAGCTCACTGCTCGCTTTTCAGCAAGTTCCTCACACCAACTGCAGACAGCAGAGCAGAGATTCAGCACTCTGGGGAACATTTGTTGTGACGTCGCCTTGCTGTTGTAGGCTGCACTCTCAACAAACATCACAGTGAGCTATTTTCAAATGTAATCAGATATTATTCTTCCTTTGGGTTTTCAGTGTGAGTTTTGGTGCCTCTTAAAAAATTCACTTTCTATCTTGTGTCATGAAACATCAGGCACAGTCTTTTCAGTTCTTTGGCCATGGCTCCTGCAGAGCTCTTGCATTGGTAACTCATACTTTCTGGGCTCAGGAGCGGGTGCCATTTCCAAGTTACGTCTGGTTTTGTTCATAATTAGTTTGCAGTATTTTCCCACATGCTTAACGCTTTATACTGAAGTCCTAATGTCAACGGCATAATTCACCTCACCCAGTTGCAATGCAACTTACACCTACCTGTTTGAGGTCTGCTGTAGACAACAATGCTCTCACCCGATCACTACCCACAGGGTAAACTGTGCTCCCCTGGAGGTAGGAATATTAATGCTCCATATGGGATCTTAACAGATCCCTCTGGAATACTTCTAAATTCCTCTACCCTATAGCACTAGAACTTATTGCTCCTTTACAAACATGTTCTGCTTCTTGTTCTTTTCTACCCTTTTTATGTTTTGCCAGTATTATATTTATAATAAATCACTTTCAAACACACAATCACAAATATATTCATCCATTTTCTGAATGTCAGGTGAAATGAAGGAAAGTATCATCTAGAGAACATTATCAGCCTACTTCATTTTTCACAACAAATATAAACACAAATGTAAACCTGACCTTTTAATGGTAAGTTTCCCTGTCTGCTAACCAGTTAAAGTGAACAAGAACCTATTTAAGTGTTTGCAAATAAAGGAGAGTAGTGGAAAGGAGTATGAGATACGTAGCTATCACATAGCTTATGCATGGCAATGTTTGTGTAAATGACTGTCCATATGTTTGTACTAAGACACGTTATTATTGCTCCTTTTCAGCAGGCATGTTGCAGAGATGTGAAGAGGAGAGTAAGAGACAGCAAAAGCACACACAGGAATTTCCTGTGTGTTGCAATAAATTTAGCAGAAGATAACAAATAAAGGTCATGACTGCAATGTTTAACCTGCTCTTTGCAACCATAGTTACCATGTTTGCAGATGAAATTATAAAGAGTACAAGGCAGGAAAAAAAAAAGAACAAACTAAATATGTATACTTTTCTAAGGACTGTTACGAGGGTGGTCTCTCTGAGTATTTTTTAAATAGCAAGCTAACAAAGTGATAAAAATCTGACAAAGGAACATTTAGAAAAGGTGAATGTTACTTTAATTTCTTCTCTGAAATTGTTGTAATGGTGATGATGTGGTAAATTTTTTCCTATTTAGGCAAAATTATTTGTATACTACTGGAATTGTTAGTCAAGTATACAGCAAACCGTGAGCTAATTAGTATATTCTCTTCTCTAGTGTACCAGTGTGCCAGCTAATTTATTTTTGCCTTTATTAGCACTTACAAAGGAGCTAGTGAAATGTTTCTGTCTGTTCCTCAAAGAGACTCCCCCTGCTGTGTCTGACAGTTTGTCTTAAAATTCATCTGCACCCAGGACTTGGGCATCAAGTTTAAGGCAGTCATCAAGCTTTAATTTATACCTGCTGGAGAGAAATCTCTACCTGCTAATAGTTTAGGGTACAATTTGTCTGAAGAAATATACATTTCTTTCTTAAGGTGGTATGAGTTACATACTAAACTTAAGTGAGAGTGTTGGTTAGATTTCTAATGACTATATAGAAAGACCATATCACCTAGATTTAGATACCTCCATTGTAAATAGCTGACATTAAATGAGATATAGATAACTAATTTCCTGCTGGATAAAGTTAGATAAAATGAATTACATCTGGTGTATTATCCAGATAGATGGATGAAACTGGTAAAAAAGCTTCACATTTTCCCATATTAATCAATTCTCTATGATCAGTTTTCTGAGTGCTTATTTCTGCTGCTCTTCTGGAAGGTGTGTTAACAAAACACTACAATCATCCTAAATCAAGGCTATGTGTCCTGTATTCCTTCCAGAAACATTTATGTGGAGCAAGTGTTAATGCCGTCTCCAGCTGCGTGAGTCCATCCACAAAATTTTTATTATTAATTATTTATTTTTAGTGAAGCATTGAATGAAACAAGACTCCTGAATACCCCATCCCTGCAAGTGTATGCTCCATCCCACCAAGTGTTCAAGGCCAGGTTGGATGGGGCTTTGTTCTAGTGGAAGGTGTCCCCGGCTATGGCAGGGGGTTGGAACTAGATGATCTTTAAGGTCCCTTCCAAATCTAACCATTCTATTATGCTATGAAAAGACCTGTACAGAATCTTTTTCCTGCTAGGAAGTTAGTCAGCAGTGCAATATTTCTTGCTGTGATGCAACAATAATGTTTTCTGCAGCTCCTATTTCTGGATGAAGAAAGTACACAATAAGCAGTAGACCCTCAAAATGTTTAAGATAAAAGAAAACATAAATTGTTAACTAATATGATAGAGAATTTTCTATTGACCCGTATTACTTTCCCTTCAAAGATCATTACCCAATACAGCAGTCTTTTTATCTAAAGCATTAGTAGTCATTTGTTTGCTAAATGAGTTTAGATATCTACTTAGACATAATTTAAATACCATTTAAAACTCCATTAGGTATGTTTATTGCCAAAATTTAAATAGTATTCTCTTAGTTCTTCTTCACTGCTTTAAAAAAATGTCAAATGCACATATGCCTGCCAAAGCTAATTAACCCTCTGGTTGTCAGTCTCCTAAGACAAAAGTTTGACACCAGCATGGTCCATTGATCACTGACATTATACACTACTAAGTCTACACTGAAATAACCACAAAAAAGGAATTAAGAGAAGTAGAATGGATAATTCTGTGTTGTGTTGATGTTTGCCGTCCCAAAAAGCATCAAGAAATCACAGGAATTTTTAAGACATCTGTCACAACCAAATGAAAGCTGAAATTTCTCAGGCAAAATATCATCATCAAAAGGAAAAAAAAAAAGATTTTATGTCATAATTAGCTTTACCAAATGATAGGAGGTTTAGGACTTTTGATAGCAAAGAGCTGTTTGAGGCAAACGTTTGAACCAGTTGTTTTACAACACAGTTCACAACTCAGGACGACAGAACACACAAGAACTGTTCAAAACTTTGTAGGATGATAGAGAAATCTCATCTTATTTCAGGAACAGAAACAGTTGGGGTTTGGGGTTTAGGTTTTTAAACAAGAAAACCCATCAATACCAAAATTATGAGTCCGGGAAACTGAAATACAAGCAACAATCCTTCCCCAGCAAACATAAACAAAACCAGTCTATCCTCTCTATTTGCATTAAACTTGATACAGAAGTCAGAAATGATCCAAACTTTGTTGTTTCAGTCTCCTTCAGATAAGCCTTACAATGCATGACAACTTGCATGTTCAAGTACAACGAAAGATGCAAACATAACGGGTTGCTAAAACACATGAATAAACACCATGTAAAAATTAAAATAATCAGCATTGTGCAATCATTTTGGAGTGTCTTCCAATAAAATATTGCCCACAATAGCCTGCTGGAAAATTTCCATCCAAACTAATTTTTACAGGAAAAAGTGTTGAAGTGTTTTTCCTGCTTTTCAAACAGCTCATTATTTGTCAAGCTTACTGCATTTCTATATATTAAAATAATCCAATTATTCTTTAATCTAAGAGATGATAAATATGTTATTCTACACCTTATATTTGCTGTCAAGTTAAGCTGATTTACTGAAAATTCAAGAACTGAACATTTAGTTATTTTGTATACTACTAAGTACTTCTACAAGAAAACAGTTTATTCATGATTCAAACAGAAATGTGGTTGCCACAAGAAAGAATTACTTTAAAAAGACTGTTTCTTCTGAGAATTTTAATAACCAACTTCTGTTTCCAAAATACTATTCTTCTGTCTAGAACAAGAATAAAAATTTATTTTAAAGGGTTAAAAGGTTTCTTTCTGGAAAATACACGTCATTTCTAGAAAAATCTGTATTTCCCATGAGGTTTGAATTCTTGGCTCACCCAGCTATAAAATCCTAAAAGTAGGGAAAGGTGGATATTTTTCATACAAAAACATTTTAATATTTCAGTTCAGTCGGGTTCTCTGAATAAATGAAAATGTTTACAGAAAGATGCTGCAGCTCTAAGTAATTTCTACCTCTCTCTTTCACTTTGTCTGTCCACAAATATATATATATACATATGTATGTATCTAAGGTATTGTGAGGCAAAAACAATTTTTGGTTTTCAGGAAATATTAATATTTTTATTTTTTTTCTGATCAGTAGTTGTTAAGATCTATATTATATGTTATGAAGTGTATATTCTGCATGTCTGTATGTGCTTAGATGTTACATAGTCTGAAAACAGGAACAGTTGAAGAATGAGGTGAGAATCTGCTAACCAAGTCCAGTGTAAAGTCAGATCATTTGTGCAATACCTACTGCTAGCATGTAAAAAGACAAAATTCCTCCCCACTCTATTTGCATAGTTTGTCATTAACTGCACTTTCAACAGATTTGATCTTCCCTTGCTATTATAGAGAATTCCATAGATAAATGTTACCAAAGAAAAATACAATTTCAATCAAAAGATAACAGATGGCATGCATATCTATAAATGTCTAGCACATATGACTACCTGAAGAATTTTTAAAATAATTATCTTGCCTTGAAGAGAAGTGTGTTGGCTGAATTAATCACTGGGAAATGCTCCTGCTCCGTGTACCCTCTCTCACCCGGACAGTTACAGCTGCAGCACGAAGCTCACCTTCTGTCTGGGTCAGTTCCAAAAATCTCCTCACCCAGGCACAAAACATAAATCAGATATTGAATTGAGCAGACCTTTCGGACTCTATTCTGGTCATTTATAGTTACACTAGGCTGAATTATACCATGTGCCCTTTATGTGGCCCATGGGACAATTTCTCTGCCAAGAATTCTACCTTTCAGACCAATAAAACGTATGGCAGTATAGCAGCCTGGACTGAAAAGAAGGGTTTCATTATTATTTTATTTTATTAAACAGTTTATCACAGCATACTGAGTTATTTATTCTTCTACCTAAGGATACACAGTCTACTGGAGTTAAAATGTTTGTCTAGAGATGTTATATATATTAATATATACCGATGTGATTTCATATATTTTCCTAGAAATCAGATGCTCAAGGTCAGCAGTCACAATGTGAGAGAGAGCATACGTATATTCTTAAAGGAATATAGTCAAGATGGATATGTATATTGAAAAATGACTGAAAATGTTATTGAAAATGGGTCAAACATAAATGTAAAGGCACATTTCTCAGACACAGACATTTGCAACTCCCTGTAAAACTGGTTAAAATCCCTGACCTAAGAGGAAAAAAAGTAGAAGCAGGATATTGTTCTTAGCTGACTTCTTGTCACAAAATTTTAAAGGTAAGATTTTAAAAATTCATGTAATATTGTGATGTGTTGAAGTATTATGCTAATACAGGCCAGATGGATTGAATTAATTGATAGATAAATAGATAGGATGTGTTTGACCAAGTAATATTAATGCACTGTGAACTCAAAATAAGGAGTAAAAGGATGTGAGATTAAAACCAGATCCTAGGGAAACTGATGAGAAGATTCCCATTAACTTTAAGGAGATTAACTCTACCAGACACCTATTAAGTACATTATGTTAAATATGAAATACTGCATCCGTTACATAAAAAGATAGAAAAACTTCTTAGCATTTTTGACAATAGAAATAATATTAGGACAGTCTTAAATTATAGCATACTAGGTTGTGGTACTGCTGTAATTCTCAAAAGTTAATCATTAACTTCAACAGGAGCTAAGATGAGTTCATAATAAATCTCTGTCACCTGGAGAAGGCTTTGAAAAAAGTAACCTAACACAAGCAAAATAGAATTAAAACTATGAGAATTTTACTGTATTTCTCTGGATCTTGTACCCTTATTTAACTAAAGCAACAAAACTCTTGCACACTGTTGATTAAGGTATCAGGCAGGTTTGACTCTGTTTCTTATTATTTGGGGGGGATGGATTTTTTTTTCCTAACAGGATGATTTTTATATAATTTAAAACACATAGTTTTTCATTAATTACAGCACTTAGCAGCCTCTTTGTTTTCCTTCCTCCCTTCCTCCTTCTAAACTTGCTATTGCAATTTAAGATTTCTGTACCTAAGTAGTAACTTTTGATTGAGTTTCTTCCAGCATTTTACTGGGTCCGGTTGGAATGGAGTTAACTTTCTTCATAGCAGCCCACTGGGGGCTCCTTTGGGATGGTGCCGTGCTTCGGATCTGTGGCTAAAACAGAGTTGGTAAGACATCAATATTTTGGGTATCACAGAAACACAGGCTGTTTGAGGTTAGAAGAGTCCTCTGGAGATTGTCTGGTCATCATCATAGCAACCTCTTGCTGGACACTCTCCAGTATGTCCACGTTTCTCTTGTACTGGGAAACCCAGAACTGGGCACAGTGCTCCAGGTGTGGCATTACCAGTGCTGTGTAGGTGCTGTTCCTGATCAGTGCTTGCAAATACTCAAGGCTTTCTGCTTTTCTCACTCTACCCCCTCAACGAAGAGGCTGGGGGTGGGAGAAAAGCTGGGAAGGGGCAGACCCAGGACAGCTGATCCAAATTATCCAAAGGGCTATTCCATACCATATGGCATCAGGCTCAGCAATAAAAACTGAGGCGGGAGTAGGGCATATCTTCCAAGGTAGGAGTTGCTATGGGACTGACTGGAATAGGTCTTCCTATGGGAGGTGGTGAGTGATTGTCTCTGCATTGCTTTTTTTGCTTTTTTTTTTTTTTTTT